>NW_022589712.1:52335146-52786314 GCF_004348235.1 Phoca vitulina | reverse complement strand
CCCCCCCCCCCCCCCCCCCCCCGCCCCGGTGTACGGCCCAGGCAGAAGCAGCTGTGCCTCCACCGGGGTGCAGAGGGGCCCGTGCCCACCCTCTCTTGTCTTGTTCTTCGGAAGGACGCTCAGTTCACCATCCAGGATTCAAAACTGTGTCAGCGACCGCAGTGCTTTTCACTTACAGCTCATATATTAGCTCATTTTATCCTCAAAACAACTCCATTAAGTAGATGGTGTTAGTATTCTCCATGTTTCGTGTGAGAAAACTGAGGCACATCCAAGTTGTGTAAATTGTCAAAGGCCGCACTAGACAGGGATGTTATGGCAGGCAATCAGGCTTCTGAATCCATGCTCTTAACCACAGCATTACGCTAAGTAACAACCTACCAACCACTCTTTACTCTTCCATTGCTGAAGGGAAGCAGTCAATGTGGTTATCATTCAAGCAATGTTGCCTTTTCTTTTTTCAGGTATATCTAGTATCCTGCCCCTTTCGCATCACTCAAAACAAGTGTTAAAACAAAAACAAAAACAAAAACAAAACCTCGTTAGGGGTGCCTGGGTGGCTCAGTGGGTCAGGTCGTGATCCCTGAGTCCTAGGATCCAGCCCTGCCTTGGGCTCCCCTGAAGCTTCTCCCTCTCCCTCTGCCCTTCCCCCCTCCCTTGCTCCTGCTCTCTCTCGCGCTCTCAAATAAATAAACAAACCCTTGTTAATAATGAAAGATATATTGCCCAATTCTACACTCTTAAAAATAGCTTGTAAAACTCTCTTCCACTTTAAAGATGCTTTCAAATTTCTGATTGATATTTTTTTAAATTAGTATCATGCACAATACTGGACCTCTAAATTCGGGCTACATATAAAAATCCAGACTTAAAAAAGGGCGAATTAAAGAGTAATTATTCACTTTGCAGAAAGATGCTTTTCTCTACAAATGTTTAGCCTCAGACTCTCTTTGAATAGCAAAGTTCCCTTGTGATTTAACTTTTCAGGGGTACATTTTAGATGAAATGAATTAAGCTTGTAAGTGTTAAACACAGTCTTTGCCCACAAAATAAGTAAGGCAAGCTGAAGTTCAAAATAATTCCTGTGGAAGAGATAACAAACTCCTGGCAATAAAATTCAGCTCTGTTCTAGATGAAAATAAACGTGGAGAGTGAGATACCTTACCATTTCAAAAAGTTCCAAGGCCTGAGCTTCTGGGTTATCCAAGGTGAAAGAAGTCATGAAAAAATGAAGAGAGATAAAGACTGAATGTGATAGATTGTGCACCTGAGGCTGTTTCTTCAGAATCATGGAATCTTAAGACCAATTTTTCATGCAATTTCCTTAATACCAATTCACAGCATGTACTTTAATTTCTCCACAGAAGCCAAATGCATTATTCTCTGGTCATACTCTATTAACCAAGTTTTTGATTATTCATGGGACTTTTGGTCCCATTTACTTTAAATAATCAGCACTTTCTTTTATACTTACAGTTAAAAGGTTGCATTATACCTAATGATAATCCATTTTTAGAAGGTTAAAATGGTATTTATTCTTTAATCTTCCAGATAAATATGTAACTCCTTTGAGCCTTTCTGACTAAAGAGATTTCTGAATTGATAGTGACTTTTGGAGGAGCAGGGAGAGGAAGTATCTGTGATTCCACCACTCCTCTGCTACTGGTAATACTCATTTTGCAGATGTCTGTGAATATGTGCAAAAAGAAAGAATGTAGCAGAGTTTCTCATCCTTGGTACTACTGACATTTGAGGGCATGGAATTCTTTGTTATGGTGGAGGGCTGTCCTGTGCATGCTAGGATGTTTAGCATCATCCCTAGTTTCTACTCACTATAAGCCAGTGGTAACCCCCTCCAGGGCTGTGACAACCCAATATGCCTCAGGACGTTGCCAAATGTCCCCTGGGGGCAAAATCACCCATGGGAATCTAGGGAAGTGGGAGATGCTGAAAACAAACAAACAAACAAACAAACAAGGACCATTGATGACACTGACTCCCACAAAGCAGCAAAAGAAGAGGTCCTGTGTGTGAGTAGCCCTGCGGGTTAAAATGGCCACTCCACAATCTGTGGAAACTTCCAGCCATACACAGGGACTTCTCCATCTCCTGGGATTTGGGGTTGTTTGGGAGATAACAAGCTGACAAAAGATGGTCATGGCTCTTCCTCCACCTTTCTCAGGATCCTGAAGTTGGTACAATATTGGTGGATTTCACTTACTGTTCTCTCCGCATTCTGCTGACCTTAGAAACAAGTGAAGTTATATTTAATGTCCTTTTCTTGGGCTGGAAACCTAAGCCAGCCTTTGGAAGTGCAAGGTCTTAACAAGGATGGTGTGTGCTTTGGGCGTCGGCATTTCCATAATTAGGTGAGTGGACATAGATAGGGACATGGCAGCCATCCTCCTTCTACCAACCTCAACACAATCACCTATTGTTTATCCTAAGAGAGTTCCTCCAAAAGCAGTTGAAAACCACTGTGGCATATCTTGGGGCAGAATGATAAAAGGAGGCAAGTAATCAGATTAGCAACAACCCAAAAGTTTGACCATCTACTGGGCTGCTGGCTGTAGAGAACAGGAACAACACATATCGCCAGGGAGATTGTAAAATAGTTCACAGCATCTATGGAACGGAATTTGATAATCCCTAGAAAAACTACCTATGCATTTATACTTTGACCCAGAAATCCCAATTCTAGGAACCCTTTCCAAAATACAAAATAACTTATGCACAAGGTTATTTATTGCAATATTATTTGTAATCGCAAAAGATTAGAAACCAACCAAACAACCACAAGTAGGGAGTAGGTTGAATAAACTGGAGTAGGTCCATGTAATGAAATACACTGTGTAACTCTGAAAAAGAATGAGGGCCATCTCTACACTGATGTAATGTGAGCTCCAGAATATGGTTAACTTTAGAACAACAACAGCAACCGCAAACACACCAAGACGCAGAACAGTACAGTGTGTTTTTGGTAAGATAGGTGAACTACGAATATACACTAGCCTATATATTTGGGTTGGGAAGAAACAGCTGGAGGGGACAGGCATGGAACAGACTACCCTGAATATACCTTGACTATATAGTTTTGAATGTGAAGTCATGTATATGCATTATGGTATTGGTCAACTGATAAAGATAACAGTCTCGAGTCTTTTATTACACAATTTGTAAAAAGTAATTTTCCTAGATGTTTCCATTACATATCCCAATTTCTCATTTGTTATTTAACTTCGTTATTTTTTGGTTCTTTTGTTGTTCTGTTTTTCATTTTTTGTTATTGCTATACAAAGTTTCTATATTTAAAAAATAAATAAAGTCATATATGTTTTACAGATCCAAAATAATTTTAAATTCTAAAGAAAAATGTAATTGCTAAAATTTGAAAACAAGCGGAAGCAAATGATCTAAATGTATATTAAGTGGGTGGCATAACTACGGCAAGTAAATAATTAAATGAGTTTAGAAAATAATGTTTTTACAGGGCATTTATAGTGGAATATATTCTCAGGATAAATAAACCTATAAAGAAATCTTAAACTTCAGTCTGCAGTCTTATTGCTGGTAGAAATATATTAATAATAATAATAATAAATATATTATTTTATTAATAATAAAAATATTATCTTCAAACTATTCTTATACATTATAGGTTAAAACAAATGTTAGAATTGTTAGGAACAATGGAGGAAGTAGAATCCATGTAAAATTAAAGTTAAATTGGAAATAGTATGAACTTACAATTTTTCCTTTTCAAAAATGTTTCTTATGTCCCAATAAGAAAAGTTTTACATTTGGGGGGTGGAGAAGCATTTACTTGTTTTGTCCCTTGAAAAGGCCTGGAAATAATGAAAATCTTATAGCAATGAGCACCTTTAGTATTCATATTCATACTTTCTTTTTTTTTTTAAAAGATTTTATTTATTTATCTGAGAGAGAGAATGGGAGACAGAGAGCATGAGAGGGGGAGGGTCAGAGGGAGAAGCAGACGCCCCGCTGAGCAGGGAGCCTGATGTGGGACTCGATCCCGGACTCCAGAATCATGACCTGAGCCGAAGGCAGTTGCTTAACCAACTGAGCCACCCAGGCGCCCCAATATTCATACTTTCAATACATCATTCCCTGTTAAAAGGGGCGAGTCCTTTAGAAGAATGGCAGATTTCAGGTCTGGGGCAACAAATGTGCATGATGAGCCTGGAACACCCTGTTGTGCCAGAAATCAGGGAATCTATTATAGTCTAAAGTCTAATGGGTCAGGTCAAAGGGACAAAGGGATCAGCATAAAGGAGCTCCCACTAGCTGAAAAGGGGACAATCTGAGCGTCAAAACAGAGTAAGAACTACAACTGATCGAAATACATGGATGACATATAAATCCACGTGTTCGTTATTAGACGTAACTAGGGCAATACTCTGAATATGAAATGAAATGAAAGAATTGGACATTTATCCTGCCTTCCCGTAGGAATTGTATTTAGTGGTGTCTTAGTCTGGCTCACCCCCTTGAAAGCTGAACCTGAGACAAGGGCTTACTTTTAGGTAGTTTATTTTGGATAGCCATCTCAGGAAGCAGCAGGGGATGACTAGGGAGAGTGAATCACAAGGGGTCTAATACAAGGGTGTCTCCGAGTTAGTCATCACCGTGGGCAATGAGGCCTTGAGCCTGCTGGGAGTCTGAGTTGCCATGTAGAATGTACTTCATAGTTGTCCTCTTCTTGATGCAAGAGAGGAGCAGTTGTTGACCAGCAACCAGCCCTGATCGGTCCAACTTTTCCTCTTGGGGCATCGGCCCCCTCAGACTTCTAAGCTGTCATGTGAGTGCCAGGCAGATATCCCACCATCATGGAGTCAGAGGACCTCGGGGGCAGAATGTGATACGTACGCAGGGCAGATGTGCTGTCGGGTTACTCCTGCAGGAAGCAGGTAGCTTCAGCAACGGCTGTGGCAAGAGGCAGGCTGAGAGGATGTGCAACAGAGAACAAGCCACTTCTCATCGACAGTCCAGGCTGATGAGGGAAAGTTCTTCTTCATAACATAATTCCATCGACTAAAAGAGGAAGAAAGGATAGAATTGAGAAATCACCTTATCAAATCATGGATTCAGGCAACAATCATCAAAAGATGAGAGGTAGCTGGGAAAGAGCAGAGGAGCCGGGGAGACACGACTTGCACCACTGACTGATGTCGGCAGCACCAGGCACGGGGCTTCCCCACAGCCGTGCCGCCTGATGTGGTGCATTATGAAGTGTACGGCGCTGCCGAGGAACTATTTTTGCCAAAATAGTTGAATCTAAATCTCATCAAGCCGGTAGGTCCAACTTCCAATTTTCTAGAAATATGGGAGGAAGTGGAAGAAATGGACGAGCTTCCCAAGGAAACAAACAGACCAATCCAGCATGTCGGATGTCCTACAGCCAGCTGCCTGGGTTTCTTCAACAAGACAAGGGGCTAAGACGGGCTGTGGAAAAGGACTCCTGTAGATGGAGTTTTTTGAGAGGCATTGCAAGTGTAATGAGTGGACCTTATTTGGATCTTGATTCTAACAAACCAACTGTAAAAAGTAAATCAGGAGGCGATTAAAGAAATTTGAATTATGGTTTTGGTACATTAGATATTACAAAGGAATTATTAACCTTATGTGTGTGTCTATTAGAAAATTCCCATATTTTTTTTTAAAGATTTTATTTATTTATTTGACAGAGAGAGACAGCGAGAGAGGGAACACAAGCAGGGGGAGTGGCAGAGGGAGAAGCAGGCTCCCCACTGAGCAGGGAGCCGGATGCGGGACTGGATCCCAGGACCCTGGGATCATTACCTGAGCCGAAGGCAGACGGTTAATGACTGAGCCACCCAGGCGCCCAAAAATTTCCATAGTTTTAAGTAATGCATACTAAAATATGTAGGGATAAAACAATACAGTGTCAGGAATTTCCTTTAAGACACTTCTGGAGAGAAAAAATAGATAAAGCAAGCATGCTAAAATCTACAAAGTTGCTGATTCTGGATAATGAGTATATGGCATTCATTACACAATTCTATTTTATATATGTTTGAATATTTTCATAATAAAATATTTTCAAAGAGTCAAGTAAACATTCTCATTCTTTTTTAAAAATGGAAGCAAGTCAAATGACTTGCCCAAAGTCATAAAGCTGGAAAGTGGTAGAGGTAAGAATTAAAGCTCAAACCCATCTCTCTCCTTCCCCTGTGTCCTGTTGTCTTCAGAACTGAATGTGCTTATTTATTGATTCATTTATTTTCCAACCTCAAGTGCACATAGTTGCTTCTTGACACACTTTTATCATTGGTCCATGCATTGTGCTTTTCTATTTTATTGTGGTGGTAAACAGCCTCCAGATGGTGCCCAATGATCCCTGCCTCCTGGTAGTCTCACCTGGTGTTGTCCCCTTCCACATTGTCTTATGGTTGATCCGTGTCATCGGTAGTATCTGGCAGAAGTGATGGTGTGTGTCACTTTTGATATTAGTTTTATAAAAGACATTGCAGCTTCCTTCTTGGGCTCTCTCTTGCTTATGCTCTCTCCCTCACTCCTTCTCTATCTCTCCCTCCCACCCCACATTACTTGCTCTGAAAGAAGCCATGTCATTAGTAGTTCTATGGAGAGGCCCATGTGGTAAGGAACTGAGCCTCATGCCAACAGCCATGTGAATGAGGCATCCTGGAAGTGGATCCTCCAGCTCCTTCAGAGACTGGAGCCCTGACTCATAGCTTCACTATCACCTCATGGGAAAACCTGAGCCAAAACCACCAGACTGGCATGTGTACAGATTCCTGACCCTCAAAACTTTGTGAAATAACAAATGTTTATTTGGTGTTTTTTTTTTAAAGATTTTATTTATTTATTTGACACAGAGAGAGAGAGAGAGAGCACAAACAGGGGGAGAGGCAGAGGGAGAAGCAGGCTCCCCACTGAGCAGGGAGCTCCATCCCTGAACTCCAGGATCATGACCTGAACTGAAGGCAGACATTTAAACGACTGAGCCACCTAGGCACCCCTTATTGTTTTAAGCGCTAAATTATGGGATAATTTGTTATATTGCAATAAATAACTAATACAATGATCTGCTGATCTTTGTGTAATGCAATACATGCTGTGAACCCACCACCAACACAGGAACTAGAATATTGACAATAGACCCATCAGTGTGGACTTCTCCATCCCATTCTCCTTCCTCAACCCGAAGTTATCTTTATCTGGAATCTTGTATTTATCATTTTCTCTCTATTATCTCTATTTATCTATTATCTCTATCATGAGATTTTAAAAAATGTAAGTTAATAATATATGCATTTCTAAAAAAGTATATTATTTATATGTGTTAGTTATTTTTTTTTATTTTTTATTTGTGTGTGTGTGTTAGTTACTTTTATCTTGAAAAGAGATTCCATGCTAAATGTAATTTCCTGTGACCTCTTTTCTTTACTCAACATTATTTTATTGAGATTCACCCATATCGGTGTGTATAGTGGCAGTTTATTTGACTGCTGTATAATATCCACTGAGTCGATATATACACACTTGATCCATTCTCCTGTCAATAGACATTTGGATTGCTTCCAGATTTTTTTCTATTACAACAATGTTGTCATGAAGAGGTTTACAAATGCCTCCAGGTTCGTATGTTGAGAGTTTATATGTAGCATTGGAATTACTGGGTTGTAGGGTATGGGAATATTCATAGATAATGCTTTCTAAAGTGGCCTTATCAATTCACATTTCTACCAGCTGTTTATGAGAGACCCTGTTGATCACACTCTCTCAACACTTGATGTTGTCAGCCTTCTTAAAATTTCCAACAGACAGGTACAAAAGAGAATCTCATTACAGGATGGATCTGCATTTCCCTCATCACTAGGAAGATTGCTAAATACCCTTTCCATCTTACAGATGAGCCCTCAGAGATGATGTGGGAAAGTATATATGACTATAATTCTTCATTGTAATTTTTCTTTGGGGTTTAATTTTTTACTTCTTCCCTTCTTAGATCCTCACTCCCTAGGTACACAATAGTCCTTTCTTGCTGTTTCCTTCTGATTTTTCGAGTGTTTGACCTTAGAACAACTGCAGTTAGGGAGGAAATAGACCAAGACCTACTCTCCTTTTTCCCTAGTTTCTCTCCCCACAGGGCAGCAATGTGGAATTGACTAGCAATGCTGCTAGCTAATTTCACACTAGGATTAGCCCAACAGGGGAAGAACTTGGTCTTTTTCTTTTACAAAGGCTCTTTCCAGGAGACTGTTTTCTTTTAGGAACTTGGAATGACCAAAAAAAAAAAAAAAAATCAGCTGAGAAGGTTTTTACTTGAACATAGATGACATTATAAAAGGTCAACAATCTGGGTTCTCCAGCTCTGTCCTGAATAACTGTATGAGCATAGGCTAGTCATTAACCCTTATGAAGTTAAAATTACTCATCTGTAAACAAAAGTAGATGATCTTTTGTGTTCAGTTAAGTATCAAAATCTTTTTAGTCCATGAATGAAATTAACTAATAGACTAATCTGATTTTATGGTCATTTCATTCTCTCTTTCTCTGTCTTTTATTCAACCAACCTGATTGATCTTGGCATTGACATAGATTGAAACTTGAGGTCCACAAGGAAGATTTCAGAGAAGGCCCTATTGTTCTTCTTTAATTGTTTTGTTTGCCACTGCATCCCCATTCTTAATACAGTGTCTGCTGAAGAATAGACACCACATAAATATTTGTTGGTCAGTTGAATGAATAATGAATGAATGTGCTGAGTCTTTACTCTTTATTCCCATGTTCACTTCACCATCACGCTCAAATTCAGAAGTTATTTGAATTGTATTTGGTTTGTCATAAGATCAAGAAGCCCAGGCTAAAGAATATCTCCATCACTACAAGGTCAGCTAGCTGTCCATTGCTATTTAAACATTTCTCATGATGACCAAAAATCACCACAACCAATCAAAATCTCTGGGCTTGAGGACGAAGTATCAGTATTTTTCAAATATTCCTTGGGGGATCCTAATATGCAGCCAGGGTTGAGAATTGCTACTCTAGAAAAATTATAACCTAGTCTTTCTCTGTTTTTTGTGTTGATTCTGTCTCTTTTACTCCCCTTCCTTTCTTCCCTTCCCTTCCCTTCTCTTCCTCTTTCTTTCTTTCCTTCCTTCCTTCCTTCCTTCCTCCTTTCTTTCTTTGAGAAGAAATTCATAGGTCAGACTTCATTCCCCAGAGTTAGAGAAATTTTGATAGAATTGTATGTGCAGAAAAACCCTCATTCTGTTGCATATAATGCATATACAGCTAACATCAGGTAAAAGGGAGTCAGGACATACTGCATTTATTATATATATAAAGATTGACAACCTCAGACTATAGAATTGGCAAAGCACTTTGTCAGTAACTGCTGCCCTATAGTAATAAATACAACCCCTAAACTACCTGAAAATATTTCCTCTATCTTAAAATACAGTATTTTCCCTAAAATTGGAAAATATTTCATTCAGGGATGGATGTATCTAAGGGTAAACAATCAAATCAGCATGGTCAGTTAATTCGAAGAAATCACTTTTCACAAATTTGCTGATAAAAACTCTGTCAAGCCAGTCTTCTCATAACTTCAATGACCAATTCAGTTAAATCAGTCAATTTATTTTTTTAAAGATTTTATTTATTTATTTGACAGAGAGAGAGAGACAGCAAGAGAGGGAACACAAGCAGGGGAAGTGGGAGAGGGAGAAGCAGGCTTCCTGCTGAGCAGAGAGCCCAATGTGGGGCTCGATCCCAGGACCCTGGGATCATGACTTGAGCCGAAGGCAGACTTTAACGACTGAGCCACCCAGGCGCCCCTAAATAAGTCAATTTAAAGCCCTAGGTAGACTCACACTAATTCCTTTCTAGAAATAACTATTAAAAGTCCCCCAAATTAAAGTTACTGTATTGAAAGCCAATTATGATGTGGCCCATAGATAAATCAACTTTTATAAACTTTTTTTTTTTTGCCAAATAAAGACAATGGATCTGAACAGAAAGAGACAGTTTGAGGAAGAGAGAGAGAGAGAGAGGATTCCATTATTAACCTTGGCAATATGGAAGCAGAGATATCAACTTGCTGGGCTGAAAAGAATTTGCAAAAGACCATCTGAGAAGATCAGGTAATTAGGAAAAATTATGTAAGGTCATTTCCCAAAAGCTGACTCCCAAATAAGAGAGATGTCATTGTCAACTACTACAGTTGGTGGTTTCTCCCTCAAAGTGGTTTCTCAAAATTATCCTGGCTTAAATCAATCAGAAGAGCCTGTTGTGATGTTTTCTGTTCTTTGAAATTATGCCCCTAGCATCTGTAACAAATATGTTTGGATATTATACGGCTGGTATGACTACATTGGGAGTAATAGGTTTGAAGTGCATGACAAAACAAAAGGGACATGCTGATGTCAAAAGGAGTAAGAATCCCTGTATTTTTCTAAGAATTAAAGAGTCTCGGTCCCCAGTGTCTAAACAAAGAACAACTCTACAAGACACTTTTTCCATGGAGAGTGACAAAACTTGGTGATTAAGGGAGCAGACACAGGAGCCAGATGCCCTGTATTTGTACCCAGCTTTGCTATTACCAGTAGTGCAACATTGGGCAAATTATGTAATTTAGTCTCAGTATTGTGGCTTTCCTGTGTGTAAGATGGGAAGAACAATAATACCTATATCAATGGGTAATTTTAAATATTAGCATGAGTTCATAAACATAAAGTACTTACTTAGATCAGTGTCTGGCACATAGTAAGCTTACAATATGAACTCCCATCATTCTCCACTATGCAACTGTAGGTCCTCATAACTTCAAATCAATAAAAAAAAAATACAGATACAAAGTGCTTTTGCTCCTTATACTTCTAGGAGAACAACTGTTTTTAATTCCAGACCAAATTTTACAATTCGCCTACTTAGGGTAAGCATGTATATACATACAAAAGACCATTGAAATGCTAAATTGCTTGTGTATACTGTGGCGATGCTGTTTTAAGGATGTTCCAAGTTATATGGCTTAGAACTTATCATTTTATTTTAGAAATCTATTCACTGTTGAAGACATCTTCTGAGCTAGACTTTTCTTTTGGTGGTCTTTTTGTGGTGTTTTTAAATGGACATTTTCTTTTCTTTTTTTTATTATACTGTTTAAACTTAACACAAAAGTAGAAAAAATAGGATAATGAGCTCCTATGTACATATTATCCAGTTTGGGAAATTGTCAACATTTTGTACTCCCCTTCCCAACAATGCTAAAGTTTTTTGAAGCAAATCTCAGATATCATAATATTTTTGCCTGTAAATATTTTAAAATTTGATTATAAGAAATAAAAATTTCCTTTTAAAAAAAAAAGTAACCATAATGCAATTGCACCTAACAAAATTTCCAAAATTCTTAATATTCAAATTGTCTCAAAAATGTTTTTATACAGTTGGTTTGTTTAAATCAAGATCCAAACAAGGTGAAATGCATTGTTTAAGTTGTACCTGTTTGGTTTTATATTTTGGAAGATGTTTCAGCTTTATACTTGTTCTAAAAGGAAATGAATGACCACATCTGCAATTTAAAGTGAAATCATCATAACAGAATAGAGAAAGCTAGAGTGAGAAATGGGGCCCTCACACTAGGTGTGGGGTTTACTTCTAATACTGACCTAGGTCCTATTTCATGACATTAGATTCTTTTGCTACTATAGAAAAAAGAAAAATGATCATTTTAAAGTACTTGTTTTATAGGAAGCATATGAAGTTCAAAAACGGTCTGTGGGCATTGCAAGACGCTGAAGCTGCATGAACTGGTTAACATCTCAATCTTTGAAGTTCCCTGGGTAGAGAACTCCCTCTTGCTTCTCATCTAGCCCAGACTCTCTCTTCTCTTCTAACAAATTTTTCCAAGGAATTTGTTTGTGATGGTTGTACCTCAGTTCTCATATTTTATAATCATGCCTCAGTTTTTTTTCTTTCTATGAAGGATATTTGAACGTCTTAAGGCTTGACTCTAATGTTTTTATTAGACTTAATTTTTTAAAAATACTGATTTAATATGACCGCCACTGACATCCCCAAGTGTTTTTACAAGTATACACTTTATCACTATTTTATAGATAGTTACTCAGAATTATCAGAATAAATGAGATTTCCCTTTCAAAGTAGATGGATAGCAAACAAGTAACAAAGGTATTAGTATTTAAATAGATACAATTTTAACATATTTATATGGTGGGGGGATCTAAAAATAAATGAACCCACATCCTTCTGTGGATTTCTGTGATGTAATCTCCTGCAGTTATGAAAGCTAATAAGAAAATCATCTTTATTGATTAGGTCTCAAAATAGTCAGTCTTTGATCTTACACTTCTTTTCCTCAGGTCCCATTTATTATTGTAAAATTACCACTGCTTCTATATTTCCCTTTGTAATACCTCCTGGAGTCTGGTTTGTTAAAACCATACAGAGTGATAGTTAAGATTCTAGGCTCTGGAATTAGACAGGCTGGATTCAAATCTTGGCTTCATCATTTTCTGAGTCTGGCTTTGGGTAAATCACTTAACCTTTCTGTGCTTTGGTTTATTCATCTGTAAATGGGTATAGACTACCTGTATACCTACCTAATTATATAATATATTTGATTATAATTCGGAAACATTTACTCCCATCTCTCCTGGGGTAGAGTATTTTTTCCTCCCTATGACTGTTGGTCTTGGTCATGAAGTATGGGCAGGAGTGACAATGTGCCAGTTCCACACCTGGCATCATGTGTTTTCACTTCCTGTCTTGCACTCCTCCCATCGCCATGAGAAGAACATGCCTCAGCTAGCTTTCTTTCCAGAATGACAAGAGGCATAGGGAGCAAATCTGAACCTAACACATGCCCTGGAGCCAAGTCTCCCCAGTCCATAGCCTGAAGCGGAGCTATGCAACAGAGCTCAGTCTGGATCACACAAACCACTGCAGACTGAAGAGAAAGATGATAGATGCCTGTTGCTATAAGTTACTGGGTTTCGGGGTGGTCTGTTACAAGGCATTATTGCAGCAGTAGCTGACTAATACATATATTATGAGCAGCAAATGAGATACTTTATGTAAGTCCTTTAGCCTGGTGTTAGGCATATAGTCAGTGCTGTGCTCAATTAATATTTACTGTTATTATAGCAATTGTCATAATTATTATTATTTTGTTTTTTTCTGGGTAAAAATATCCAAGTTATATATTGTGATTAATTTATAACACAATATCAGACCATATACAATGAGCAATGCTCTGAGTTGGCTTCCGCACAGCTCCTGGTATTGACTATAGATGGTGTTTTATCTGGAAGATGCTGACATCTCTCTAACTCTGCTTGTGGCTCATGTGTTTCTACCTCTTCCCTCCTTTAGCTTATTCAGCCTCTCATCTAGTTCAGGGGCGTGTGTGAAAAACTTGTTTCACAAACATGCATCCAAATATTTCTTTAAAAAGATTTTATTTATTTGACACAAAGAGAGAGAGACAGCGAGAGAGGGAACACAAGCAGGGGGAGTGGGAGAGGGAGAAGCAGGCTTCCCGCTGAGCAGGGAGCCCGACGCGGGGCTCGATCCCAGGACCCTGGGATCATGACCTGAGCCAAAGGCAGATGCTTAACGACTGAGCCACCCAGGAGCCCCGCATCCAGATATTTTGTTTTATGTTTATGCTAGTGGTTACTGAACTCCATTTTTGCTACCTTATTTCTCTGGTTACCCCCCAAATAATAGAAGACTAGTATCTAGCTGTATGGTCTATGGAGAAGGACTGATAGAGGAGAAAGTCTTTTGGGATATTAGTCAAAAGATCATATGAGGTAGCAGGGGAGTAGGGACAGGTAAGAGGTAATGAAAAGCCACAGCTTACCGTTTTCCTAGCTTTCAACTTTGCTTACTATATAAATTTTAGTTTCCATTACAGTTAATGCCTGAGGTTATTCTGTTACCTACACTATGCTAAAGAGAAAGTATGTTTATCAAGAAAATTCTCACTAAAAATATGAACTCCACATCATCATGTACATAACAAGTCAACAAATATTTATTGGGCACCGGCTGTGTATCTTGTGCTGATATGTGATAATATGTATAATACATACCATATTGTATTGCTTCTAAGACATGCATTTGTTCACATTTTAACATCTCTGAAATCAAAATGCAGCTTACAATTGGTGGCATGTAGTAGTTTAATTGTCTAAGCTTTTGTCGTGATGATCAACATCTCAGTGGCTCACAAGGATATCTATTTTTTGTTCATATTATATAGGGACATGGGTTGGCTTTGGCTTCACTGGGCTTAGTTCTGCACAGCTACACATGTTGTTCTAGAATCCAGGTGGAAGGACTAGCCACTATCTGGGACTATTCTACCACTATCTTATGGTTGAGGAAGGAGCAAAAGTGGAATCTAATTTCACAAGCACAATTAAAACTGCCTGGATATGGTCTTTGTCATGTCTACTCACACTTAATTGGCCAAAGCAAGTCACATGGCCAATCCTGACAACAGAGTAAGGAAAGTGTATTCTATCCACCAAGAGTCTGGGAAGGGGCAGTGCGGACAAAAATTGAGAGCAATAACACAGTCTATCACAGCAGAATTTTTCCTTTTCTCATGGTACATAAAACAATGGTGTGTCTCACAATTGCTGGCATCTTAGAGTTAATGTAATATAATCACCTGTATTAGGATTTAGGAGAATCTGTTCTTTAGGGATAATATTTTTATGAGTTTCTTTTTATTTTTTTGGTTGGGTTTTAAAGGCCAAAAGCAGAGATTCATTTACTGTTTCTATCTTTCTTTTTCCTCATTAAATCATAACACTTGATAATGAAGGTAAAGAGACTTGTTGACATTGTTTTGCTAATCTTGGGTTGCCATTATTGTTACCTAATTTATCCTAATTTCAGCAGTAGGTGAGGCTAAATTATAAAAAAAAATTGACCCAAGGACTAGGTTCTTGTCATATTTACTATTAATTCATTTGTTTATTTGTCACACAAAAGATATTTATAGAGCACCTACTATGTGCAGGCACTTTCTTGGCACTGGAGATTCAAAAGGGAATAGGGCAGACAAGGTTCTTGATCTTATGGAGATTGTATTCCAGTGGAGAGTGACAGACAATAAACAGAGAGATGAGGACATTTCAGGTGTTGGTGAGTGCCATGAAGAACAGGATTCATGATTATGTAATAGAGAATAAGTGAGAAGAGGCTATTTTAGATGCAACATTGCAACCCGATAGCAAGGAGGCAGCTATGGGTACTCTTGGTGGAAAAGCATTCTGAGCAAAAGGAATAGCAAGAATAAAGACCTCAGAGTAGCAGAAAAGAAGATAGAGGATCAATATGGCTAGAAGGTGGTGAACAAGGAGCTGAGTTTCAGTTAGGATATAGGTTAGACTGTTGTAATAAAGAGCGAAAAATATAATCACTTAAATACAAGATACAGCCTATGTCTTGTTCATGTAAAAGATCAGACAGACAGCTCTGGCTTGATAGTATTGGGGGTCTAGGTCCTTTCTGTCTTGTTGCTTTGCCATGCTCACTGTGTGATTCCATCTTGGGTTTGAGATGGCTAGTCCAGCTTCTACCCTTTTACCATCATACTAATAATCCAGTCAGCAGGAAGTTGCACATGCCAAATCTGCTTACATCCCAGGCCAGGATTTGCCATGTGCCATATCTAGCTTAAGGGAGGCCAGGAGATGTGGTTATTAGCTTGAATTCATGTAACTAAATAAACTGTGGTGACTCTATTTCTTTTCTTTTTTTTTAAGATTTATTTATTTATTTATTTTAGAGAGAATGAGAGCATGAGCGGGAGGGGCAGAGGGAGAGGGAGAGAGAGAATCTCAAGCAGACTCCCCGCTGAGCATGGGGCCTGACACGGGGATCCATCTCATGACCCTGAGATCATGACCTGAGCCAAAACCGAGAGTCAGACGCTTAACTGACTGCACCACCCAGGCGCCCCTGGTGACTTTATTTCAAAAAAAGAGAGAGAGAGAGAGACAGATAGTTGTTAAGGGACCACTAATAGTCTTTTCTACAAAATGAATGGTAGATAAAGTTAGTAATATAGGCAGAATCCTGAGTATGTGGGGGCTTGACGGCCATAGCAAAGAATTTGGATTATATTATAAATATGTGTATTACATATCTATTGTTGCTTTACAGATTTTTCCCAAAATGTAGAAGTTTCAAACCAACATCTATTATCTCATAGCTTCTGTGAGTTAGGAACCTGGATGCCACATAACTGGGTGGTTCTGGCTCATGGTCTTTCAGGTAATTGGAGTCAGGACATTGACTAGGGCTACAGTAACCTGAAGGCTTGACTGAGGCTGGAGGATCTGCTCCCAAGATGGCTCATTTACATGGCTACTGGCAGAAAGCCTCAGTTCCTTGCTGGCTGTTGGCAGGGGGCTTCCGTTCTTTTCCATATGGACCTCTCCACAAGATTGCTTGAATGTCATCATGACATAGTAGTTGGCTTCCCCCAAGCAAGTGATCCAAGAAAAGAGAGCAAGAAGGAAACCACAATGCCTTTTATGTTCTAATCTTGGACATCGTATACCATCACTTTGCCACATTCTATTTCTTAGAAGCAAGTCACTAAGTATAGCACATAATCAAGGGAAGGAGAATCTGGCTTTATTTTTCAAGGGAGAAGCATCAAAGAATTTATGGACATATTTAAAACCATCACAGTATGATAGGAAATCACTGGAACTTTTTAAGCAAAATCTGTTTTACATTTTTAAAGAATTGGTTTGGTTGTTGTGTAGAGAATGGATTACACGGGGACAAGAGTGGAAGCAGGGAGCTCAAGTAGGTGGCGATTACTTGGTTTTGGCAACTGATAAATGGGCCTGAGATTAGGATGGGTGCAGTGGAATTAGAGGGAGGTGGTGAGATTCAGGATACGTTTCAGAGGTTGAGCGGACAGGATGTGATAAGATATTGTTGGATCTAATGTTATTGGGTGTCACTTCCCTTTCACATCTTCAACCACGGTGCTTTCCCAAAATGACTGATCATCTGAATCCCTAAAGTGCTTTAAAAATATGAATTACTGGTCTTCACCTCTAGACCATCTACTTCAACAGGTCTAGGATGGGGAGATGATAAATCAAAACTGGAATCTACGGTTCCACTTACTCAATGAGCTAATTAGAAGTGTAATTATTATTTTTGTTGTTGTTTTGCTGAAAAGATAGTTATTATGCCATGGGCTCTGTTATCCAAATACTCATTTCTTCACACATACACACCTTCCTCCTGTTTCATCAGGTACTAATTCTTATGGACTCTTTTTCTAAGGTAATTCTTTTTTTTTTTTTTTTTACATTTTATTTATTTATTTGACAGAGAGAGAGAGAGCACAAGCAGGGGGAGTGGCAGACAGAGGCAGAGGGAGAAGCAGACTCCCTGAAGAGCAGGGGGAGCTCCATGTGGGGCTCGATCCCAGGACCCTGGGATCATGACCTGAGCAGAAGTCAGACACTTAACAACTGAGCCACCCAGGCACCTTGTTTCTAAGGTAACTCTTTGAAAGAATTTCTCCCAACCACTACTGCACCAACCTCAAAAATCATTTATTTCATCTTGAACTCCTGAAAATACATCCTATGTAATCTCCTCCCTCTGGTCTCTCCTTCTGCCTTTAACCTGTTATCCAGATGACCTTCCTATCCCACTCTTATGATCTTAGCACCTCCATATTAAAAAAGACTCAGCAGCTTCCTAGGATTCTCAGAAAGAAGTCCACACTCCTTTAGGATGGTATTTGAGGCCATTGACAATCTGGTCCTATCCTCCCTTTGGACTGACCTCATAGCTCCCTTTAACGCATTCATCCTAGGCACACCAAATTATACACTCTTCCCTTACCTCTCCCTTCATTTTCACATCTTGACAACTTGCTTCATATTGTTCTTTCTGTCTAGCATGCTGCTCTTCCTCCCATCCTCACCTGACAACATCCTGCTGGTCATCATTCAAGGCCCAACTCAGATGGTTGCCATCTCTGTCTCCCTCACCGGGAATTCGTTGTCCCTTTTTCTTAATTCCTGTCTCACTTTTAAAACCCCTTTATCGGGGTGCCTGGGTAGCTCAGTCGTTAAGCATCCGCCTTTGGCTCAGGTCATGATCCCAGGGTCCTGGGATCGAGCCCCGCATCGGGCTCCCTGTTCGGTGGGGAACCTGCTTCTCCCTCTCCCACTCCCCCTGCTTTTGTTCCCTCTCTTGCTTTCTCTCTCTCTCTGTCAAATAAATAAATAAAATCTTTAACAACAACAACAATAAAAAAACACAAAAAAACCCTTTATCACTTATGTTTATGCTCACAGTGCCTAGTAGTGTGTGTGCCCTTAGTGGGCTCCAAAGAAAATGTTTACATGGACAGAATTTATTTCCTCCTCTTTACCCAACTTAGGCAATGGAGAAAACAAAAGGTAAACTGGCATCAGAAGTTTGGTTGATGAAATGTACATGGAACATCAACCCTGAGAGCTGTACACATTTAGCACAGTCTATACCCATTGTACTTTACAACCACACCTGGTTGCATTAATAATTCCAAGGCATTGCAAAATCTTCACAATCCAAATACTTTATTAAGAATTCCAGTGACAAGGTCTGAAATATAAAAGTTTGTGGGACTTTTTAGAGGCTTAATCACATTTAGTTAGAAATTGAAATGAACAAGAACATTCCATTCCCTAAACATTCTAATTAATTGATGTTTAGCATATGGGTTACCAAATTTGTCTTTTCAAAGGTTGCATTTAGAGATTGCAAATAAATCTATTAGAATGAATTTCTAGGTCAGTCAGGTTTTGATTTGCAATATTTAATGTTTGCACAATTTCACCTATGCCTGACCTTTCAAAATTATTTTAACAGACCTACATTTACTTTCCTAATGGAATGATTTGCTACAAAGTGGCTACAGTGGGTAGTCTGGAAGGACACTGTAACATTCCTTTGGCTGTCAAAATTCATCCCTCCTTAGGTTTGGGGAAATTCACAGAATGTGATGTTGGGATATAGGACCTTATCTTCCTGTGGAAGCCAAAGAGTTTGAATCTCAGTCTCCCCACATCCTGGATTATGAAGCAGGCACCTCAATACCTGGCAGTAGACCCTCACACCAGGCCTGTGCACCCCAAGATGAAAGAAGAACCTCCAGGGCAGCTCCTGGCAGAGGCAGAGATGGTGGGGTCTTAAATAGTCTTCCTATGACCTGGCCTTCTAAGGCCTTGGGCTCCTGCCGGTTTTCCCAGCCTGTTCTCTCAGCCACTTGGGCTCTATGAATCCCCTTTTCCCCAATATTCTTTTTTTCTTTAGACAGAGTTCATTTTCATTCCTTGAAAGCAAAAATCCTCGCCAGTACCATTGGTGTTTCAAGGCAGAGAGAGTTCTAGACTCTGGAGTCAGACTGCTGGCCTACTCAGTCCCATTGGCCCTCCATTTCCTCATCTGTAAAACAGGACCCAACCCAAATATTGTTGTCAACTGTGTGAGGACTGAACACCATAATCTCTGTAAAGTATTTTGCACAGTCCCTAGTGAATAAAGAAGCATTCAATAAATAGTAGCTTTTGTATTACTAAATTCTAAGCAATTGTCCATGTGTTCAGGCCACAAAACTCTACTGCTCACCACATAAAAAGAACACCCCAGTGCGCACTCTGTGTTCAGTAATGCACTTTATTTTTTCCTATGCTGGGTTTTTGTTTTGTTTTGCTTTGTTTTCCAGTTTAGGACTTCAGTGCCTGCCCAGCCTGCACATCCTGGGACTTTCTTGGGGAGTACAGCTTGCAATCACTCTACCTGGATCTTCTCTCTTCTGTCTGTCTCTGCCAGCTCGCCCTCACTTCGATGCTTTCAAAAGGAGATCAGCTGCACGAAAGACCCACCAACTTTACATGGAAAGGGCAAAATGGCGTCAAAGACACAGTCCTTCTTAGCATGTGGCATACAAATTTAGTAGCTTTAACGGACTTACTTAAAAAAACACACACACACACACACACAGCCTATATCCCAAGACCTACTATGGAATCCTTAATTTATGGACTTCGTTTTCGATGAATTTTTTTTCTTCCACTGAAATGTATAATGTCCTCTCATAGTTAAACTGAGGAATCTTTCCCATTCAACTTCCTCCCTCTGGGATGTAATAAAGAGACGACTTATGGCCAAACAGCACATTGGAGACAAATTTTCTGTGAAAGAAAAATGTTTTTTACTACATGTAATGTTTCTCAAAGGAGGTGGGTCAAAACACAGATATCAATCCTGTGTAACCATTTACTGAATACCATATTTGGTTCGAGAATATTAAAATGCAGTATGCTATTTCTGAAAGGTTGAGTGTTTTGGTATAGCTGTTTTAATTTTTATGACAGCCATGTATAAATTAAAATAAAGATGAAATTAAAATTTACCTAGCTGCACGCTCTATTTTCCCAAGAAAAGGGGGTAAAAGGCCTGAGCAGAGAGGAGCAGAGCGCAGTGTAGGTGAAAGCATACCTCACTTGACCTGGCATCGGTGGATCATGGACTTTTATCCTTGATTGGCCACTTCCTAGTGTGACCCTGTGCTCACCCTCACTCTCCTAAGATGTGCAATGGGGACAATTATACTCTCAACCATGGTTAGGAGAGATAAATGACATATTGTTTGCAAAATACTTGACTCGTAGCAGGAATCCACCACACAATAGTTGATGATATCACTCAACAGGACTGTCAGAGGTCTAATAAGTTTAAGGGCATTTGATTATTTGTCTAAAGGAAATATAGTATTATAAGTCTATGTTATTATCTATATTATTCAAATAAAGAGTTCTGATTTCATCAGTGGGTATCATTGAGGAAGGCAATGACAATTCAAGATAACTCGGATGCCAAGTTAGGTTTTATATGTACCAGAATTTTGACTAACTATTGAAAATGTTCTTAAGTTTTCGGGGCACCTGGGGGGCTTAGTCGGTTAAGTGCCTGCCTTCAGCTCAGGTCATGATCTCAGGGTCCTGGGATCGAGTCCCGCATCAGGCTCCCTGCTCAGCAGGGGAGTCTGCTTCTCCCTCTCCCTCTGTGCTCTCTCTCTTTCTCTCAAATAAATAAATAAATAAATCTTTAAAAAAAAGTCCTTAAATTTTTTAAGTTGGTCTTATTATGATATTAAGGCCATAACCCCAAAGAAACTATTTTTGTTTGGACAATACTATTTAGATGTTAAATAATTGGGCAGATAATGCCACAAATTTACTCCAGGAGTCAGAAAACTCCATTTGTAGAAATTGCTTAAAAGCAAATTTGAGTTACAGAATAAATATCTATGTGAATTGTAAGTATCAATGTAAAAACCCCAGGTATTTGTTGCTTGTAAATTTCTTTACTTCCGTATAACTGAACTCAGTCTCTGTTTCATACAACAACTGCTGTGCTAGGAGGCAGAAAACCTCCAGATAATCTAAGTTGATTTGGTCTTCTCTTGTGCCCACCCCCTGGACTTTTCTCACTGGGCTAGCATCTGCATGGCAGGTGGGGGTGGGGTGGGTGGCATTTACTCCTCGGACATAGTCACCTCTCCAGATGGCATCCTCTGAGAAGGAAGTCTTCATGGAGTCTCTCATCCAACATTTTGGGTGCAGGACTACTCTGATTCTGCGGTCTCTCGGAGTCACACCTGCTCCATTCTCAGCCTCACGTGAACACATACATTATGGCGAGTGGAGAGTATTTATGGCTACCCCAGGACCTTCTGCTCAGGCTTCTTCATTCCACTGTGCCTATCCCCACTGCACTTACCTGCTCTGTGTTGGGCTGATTTGTTCTATAAGGCTTGCTGCTGTTTCAGGCTCTGCCTTGAAGGGAGGGAGACACGAGTCATCTCTGCTTTCAGCCCTCTGCCTTCATATTCCCCCAAACCTAGCAAGTGTTCCAGTTTCTCCCATTCCCCAGGGCACTGGGACCTGGTTGGGAATCTACAGTAAGGTTTCTTCCATCATCTAAGCGTCTTTGCTCCTTCTTTATCCCAACCACACAGAATTGTGATCTCTTTCTGTTTTGGAAAAACTTCCCTTGGCTTGTCAATTTTTTTTTCTAAAGCTACTTTTTATGGCATAAACTTTTAATCTAAATCCTTCAGGTCATTGGGTCTTGACACTCAAAATCTAGACTTTTGAAACTCGGAAAAAGTTTTCTCTCAAACTCTCTTTTTCTGCCTTGAATTTCACAATTCCATTTTAAGTCTCAAAAGTCATGGATAACTAACTCATATTTTTCGGTGAATTTATCTCATAGCATCCTTACTCTGAAACAATGGATGCCAAATGAATGAATAAGTACATGGGATAGAAAGGAAGTAGCAAGTGTAAACAAAACAAAGCACTTCTTAATACATCAAAATATTATCTCACCACAAATGGAAGCTGCCTTAAACCTTGAGCTAGTTTCTTCTTAGTTGCCAGGCTTCAATTTGAGAGACTGACTGTACAAATGTACAATGACAAGGCCACATGGCAATAGAACTCTGACCCATCACACTGGAAGCAACAAACCAGAGAAGCCAAATCACCTCTGCCACCATCGGCCCAGGATGGTTGGGACTTGGACAATGACCCCCAGCTCTCCAATTCCTTACCATACTTCCCCTTTCCAACTTGAGACCAACTAGAGAAAGCCAAATATGCTCCCCAAATTAATCACATAGGATGTCCTGCTTCTAGTTGGTCCCCACCTTCTGGTTAGCCTTCAGTTTCTCCATGCCAAAAGCCTTCAATCAGAATGTACCTGAAGCCTTTTATTTTCCGCTATAAAGCTCTCCCACCCACATGCCTGCCTTTGAGTCTCTGCCAAATGCAGGTGATGGTGGCTGACTTCTTGCCCTAGATAAACAGGCTTTGCTTGTTTTCCTTTGGGTGGTCTTCCTTTATTTCCACTGGCTTACTACACATAAAGCTGTTATATTCAGACATACACATTGATAGTGGAGCTTAACATTTTTTTTTTTTTTTTGAGCATAGAGATGCTTGGAGTAAATAAATACTGGGCTTTGATCTCATTTTAATTCAGTGGATACAAATTAAAAATTATAACTCAAATTAATCTTTTCCTTGAATTGGTAGGTAGTGGTATGCTTGCCCCAATGGGTACTGTTGAAATGTTCTTGAAAGTGTATATAAAAATCTCATTTTTATAAATTAAAATTATAATATTCTAGCAAATTACTATTAAAAGGGACACGGGTGAGGGGCGCCTGGGTGGCTCAGTCGTTAAGCTTCTGCCTTTGGCTCAGGTCATGATCCCGGGGTCCTGGGATCAAGCCCTGCATGGGGCTCCCTGCTCGGTGGGAAGCCTGCTTCTCCCTCTCCCACTCCCTCTGCTTGTGTTCCCTCTCTCGCTGTGCCTCTGTCTGTCAAATAAATAAATAAATAAAATCTTAAAAAAAAATGGACACGGGTGTACATCATACTGAAAATGCAGAACACTGCTATTATGTAGGTGATTATTCCTCATGTGTCAGGTTTCCTTAAATTGTGACATATCTCTGTTCATCTGTACATGTAAACCTAAGGCTATTGTAAAACAATAATGATTCTCAAAAGAGCAGATAATACATATTTGTCCAGAGAAACTTGTGCAGTTTTATTTTTAGTTCACTTTAATAGATAATATGTGGTCACAACAACAGTACTCCAAAATGTAACTTACTATTCTCACTTCACATATGAGGAAATGAAGACTAAGGTAAAATCACTTGCTCAAGCCCTCACTAAAGAAATGAAGCCCCTTATTGTCCTGCAAAGAACCCTGAGTCTGTTTGAAGCTACTAGCTGAGGAACTTCTTATATACCTGTGACTGAAAAAAGAAAGTCATGGTCTTCACTTTGACACCATGGCAAAGAGGACATTTTTCTGGGAAAGTCATGGTCTTCACTTTGACACCATGGCAAAGAGGACAAGAATGTTCTTGGAACAGCAAGGAGGAAGGGGATCCCCAATCAGCGGTGTGCTTGGCTGTGTTAACCTGGTGTTTAATGGCAGAACTAATGATGGCCAGATGACCCCTATATACAAATAACGGAGCCAGGAAGAAACTCAGGCCTTCCCATGCAAAGGAAGGTTTCTTGACCCTGCGCATCTGTCCATATTGCTTTTTTTTTTTTTTTTTTTTAGTGACAGGACAGACTTTATTGAGCCCCTCAGCCCAAGTTCTCCTTCTCCCGCACAGGCTTGGCTCCCCGGAGACGCCCGGTCCGGCGGGCAGCAATAAGACCCACTTTGTGGCCAGCAGGGGCATCTCCGCGGATAGCAGAAGGTTTGCCGATGTGCTGGTGGTTGCCACCTCCAAAAGGAAGCTCCACAGGGTTTACGGCCACACCCCGCACACGTGGCCAGCAATTCCTCTTTGCCTTATACTTGTGGTAGGCACGGCCAGCCTTCAGAATGGGCTGGTCAATGCGGCCACCTCCAGCCACCACACGACCACAGCTCTGTTGGCTGAAGAAATGACCTTCTTTGAGCCTGAGGGCGGCTTCACTCGGGTCTTCTTGGTCTCTGGGTTGTGGGAGATGACCGTGGCATGGTTTCCAGAGGCTCGAGCCAACTTGCCCCGGTCACCAGGCTTCTCTTCCAGACAGCACACGATAGTGCCCTCAGGCGTAGTGCCCACCGCGAGCACATCGCCTATGTTGAGCTGGCCGCTGTGGATGCCCTCGGAGGCGATCAACAGCTCCGTCCGCTTCTTAAACCTGTACGGATCCCGGAAGACGACCTTGGCAAGGTGTGTACCGCGGCCCGGGTCGTGGATGATGTCCTTCACGATGCCCTTGATGTAGCCGTGCGGCCGGGCCAAGTCCACGGCGCACAGACGCGCGGCGCCCTTGCGGTGCTTCACGTGCGCGCGGAACACCGAGCCGGCGCCCTTTCTCTGCCCACGGATGACGCGGCCCATGGCCGTCTGCTGCCGAGCGCGGCTGGAAAAGGTCCACATTGCTTTTAAAATAAGATTTTGATCCTTTACGATGGTCTACAGGTCCCATACAATCTGGCCCTGCATTCCTCTTTCCCTGCTTCTCTTGCTGCTCTTTTTGTTCTCTACACTACAGGATACCTTTCCATTTCTCAAACATGCTCAGCGCATCCATTCTTTAGCTCCTTTAAAATTCTGACTAGGGACGCCTGGGTGGCTCAGTCAGTTGAGCTACCAACTCTTGGTTTTGGTTCAGGTCATAATCTCAGGGTCATGATCCAGCTCACGGAGCCCTGGGGCTGGCCGGCTCTGCACTCAGTGGGGATTCTGCTGGAGATTCTCTCTCTCCCTCTCCCTCTACTTGCCCCCTCCCCACCCCCGCTCATGTGCTCACACACACTCTCTCTCTCTCAAATAAATAAATAAATCTTTTTTAAAATATTCTGACCAGAACACTTTTCTCCAGGATTCCCAGATCTTTGCATGGACAGTTCCTTCTCATCCTTCCCATTTGAAGTGAAATTTCTGATTTTCATAAGGATCTTTTATGATCTTTAAAGCAGACCTCCGACCCGTAGCCTACTCCAGTTTCTCTATCACATTGTTCTTTTGTCATCTCTCTGTATCTAAAATTACCTTCTCTATTGCTTGTTTGCTTACTTATTGTCCCCTCTCCAGGCTATAAGCTTTCTGAAATTTGAAAACTTATCTGTTGTGTTTGCTGCTAGATCCGAAGCACCCAGAACAGTGCCTGGAATATGGCAGGGCCTCAATATACATAGTTGTTGAATAAATGAATGAACAAGTCATGAATCCTAAGTGAGAATATGATGACACATATGTGCCCATTCCCTAGAAAAAAATGAACTGAATGTTTTGTATATGATTTTAGGAGTTTCCAAAGCTCTGGAAGCTCACCTGTAGACCCCTGGCTAAAGCCCCTGCATTATAGTTAAGCTGTTTCATAATGTTCTTTTTGAAATTGATTTTGAATTTCCGTTCTCTGAATTTAAACATGAGCATGAACTTTGAAAGTATGTTTTAGGTGGCATATAACAAATCACAGGCCCGTTGCTGCTCATTGGTTTTGAATAAAAAAGATCCCTGATATTTACATTAATTGATCCTAATGACCATATCTCATTCAATGAAGATGTCTTGTGGTATATGTTAAATGCTCCCCCATATCCAGTTCTCCTCTCCTGTGGGGAACATGGGAGAATTAAATTTCCCAGCTTCCCTAGCAGCTGGGCAGAATCATATGATTAACTCTAGTCAATGGATTGGAGGCAGAAGTGACATATGACCCTGCCAGGCTGGGGCATTTAACTGCTGGTGAGAGATCCTGCAGGGTTCCATCTTCTTCTAGAGCAATGGCTGTGGAAGCACATGGTGGCATGGAGGTGCGATGCCAAGCCCTCACACAGAGGACAGTTGCTCTGGAGAGTCACACAGATCTTCAGGAGACTTTTGTGAGCAAGGAGTAGAAATGTTTGTTGCTTTAAGTCCTGAGATTTTCTGATTTGCCATTGCAGCATAACCTAACATAGCCAAATACGCCACTGATGGGAGAATGTGCTATTATTTTATGGAGTATTGAGGAGGGGAAAAGGCTGTCATTCATAATTGTAAGAAATCATTGTAAGATATATTACAATCTTAGAGGTGTGAAAATGTAAAAAAATCCATGGGGCTTAGATTAGATAAAATACAGATTATTCAAAGGGGCTCATTAAATCAGGTTATCGTAGTATCAAGAACTCCATAACTAGAGTTGGACAGAAAGTTACAGACTCAAATCCCGATACTTACTAGCTTGTGACTTAATAACTTAGCTTGTGTAAGCCTTAGTTTCCTCATTTGTGAAATGGGGATAACAGTAAAAGGTGCCTCATAAGATTTTGTAAATATTAAATGAGGTAATTCTTACAATGTGTTCAGCATAGTAACTACCCCATGTATTTTAGTCCCATATTTGGTTAGACCACAGAGCTTATTCAAGACGAGCATTAATTTCAAACAATATACAGTAAAGTCTCTTTGTAAGTTTGTTATTATGTCATACAAATCAATCAGCAAATATTTATTCATTCGTTACCAGGCATGAAGACTGGGCCTCTGAGTTAGGTGTTCTTAGAGATAACAAAGAAGGAGATCTAGAGGTTAAGAGCCCAAAGCACACCATCCTGGGGATTTCCTATCTTCTCTCTGATGTATTTTCCAGGTGAATCTGGTTTGAATGAATATCAAGAGAAGCCTTGAAGAGTAAAAGTCACAAAAATATACCTGAGAAATGTATGAAAAAGGTCACTCCTATGCTTTTCTTGGTGACTGGCAGAGGTAGTAAAGGGAATATTGAAGACGATTTCGATGTCTAGGGCCTTGAATGGTGGTGGTGGTGGTGTGTGTGGGTGTGTGAACTAGTGGCTGGAACATAATGGTAAATCATAGTAGGAAAGAGTGGCTTTTTTGAGATGTAGGAGATTGTTCTTACCTACATAGGGTTATAGTCCAACAGACTGTATAAAGTTACCTACAGAACATTATTAGACTCATGATATGTCCAAATTCATAAAGCAGCAACTGTTGTTATAATTGTCTTCATCTATAACACATTTGAAGAAACCTAAAACTTGCCATTAACAAGGTACAACAATCATTAGTTCTGAAGTTCATTCTGGACTAAAAGTTCCCTCACACATATTATATGGGTTTTCATTCTGTCACTGAAGATATGCATCGTGGATTCTAGGACAACATTCTCACCTCAGTTTTTCTGGAGGACATATGACTGTGAAAGGACAGGTGGCTGATTAATATCACTATTTTTATTAAATGAGCCAGTGCAGAAGAAGAAATTTTCTTTAAAGGAAGTATAGCTGCCTCTAAATATAACTCTGGGCTACAGTTCACCTTTTCTGTTTATTCTTAACTTGTGAAACTGTATCTTAGGACTTCGGGTATATAACTTGTTATTTGATATCAACTGAACAACAGTGAATCGATTGTAATGTTTCTGGCACCAAAGGAAACAGAGGGGACTTAAATATGTTTCCAGAAGACAAAAAGCTTCCTTTTGTGTATACTTTACAACATATGTTTCCACAGTTTAGAATATTCAAAAGTAAAAAAAAAAAAAGTTTCTGACTACTTCTCATTAAAGACCAAGAGGACAAAACAGAGAAAACAAACTACCTCCAACCCACATATTATCAGATGTTTTGGATGAAATTCAGATTGAAAAACCAAAAAGACCCACCCTTCATCTCTCCCTACTGGCAACAGCATTAGGATGCTATTCCTCACTGAGAAATACACCCACTTTCACACGTTGGGGGATCTTGTGTTATTGTTCTAGGAAAGAGGGGGAAGCGTGTGAGTGCAAACAGGATTGGGCTCCTCTCCTCATTCTTGTTGCCAGGGTCATTGTTGGTCATTTGTGGGCTACAACTGGCTTCAAGACTTCCCAGAGGACTTGGGTTCACACCTGTGTATACCTGGGTACGCTCCCAGAGGTTGCTGGAAAAATCTTGAATAAAGGGACGCCTGTACCGCAAAGCGCTCCCTAAAAACTCGGCAATCCTCCTCTCTTGACTTTTTCTGCCCCAGATAACCGCCCCAGGATCTTGAACATTTTTTCCGGGCAAATGTTTTGCTTGGACCCCTTGCAGGAGCAGAGTCTGATTCTGCCTTGCTCACTCTGGCCTCCTGGCTCGCCTGGGATCCAGCGAGCCACGCAGAGTAGGGTGCGGCTCCCCACCCCCTTCCCCGTCCCTCCACACAGGGAAGAAAAGAGGCGAGGGGAGGTGCTCAGCTTTCTTGGACACACTCCCAAGTATTTGTAATTTGGCATTTACGAAACAAAATAATGCTAAGATGCAAAATAGCCACCTTAGAGGTGCTTAGTCCTCCCGAGTACGTTCCCAAATATCTCTAATTCGACGTTCAAGAAACAAAACAAGGCTAAAATTCAAATTAGGCGATGTGATACCCAGAATGAGCCTCATTTGACAGGCCAAACAGATTTTAATGGAAAGCTGACTCACATTCCCCAAACCGATTCATTCAATCTTTAAGTACTTTAAAAAAATTGTGTAATTTTAAGTTCCACCACTGTTATAATGAACATTCCATAATAACAAGCAGTGGAACAATGGACACCCCCATATCGCATTGTGTCAGGTAATTACGAAGTGTCGCGGCGCGGGAAAGCGAAGAGGGGAACGTCAATGTGTCCCCTGCAGCGCGTACGAGCATCCACGGCTGCGTATCTCACGGAAGCTTCATGAAACCGCTCACGCCAGTGCCTCAACCCAGAGAGCGACGAACGCAATCCGAGCTTGGTTGGCCCCAGGCGTGGACCGAGAGGGCCCAAGCGGAGGCGCGAGAGCTCAGGGGGAGCGATCACGGCTGGGGGAGAGCAGCCGGGCGCAGGGAAGTCGCGGTGAAGTGTCGCCGGGCGCTGTAGGGAGGGTCCCGTCGGGCGGGGCGAGGGCAACCAGCTCCCGGAGGACGGAACCCTAAGCGGGACCCTGCGCTCCCAGCAGCACCCAATGCTTTTGAGGTTAAGCCCAGGGCACTGGGACAAGGGCGCGCGCGGGGTCACAGGGTAAAGCTGTTACTTTGTAGTGAGACACGTGTGTGTGTATGTGTGTGTGAAAGAGAGAGAGAGAGAGGGAGAGAGAGAGAACTGGAGGGAAAAGAAAGAAGAAAGAACAGGGGGCTGAGGGCCGAGATGTCCTACTTCTAAGTGGTTCACTGAGAGGCAAAGCGGTCTTGCCAGCGCAGTCGTAGCCCGCGCCGCGTTGGGGACCCGCGGAGCGGACGCAGGGACCTCTCCAGGGGGCCTCCCGCCTCCACGCGCCCTTAGGGGGCCCCCGGAGGGGAACACTGTCCTGGCAACTGTGGGGGGGGGGGGAGGTCAGGGCTGTGGTTTCCTTCCCCCGAGACCCCAGCGCTCGGATCAGCAGGCGGCGAGCGCGGTCTGCCTTCCCCCGGGGGGAAGGAAATCGGCCCTCTTGCAACTCGACCTCGGGTCCCCGTGCCCTCCCACCGCCCAACCTCCTCCCTATACCCCCATTCATTTTTTTTCCCCTCAGCAGCTTCTAGGACGGGCTCCAGACCCACGCGAGCCCACATCACGGAGCTAAGGAGAACAGCTGGGGTCGAGGCGGCCCCGGGGGGCCGTCTCGCCGAGGTGGCAGCCGCGAGGGGCGCCGTGTCCCGCCGGTGCCGGCCGCGGATGAGCAAGCGGCCGCGAGCAGCCCCCGAAGCCGCGCAGCATCCGCGTATTCAGTGACGGTGGAAGCCACGCCCGCTCCGGAGCCGGGGGCCGTCCTAGCCCCCCCCCCCCTCCCCCCCCCCCCCGCCCCCTCCCTACCCTAGCTCCCTCCCGCCCCCTCCTCCCCGCGCCGGCCCCCGGCCCGCCCCCGGCTCGGCTCGCAGGAGGCGCTGGGCGCCGGGGCTGGCGCGCTCTCCCGGGCGCACACACACATCCACGCACGCACGCCCAGAGCAGCTCTCTCCGCGCCCGGCCCTCGTTCCCCTCGCCCATGCAGACGGACAGAGCGACGGAAGATGGCTGACGACTCCACGGGGCACCGAGGATGCAGCCCGGCGGCGGCGGCGGCGGCGGGAGCGGCAGAAGCAGCGGCGGCGGCAGGGGCAGCGGCGGCGGCGGCGGCGTTGGCGGCGGCGGCGGCAGCGGCAGCGGGAGCAGGAGCGGCGGCGGCGGCGGCATCCCCGAGACTCCTCGAGCTACCTTTCCCTCTGACAGCCACTGACGTTCTCCGCCGCTAGAAGAGACCCCGCTTCTCCGGCGCCCGCCTGCCCTCCCCCCTCCCAGCCCCAGCCCCAGCCCCGCCAGCACCGCTACCTCCGCCAGAATTGCCACCATCAGCACCACCTCCACCACCACCACCACCACCACCACCACCACCACCACCACCACCACCACAGCCGGCGGCGGCAGCAGCCATTTCATCTCCACAGAAACCAGACACAAAAACATGGCAGAAATGGAGAAAGAAGGGAGACCTCCGGAAAATAAAAGGAGCAGGAAACCGGCTCACCCAGTGAAAAGAGAGATCAATGAGGAAATGAAGGTATTTTTGGACTTCGGGGCTGGAGAGACTGAGCTCTTTCTTCCTCCCGCTCCCTTTGGGCCGTTGTAGGGATTTGGGGGGCACGGGGAGCGCTTGTCAGTTTCTGTAGGATGCCCAGAAAGCCTCAGCTCCTCCTCCAGGTGCAAAACCGAGGCCAACTCGCGGGCTGCATCCCCGAGATTTGCCTACCTCCGATTTGATGGGGGTGGGGGGGCGCCCGGGAAACCACATACTATTTAACCTTATAAACCCCAGGTTGGCACAGGCGCGTTTCAGTGGGAGGGGACCGGGGGCCCAAGTGGCGGGTGGACCTGGTGAGGAGGCTTTTCTAGTCGGCGGTGTAGTTTTTCCCCCTTTCTTGGGGAACCATTCCTCGGATGCCTCCAAAGTTAAGGAGCTGCCAGGCCGAGGAACCCCGGGAGCGCTCGATTCCACCCTTCCCTCCAGGTCATCTCCCCGCTCCTCGATCCCGCTTCCCCCCAACTAGCCAGCTGCGATGGTGTGAAGAGGCTGTCAGTGCCCCGGCAAGTGCGGCCCCAGCGGCATGGGGCTGGGTACCGTTTTGACCGCCGGTTCGCCTCGCCCGCCCCTGTCCGCTCCTCTCCCTCGGCTGCCTCCGCCTCCCTCTCGCCTTGGCGTGCTCCACTTCACAGTTGAGCAGACCCGGGCTAGCCCGGCTGAGAGATAACTGTCTGAGGGGCGGCCTTCCAGAGCGCCTGCCCATTGTTCGGAAAGGCCAGCCCGGAGTCCTTTCGGCGAGGCCGGGCTCCCCGCCAGGCCAGCGGTGCTCCAGAGGTGGTGAGCGCAGCAGCCTGGCGCTCCAGCTGTTCGCGTTGGAGCGATTGCACAAGAGCACCGCTCAGCTCCGGACCCCCCCCCCCCCCCCCCGCCCCATCAAATCGGAGTTTTTCCATGAAGTTGAAGCTTTTGCCTGGCGAGGGTTTTATTCTGTGTTGATTTCACGAGTCTCTCTGGATTTCAAAAAATATATATTTTTTTCTTTCTGTGAATTACAAACAAGTAGCAGTTTTCAGGGGGACTCTAGTTTTCATTCTGCAGCCGTCCTGGTGTTCCCCATCTTCTGCATAGAATTCTAAACACTGCCAACTGACTTGGTCAGGTTGGGGAAGTTTGTGTTTAAAAGAGAGACTGGATGAAAATGGCATGCAACTAAATAAAATTTATCGCGTTTTGATGCTTTCTTGCTTAGAACAAGCATATTCTATGAGGGTGCCTTCTGGGAAGCCCCTGTTCAGAAGGGAGCACATGGATAAGACTTGCTATATGAGTACCTAGGTGCATATGTTTAGCTTTCCTTTCCACCGGAAAATGTCTGTAGCAATCTCAATTTGGAGATTAGAGTTTTTATTTCTGGGTGAGGAACTTTGTGCCTGAAAGCATGAGGGGCAGCATCAATCAGTCCAAGGAGAGTTAAGGAAGATTTGCCTTGGAAATCAATGCCATTCCTTCTGCTGGAAACCACCGTTGAATTCAATGATAGTTTTTAAAAAGAGAGACCAGTAGGAGTTGTTGTCTTACAATGGGGGTGGAATTCAAACAGTCTACAATAACCATTCTTTCTCACTTACCCTTCCCTCCTGTCTTGCATTTCCAGATTACTTTTCCATTTCATTTTAAATTGGGGGGTGGAGGAAGAGGAGAGAAGCGAAGCCACTAGGAAATCACAGTGTGCACTGGCCCTTTAAAACACTGCCTAATGTGATCTATATGGATGGCAGCTTTTAAGTTTCATAGGTTCTAGAATTACAAATTAGCTAATTTTAATCAAAACATGTGAAATGTTATCCCGGCTGGATATAAAGGCTGACTGTGCTCAATGCTTGGGGCTCGAGTTGTTGACTTTGGCTGCGGGCGCACTCCGTGGTTTGGGAGATAGTTGTCCTTCTACAGTATAACAGATGTTTGTCTGAACTGGTGAGGAAGAAACAAAAACAACATTGTGTGAAGGGGAAAAATTACACAATCTTTAGCCAATGCTGGAGGACTAAGTATGGTATTAACCTTCGTGCACAGAATTTCCTCTTTTTAAAACGTTATTTTTCTTCCAAATCACCACCTACTATTTGAAGTTTTAGTCCTCATCGTTTCTGTGCAGAGTAGCATTAAATAAGAAGTTTCACGCAGCAAATAATTCAGTCTCCTGTAGGACTGGTATTTTCTGTCTGGTTTGGACCCATGTATGAGAGATCCCGGCGGAAATCTTCAGTCATGTCAGTGCACACCATGCCAATAGGCATGAATTCCCATTTCTAGAGGAATTGTTTTGTAGGTATTCCTCTAATAGAAGAGTACCCAAAGTCCTCATTTGAAAAGTAATTTCTCAAACAGTGAAAAGGTTATTTTGAACTCATTACTATTTTTTCTGCTTTTAATATTAATAACCACATGAATAAAACCCCTCCTTAAGCCTCATCGTATTATTACTCCTCCTTGTCCGCAAACCTAAAGTGTAGAGTAACATAACAAGTTGGTTGCCCTGTATAAAAATATGTGCAACAAAATGTCACCGAGAACACAATGTGGCCTTGTGCAGCTTCATATCGGTGCCGCTGGAGCTGCCTGGCTGTGTTTGCCTTCATCTGAACGGCTTTCATCTGGACCAGTGTAAACTAAACCCTGGTAAGTAATCACTGCCCGGCAGAAAGAAAGGAATGTATACAGCTAGCACGGCCTAAGCTGTAAAAACGGAAACCTGAGCCCCCACCGAGGATCACATATCAAGGCTTGAAGGTAGGGGAAATGAAAGGGGGAAAGAGGAGAGAGCGAATGGAAAAGTCAGCCTGGGAAGTAGAGGATCAGGAGGAGGCCCCCCTTAGGGAGATTTGGCTCAGGGATTAGGGAATTTTATCATGGTGTACAGTGACCTACTCAGGTTTCAACACTGGTTGGATCAAGTGGCTTCTCTGTGAGCTGAAAGAAAAAGGACTGGTGTGTATGTGATTTTTTTTTTCCCCTTCGGGTAATAGAAAGGACATTGGTACAAGTGTCTATTTTAAGTACAGCAAATGCAGGGCACTGAGAATGAGCAACAAAATCACCTCATCAGGAGGCTTTCTTCAAGATCTCCTAGTTGAGATAGTTACATATTTATTTAAAAATGGCCAGAGAAGACAGACTGGCTGAGGTTTAGCTGACACCAATAATGGCATTGGAGATTGTCTTCATGTGGCTGGGAGCTAATGTTGGTCGCTGTTTCACTAGATCAGATATTGAGTTACATTTTCGTTATCACTGGTTTAATGTGCATGGCAGTTGTAACAAATTTAAATTTGATACAATATAATTTTGTGTGTGAAAAGTACATGACTTGGCATAGCTTGCTTATAGTGTAGTGAAAATATCTTCAAGTAGAAATGCTTGCCTCATTATGACCTTTACAATGTTTCCTTATCTTTCCTTTTCTTCTTCCTCGCTTCATCCTGGTTTTTCTTGATTAAAGAGACTTGTTACTTTACTGTATTTACAATAAGTATGCCTTATTTAATTAGTGACCAGTAGAGATGATTTTAAAAAATTAGATGGCGATGCAATTTACATTTTGACTATTTTTGGTTTCTAAAGTGAGTATTGTGATTGTATCTAATGAAGACATATTAGTCTTCAATATACTGTTAGCTCATATGTATCATAATAAATGGATCTTAGGAGGGAATCCCAACATATAGAAGGGCTAATTCATTTTAGGAGTTCATCTGGAGCATGGTAGATATAATATAAAAACTAGTTTGTACTACTGGATGTGTGAATGTAAATACATGTGTTAAGTGTAAATGTAGTTGTACTTAAGGGTATGTATTTTGCATACATAGATCTTAGTGAGCATGATTAGTGGCTACCGAACAGTAATGCAACTCAAAAAAACTACACTATGAGTAGAGGTGATGAGTCAGATTTTTATCTTTTAAAGTGCTTTGACAAAACGAATGTGATTAGATCAAGCACTCTGCCCTGGAAACCTTCCTAAACAAACCATAATTAATGCATTTACAATGTTATTTCTCTATCAATTGTTAAACTACAGGATACTCTGAATTAAATGTCTTAGGGTCTCCTTGACTGAAGAATTTTTTTTGTCTATAAATATTCCCAGTAAGTAATTTGTACCTAAAATTATGCTTCAGTCCTAATGCCGACAGTTAGTCAGGCACATCTGTTAGAGTTTAGTAGTAAACTCACCACAAGATTTGCTAATTTGGTTTCTGATGGTCTACATTTGGCATTAAAAAATGACCTGTGTCAACAGCATAGACAATAAACCAAGTTGCAGAGCCAAGCTGGTGAGTGCAGTGAGATAAATAGGTTTCCATTCTAAAAAAAGAGAGAGAGAGAGAAATCACAATGTGGAAAAGTCAGCATGTTCAAGGTTGAAATCAGCTCATTGCTAAAACAGGTATATTTTAAGTTTTGCTGCTGCAACTCCATCCTGATGTCAGACAGAGTCTCAGGAACCTAGAAAGTGGGCTCAGGACAGATCTCACCTTGGTCTTCACAAACCATGTGAGACCTCGCTGCTGAGTAGTACTGGCCTCAGGTGTGCCACGTGGCAGGGCTGGGGACTAATGTTAGCTGGGACACGGTCCTTCCTCCTTGGAAGCTGGAGAAGGATGTTCCTGAGCCCACCAGCTTTTTCCTCCACATTGCTCTCCGTTGTCCTGCTCAAGGCTCCAGTCAAAATCCATTAAGAGATAGTTGTGGGAGGGCATAGAGAGCTATGAATTCTCCTCTGTTCAAACCAGGGTTTTCTGAAAAGTGTCTCTTTCTCTGTCTGTGAACCTGTGAATGTGATAGAGCAAGATTCTCTAAGCCTTATACAACTCGCAGGTTCCAGAGACGAGGAAATGGAAAGGAACCACTCCACTTCCTCCCGAATCTGAAATAAACATTTGAACTAGAAGAAAATGAGTCTGACAGACTCATTCCCTTCTGCGTTTCCTGCCTCCGTGCTTGCCAAGCACTGCTCTGAGAAGCCAAGCCCTGCTCTCCTTGTGTGAAAGGCAGACTCATAGAAACCAAGAGGTAACAGTTTTTAAAGGAAAGTCCAAAACAGGGCCTCGAAAAGGGCAAATATCCGTGAGCACAAGGGACTGAAAAAAGGGGAGTTGCAGGGAGAGATAGTGTCTTGTTAAGGTGACCGTACTTTTTATATCTTCTAGGCAAGTGTCCTTGTCATTCAGAGTCTTTATACTTCTCTTTCTTTAAAAAAAAATTATTAGAAGCAGTAGAAGGCAGAATATTTAAAAAGCTCTGAAGTCTTAAACTTCCTCTTGTGGAATGGGAAGTCAGCCACCCTTACACTTGCAAGCTAATAAGATTATTGAATATTTTCCTAAAAGAGAAGGGCTATTACTAGGTAGAATGAGAAAAAAAAAAAATAGGGTACTTTGTTTTTGATGGTGCCAATTGAAACATGTAAATAGACATGAAAGAATACGGTGAGTAAGATTTTCTGAATGTATATTTTAGGATCTGTAGACTGATGGGTGTTAATATCTCTTATATAACCAAAGGGCTGTGGAACTCTGTCCTGTTTGAAGGCGAGTGGCTTTGGCAGGGACAGAAAGACAATGTAACAAGTCCTGGTGATTTTTGGGCAGTTCTGCAGCTGTGATTGGACACAGCTGCATAGAGCCGCACACCTGCCTTGCTTGCCACAATGTTAGCCTCAGGGCTGGAATCCACAGTTTCACAGCATTTGCTTGACCTTTTTGAGGACATTTGATGTCCTGGCCACAGATTAAAATGTGGGGCCATAACTGTCTGCTCCATGTCACAACAAGACAATAGAGCAATATAGGTTTTATATGTGGAAACACACAATTTTGGTTTCATATTCCAATTATACAGATATCCCATTTAGAATCTATCAATAAGAGAACAAGACTTTCTCCATAGGGCTGCTCCAGGCCGGAGTTGGATTTTAGTGTTATGATGGGTCTTCTGCCCTTTGAACTGCATTGTAATCATTGTGTTGTGGCTGAGAACAATGCTACAAAATGATCCAAATGGAGTGCAGTGACCATCTTTACAGGATCTCAAGATAAAAGGCTGTCGTTCAGGTAAAACCATCAAGGCTCAGTGGGTACTCTTATATAAATCCAACCGCTCTTATGATTCCATGCGTGTGGATAGCCCACTAATGGGTCATCTGTGGGGAGTGGCTCATCCTTAGGATACCATCTGATCCAGTGGGATCATGAATGTGGAAGTACTTTGTAATCTGTAAAGGGCTCTTACAGTATTTCTTCTGCATTATTTAAATTTTACCTTCTGACTTTCTTGCAGAACTCTAAAATAAAACTGATCCAGTGGGTCTGTGTTAAGACAGATGACTTGGACCCAACCTTAGGCCAGATGTGGGGATAGAGCTCAAAACTGACTTGTAATCAAGTTCAGTTCTTATGTCTGCAAAAGAAATCAGCTCTCTTCTGCAGATTGCTCTCTCACCCCCTTTTAAAATCTCAATTAATGAGTTCAATGACGCTTAATAGAAATCTACCTCAGAACACATGGAGATGAAAAGGGAGATAAAATATTTTCCGGAAATAACCATCATTCTGTCATTCATAATCTCAACCAGCAGAGATACTAGCATTTTTTCCCCCTACCTTATAAACTGTTTAGGATTGGGGGTTTCCTTTTCCTTTGAAAGTATTTCTCATAGGCTTCACTTTCATGGACAATGTGTGTCAGAATGTTTTGAAGTTAAGTCATGTAGCTGACAGATCCTTTTTATTGTCATTAGGACTGTGAATGCGACTGACATGGTTGTCTATGAGAAGACTATGTGTTAATTAATTTTTAATTAAAATGACTTATTTTTATAAAAATACATGGACACGATAGAAGTGGTAGAATAAGCAATACAAAGAAGCTAAAAGAAAAACAAAGCCTATAATTTTCCCACCCAGACACAATAACTATCAACATTTGATATATGTCTTTTAATGCTCTTTTCTATGTGTGATATATAGTATTTTTTAAAACAAAAATGGTCTTATAGTGTACTATCCTTCCTTTAAAAACTTAATATATTGTTAATAGCTTTTCAAGGCAGTAAAATTTTATCTACAGTGTATATTTTATTGGCAAAATAGTATTCCATTTTAGTCATTCCATGACTAAGCCGTAATTTATTTAACCAGATTCCTATTGTTTGGCATATAGTTTGTTTCTAAGAAAAAAACACCGAGATAAACATTCCTGAACATGCATATTTTTGCACTCATTTCCTTAGAATAGTTCCTACAGTGCTGAGAAATAAAATTGCTGAATGAAAGGGTATGTACATTTTTAAAGGCTTTTACTGCATACAGTCAAATAACCTTTTCTAAAAGTTGTGTCAACTTAAATTTCCAATACTAGGAGACTGCTCATTAACACTGGATATTACAGTTCTTTTAACTTGCACATACTTATTTTTAGAATCAGTTTCCCTGAAATTTATTTGATCCTTTCTCTGTATTTATACACTTAAGAAAATATTTGTGAATGTATTCAAATGTACTAGCCCATTGACTGAGTATATTCTAAGTGCTAGGCATTGTCCTAGGTGAGGCATGGGGGAAATAAAGGGTTTCTGCCCTTGGGTAACTTATAGTGTATTTGGGATAGGTGACATATTTTACCAAAACTGGGACTTGGAGTGAAAATTGGGATTATGTTTGTGGGGAGAGAGAGGACATGGCTTTTCCCTAATTTGAATGAATGATTGGGAGCTCTCTGAAAACTTTCTGCTCTCTTGGTTAGGATACAAAGTTGAAAACATGTCAGCATTTAGTTTTATGAGGACTGGTAAGAAAGAAATCAGTGATACCTACCTATATTTTAAAGATTTATTTATTAATTTGAGAGAAAGAGAGACAGCAAACATGAGTGCTTGGTGGGAAGGGCAGAGGGAGAGGGAGAGAGAATCCTAAGCTGACTCCTCACTCAGTGCAACTGGGAGCCTGGGGGCTCAATCCCACAACCCTCCCTCCCTCCGGGATCACCACCCCAGCAGAGACCAAGAGTGGGACGCTTAACTGACTGCGCCACCCAGGTGCCCTGGTACCTACCTATATTTTAAAATCTGTTTGGTGTTTTCAAAATAAAATCCTTAGTCCTTTTCAAAGACCTTGAAGTACTTGCATTTCAGAAGTATTGTGAGAATTTGTAATTACTGCAATTTTCAAAGTGTCTTCAAGTTAACTCTTTTTATTTACCGGTAAAATGTTCAATGAAAAATCAGTTAGACTGAACTTTGACTTTTGTATAGTACCTCCAGATAAATAAGGAGAGAATCTAATAAATGTCTTGGGAATTAAGTTTCAACAAAAATATATTTTGCCAGTATCAAAAGAAATCAGAAGGAATGGGGAAATAGTAAAATTTCCAGCCTTTCCATCATCTTTCTGTGACCTATTTTTTTTTAAATTCATGCTTTCAGACTAAATGTTAGGAATGTCTTTTTTCCTTAGGAGCCCTGGAATTGAGAGAGGGGAATTGGAGAGGGTAAGGAAGAAGTATGGGGGTAAATATTAAAAGTACAAAGCAATTAGGGGTGCCTGAGTAGTCGACTCAGTCCATTAAGCGTCTGACTCTTGATTTCAGCTCAGGTCACGATCTCAGGGTTGTGAGCTGGAGGCCCGTGTTAGTTCCCTGCTCGGTGGGGAGTCTTCTTCTGTCCCTCTCTCTCTCTCTCTCCCTCTGCCCCTCCCCCTGCTCATGTTCTCTCTAAATAAATAAATAAATAAATAAAATCTTTTTAAAAAAAAGTACAAAGCAATTAGAATCAGATACAATGCCCCAAAATTATAAAATGAGAAGATTAAATTTTAACAGTGAATTTTGAACACCCCCCCCCAACAATACAAATAATTAAAGAGAATAGAGGCCAATGATCAAATCCAAAAGCAAGTCAAGTGAAGTTTTAACATAGGTAGATAGAGGCCCTAGTTGGAAGGCTCTTTATACGCGATGTTGACAGCCTGTAGTATGATTTCTTTGCAACTCTTTGATTGGTCCAAGGAGGTAGTTTCTTTGGAATTGCTGACACATTGGACTATACGCAATTGATCGTAGAAAGAGGCCTGGTATAAGAATCAGAAGATCTGTGTTTTTGTTTTGACTTTATTGGGTGATGTCTCATGACTGTCATTTACTTTCTGGATGCTCTAATTTTCTGTTGTAAAATGAGGGTATCATATAGGTTCATCAGAAGTTTATTGTGGAAATCAAATACCCAACTTACAGGGTTATTGAAAGGAACAAGAGAGTTAAAGGATGTGGAAACACTGTAAAGGGCTGTAAGAGTGTTAGACATTATCATTATAATTATAGTGACCTATTTTCCAAACCCAAATTGGACCACATGGTATGAGAGAGGATTTTTGTGCCACTTCCAAGGGTGAGAGGCAGTCTGCAAAATGCGATTCAGATGCCAGAATATTGAAATTTCTGGCACAATTTTCATGGTTTATGGGAGCAATGATAAAATATTTGAAATAGTAACTCTTCAGTAAAAATTATGATGTGTGATCATGATAATTATGATATTTCTTTGCAAAAGGTACTTAATTTCTTGTGTAAGTAAAAATTCTTTGATTTTACAGAATCTTACTGCTGGGAGAGAACTTGAGGGACTTCAGTTTCCCATCCTGTTTCTAGGACATTTGCTGGGTGAAGATTTGGTGGGGAACAAATTTCAGTACCTCCCTTGGTACAGTAACCTGTCTTATTATTGGACATCTTTACCTCAAAAATCTCTGTAGTTTATCACCTTTTTAAAAAAAATAACATGCATGAGAAACTTTTGTAGGAACGGAATATTTTTTTTAAATAAAAAACTCCTTTTTTAAGGGTAATAATACAAAAAAATGTGGAAGAAACAACTGCTGGAATTTTCTACCAGAAGGATTTGAAAGCCCTTATGGGCCATAAACATTAAATTTACTTCTTCTAGAATATGTTATGTTTCTTGGATGATAACTGCAAAAATCTATTTCATTTCCTTTGGTTTAGTATCATAATGAGCCCATATGATATCTAGCGTCAAATGCTACCTAGCAATTAAAAATCTTAAACTATCTATTCCTTGGGGTTCTTTGATTTCTTAATACAGTAGTGTATAAGACAGAAGTAATAGTCTATTTCATATGCTACAAGAAACTTTGGCGTTCGTTTTTTTCTTTCTTTCATCTTGCTTCTCCTTTCATGAAAGATTTGAGTTTTATAGCTTGAAGGTTTATAAACCTTTTGTTTTCTGCTTTTGTAGGCATGTATCAAAGCATTAAGGTGTTTATTTTTATTTTCACTGACAAGAAAGGAAATGTTTTAGAGTTTATTTTCATTGACATTTATAGTAACTTGAAAATCATGGAATAGATCAAGTTCATATTGATTGTTCCATGAAGCCTCTGAGTTTTCAGCACAAACCATAAACTAAGTGATGCAGTTAAGATGCCCCAATAATATGAATTTGGTGTTAATAATCCAGTTGAGGTTTCAGTTTTTACCCTAATGTCTGAAACTTCTGGATTCCATCCCTGGGATTGGTTCTGAAAAGCTGAATGGATTTGCAGCTGGACTAAAACAAACAAATCTATATCCTTGGCTGGGAGGTTGTTCCATGAATTATGCATCTGTAGCCTTTGTGTCACTTCAGAGGTTAGACAGAACCGGAGAGGGAGAGGCGCCCAGATACAAACGGTCTAGAAAATTGGATATGGTGGCCGAGAGTTACTATGCAAAAGATTTTCTCTCTCGTTGGCACAGTTCTCTTGGAGATTCGGGTAAATAGCACACAGACCAATAGGGTGTCTTGAACTTGGCTTTTAACACTGTTGGGAATTGGTGTTTTGATGTAAGGTGTAATCCTTATCCTTGGAGATTTCTGCTGCCAGACCACTGATGGAGGGCCTCGATTTGTGTGCTTAGCGACTGTCATTCTCTGGTCCAGGCGCTTAGCTTAGTGAAAAGAATTGGGTGTTAGGGGAGACTGACGCCTCATTAAAGGGATCTCTTTTGATTGAGTAGAGCAGCATTTAGCTGAGTCCTCCTCAGTGGTATTCCAGAAGTTGCTGAGCTTATTATACATATCGATCATATCATCTTTGTGCATTCATGAAAAGAATGTCTATTTAATGTGGACATGACCAGCCATCAGAGAGAATAAATGCCTCACTAAAGCTTGATATGGCTGACTGTTGGCCTTGTGGATGGTAGCACTGAATCAATCTGGCTAGATTTTTTTAAATTGCCGGTGCACTATTCTGTCACAGATAGACCCAGTTGGAACTCTGAGCTTAAGTGGGCACTAAAGCAAAGAACCTAGCATTCTGTGGGTGGTTTGAAATGCCAAGTTTGTTTTTGTGGAGTCAGTAGTGTAATATCTTTTCTTTTTTATGCAACCCCTGCTGAAATCTAAAGTCATGAAATTCAAGAGAACAGGAACTCACACGTCGAGGCTGTGCACACTCTTGGTTTGGCCTGGGTGCTTTGTTTCAGGTATATAAATTATACATCCCAGTGTAATTCGGAAATGACAGCTTCTAGGGAGAACAAGAAAAGGTTCTTTGAGCCACAGAGAAGGTTAGAATATATAGTTTTTCTAGCAAGTCTGGGAAGCTCAGGATGCCTTGCCAGATAGAGATTTTTTTAAAAAAATAAATTCGTTGAATATTTATGAAGCCCTTATTCTGCAGCATAGAGCCCTTCTTTTTATTTTAAAAAATTTTCCTCCGCTTCATTGAGATATAATTGACATGTAACATTGTGTAAGTTTAAGGTGTTCAATGGGCTGGTTTGATGTATTTATATATTGCAAAATGATTACCATGTAGCATTAGCTACCACCTCCATCCTGTCACATAGTTACCATTTCTTTTTTATGGTGAGAACAGTTAAGATCTACTCTCTTAGTAACACTTGAATATATGATACAGTATTAGCTATCATCATGTTGTACATTTTATCTCCAAACTTGTTAATCTAATAACTGGAAATTTGTACCCTTGGACCAATATCTCCCCATTTCCCTCACCCCCCAAACTCCTGGTGACTACCACTCTACTCTATTTCTCAGAGATATTTTAAGGCACATGCAAGCACTAAGATCATTAATACAGTCTCACATCTTGTTTCCAGATCTAGCAGTTGATAAGGTCACAAAAAAATAGTCACCTGATAGTAAAGCTTTAAAGCTGTCCAACTATACCCATCATTTTCACAGTTTGGTATCTATAATAACAACAATAATACTATCTTACATTTATATATTGATTTATAGTTCATAAAGTGTTTTCAGGTGTTCTCTAAAATCTGGGCTATTAGCCTTAAGGTTATTTGGTACTTTTATGTTACTTGTCAGAAGACAATCATAGTGACCTTTCATTTTATGGAGAAAGAATCTGTCACTAGTGGAATTTGTAAAGCAAATTGTGCATTGATTTTTAAAGTATACACTTGAAAAATGGAAAATTAAAAAGGGAGACCCTTGTAGCCTTGACAACTGCGAAATTATTTCTTGGCTGAGATTTTGCTTTATCTGAGATAAGAGTTATGTTAAAAAACAATACCTGAATCAGAAAGCAATTCTAATTTAAATCAGTCTGAACCACAAAAAGGTCAATTAATTGTTTTCATTTTCAAAATATTTTCTTAGCTGTTTTTGTGCTTTACCTTTCAATATTTTTGTGCTCGTGTGGGATATAGACTTTGCAGAATATTCTAAAATATGACTTCCTATTTGTAAGCAAGACTGACAAATACCTTTTCTTCTTATTATCTTTAAATTGCAAATGTCTGAAGGCCTGTCATAATTGGATGCGTCATCCTGAGATTTAAATGCATTACAGTTTTTGAACGTGATTTGAAAAATGAACAGGACTCTAGGGGAGGTGGGGCAGGTCTGGTAGTAAATGGGTAGTGCAAACAGAATTCGATTTATGCATTCTTTTCAAATAGTTATTGATTATATAAAAAAGAAGCCTATGCTTCTCTTTCAGAACTTTGCAGAAAACACTATGAATGAACTCCTTGGCTGGTATGGCTATGATAAGGTTGAATTGAAAGATGGTGAAGATATTGAATTCAGGAGCTACCCTACAGATGGAGAGAGCCGGCAGCACATTTCTGTTCTCAAAGGTAATGACATTTAATGTCCCTTTGTTCATGCAAAGAAGGATTAACTATCTCAACCTGCCAGAATTGAGTTGCTTTGGGACTCATTTTGTTGATTATGCCAATGGTTAATTTAAATGTACAACCCCAGTAGTGCTTTCCCATAAGCAGAATTCCACAGAATATAAGAGCACAACATAAAACAAAAATAGACACAACTTAATCTCCTTCAAGCGATGGAAGAGCTAGCTAGTGAGGGCTAGGGACTTTAAGGGCTATGGTCCTGCACACAGATTTATAGAAAGGGACAGTGTTTGCTAAGTTCTCCTCCTAATTTCCTGAGTCTTTAGTATATTAGTTGTTGGGAACTGGTACTTTCTATTAAGTGAAATATTGGGTTTGGATTTTTAGACTTTAAGAGAAAATTGTGGTTAGTCTGGTAATCCCCTCTTCCTCCTTTTTTGGGTGGGAATTCTAAAGGAAGGCCTTATTTCTGTTTTGTGTTTGAAATTCCTCCTGCTCGCAGCCTTGGATAGGGTAGAGGAGTAAGAGAGTAGTGCATGATTGGATCCTACATTATTTTATAAGAGTTTTCATCAAAGCCTAGCTAAAGAGTGGAAATTAGACCCTTGGCCAAGTTGAATTAACACTGATTCTATCAGCGAATAGCAGTGTCAGATATCTCATAAGGGAAGCCTAGAACCATTGGTGGGTGTTGATATGGATACTGAATTTATGAACATAAATTTGGAGTGGGAGTTTGTTTGTCAAAGAAAAGGAGGATGTAAAGAAGCAATCCATTTGGTGAACTTCAATAAAATGTGGATAAAATTCATTGTGCATCATCATTGGCAATTTGATCAGTGTTTGCACTGCATTCAAAATCTGTTGGCATAAACTACCTGCTCATGCATTTTATTTCCAGTCTCTAAGATAGCGCTTTTCCTTCTTATATGCCAAGCAACAAAATGTAAATGAGCTGTCCTGCAGGCATGTGGAATTGAATGTATGTGACAAATTTCATGTTAAGCCCGCTATGAAATTGTACACATCATGTTACAGAGATAGTATCATCAATTTCACTGTAAATGAAAAATGCAAGTCATGAGTTTATATTCTATAAACTAATAGCTCGTATAATACTTGGTCTAGGTAATAATCTTTGCCTCTGGGGAACATGGAGAGAGTGCCAGGATATGCTACTAGAGGGAAAAAGTTGTTTTCCATGGTTGAATTTTTTTTTTTAAATGATTCACATGCAAGGATAAAATTCACAAAGTTCATATCATTGTAAGTTTTCTTTATTTTCATTTTTGTTAATATTTAATGGATATGAATGGGTTGATTTAAAGAGTTTACCCTATGAAACAAGTTTTCTTTCTAATAATCTGCTTCTTTCTCATTGGTTCTTCTAATTATATTATGACCAAACTTTTTTTTTTTTTTTTTTTTTTTTTATTTATTTGACAGAGAGACACAGCGAGAGAGGGAACACAAGCAAAGGGAGTGGGAGAGGGAGAAGCAGGCTTCCCGCAGAGCAGGGAGCCTGATGCGGGGCTCAATCCCAAGGACCCTGGGATCGTGACCTGAGCCGAAGGCAGACGCTTAACGACTGAGCCACCCAGGCGCCCCTATTATGACCAAACTTTTTAATACAGTGGGACCTAGTGATAGGACTGGAGGGGCCTGCTTTTCGCTTGCCCCCCTGGTAGCCAGAGGGTGATACCTGCTATTTATCACTTTGTACATGGACAAGGTTAATTGCCTCTCAAGTTTCTGTGGGCTTTCCCAGTGCTGAAATTCATCACCATGATACAATTGAGATATTAGCTATCATAGTGGAGCAAACTGTAAAGGAGCCCCCTGGAAATTTATGGTAACAAGACTAAAAAGGTCCAGGATGGTCTGTGGAGTTCTGGTAAAAATCTGCAAGGAAAAATTTGTTTTGTGACATAGCCATTTTACTTGAGAAAATGTGGTCAGAAGGAAAACAAGTCCTTTTATAATATTGAATGTGATTTTTTTTTTCTCTTACAGAAAATTCTTTGCCAAAACCAAAATTACCTGAGGACAGTGTTATTTCACCATACAATATAAGCACAGGCTATTCAGGGCTTGCCACAGGAAATGGACTCAGTGACTCACCTGCAGGGTCCAAGGATCATGGCAATGTGCCCATTATTGTACCTTTAATTCCTCCACCTTTCATAAAGCCACCAGCAGGTAAGTCACTACTGGGGTTTCCAATGAGAACTATTCATAGAAAGTTGTAATTATCTTATAAATAATTATTAAATGCCCAAGGTACCTTTGGAAAAGACTGTTGTAGGAACTTTGTAGACAAGAGATGTTAGTGCATGTGTTATTTGAAGTAGCATTACTCTGTTAGGCAAACTCAGGCAAAGTCCCCAATCTACTTTCAACTGAATGAATTTTTCCTACCACCGGCTAAAAAAAGTACTTTTTCCTTCTCTGAAATCATCTGTTAAAAATAAAAAAAAAGTGAAATAATTTTATATACCGACTGACTGAACCACGTGGTGGTGTTGTGAGGGCCAGGTCTCCTGAGTGGGCTGCCCTTCTTAGAAACAGCCTTTATCCATCTCTGCCACAGAGTTCTTTCTAATTCCTGGAAAACTCTCTTTGAGAGCTTTAAAGAAAAATGGATGTCTGAATTTCACTTGTATGCAAATGTAATCAGTTCTTTAATATTTCCAGAAAATCAGATGGCAGTGTATGAAGCTGAGCATTATGTGATAGAAGCTAGGTTACAGCTGCGTTCCATACAGAGAAAGAAGTTCAATAATATTGTATCTGGCTTGCTGTGAAATGTTAGAATTATGCTAGAATGCTTAATTGCTACACTGGTTATTTTTCTGTATATTGAGTTGAACAATGATAAATAGTGAGTTTTGATGGCAGTACTTACTATAACCTACTGAAGGGAATGTTTGTATTTTTGGGGGTGGGGGGAGATAGGTGTGTGGTTATGTTTCCATAAACAGTGAAGATATTTATAGATATAAATTCCTGGGCTTATGTTATAGATATATTTACACCATATTCTAAGTGTTACTAACATTTTTCTTCATAGTATGGGTACAGTCTCTTGCTTAGCCTACTACATTTTAGTAGTAAAAGTTTCCTTTCGTATTGAGGTCCTCAGACACGTCGTTAAAATTCATTTACCTGTCAAAATCACTTGAAATTGTGTTTATCTAATTACTAATATAATTTGTGTACCACGTAAAGTTTGCCTTTTTAATGCCCCTATTCTCCTTTGGTTGATTGTTTTTGTTGCAGAGGGACCCAGATGTATCTCCCAAGGACCAAAGACACACTTTGCATAGGCCACTGGGAAGGGGAGGGGTGACTCATTTTGTAAATGCAGGGTTCACATTCCAATGTGTGTCCAGTGGCTTGGGTGAGTGGTGATGATAAATGGGATCAGTAAGGCAGTGTGTCTAAGTGGAAAGAACACTGGCCTCAGATTTAGACAGATTTAGACAGATTGGGCTCAAATCTAGGCTTTGTCACTTATCAGCTCTGTGAACATGGACATGTTATATAAGCTCTTTTCTTCTCAGTTTCTCCATCTGTAAAATGGGGACCACAGTTTCATCTCATAGGATTGTGGCCATGAGATCAGAAAATATACGTAAAGCACCTAGCATAGTGCTTGCCACACTAAAGCCATTCAGTAAACACCATGCCTCTTTTTTTTTTCAGTCCTTAGTCTGCCCTAGAATTATCATGCACATAATTTGTGCATAAAAAGGTGTGCATCCAAATGCAAATTCCCTTCTAAGATTTATTTGAGCAAAGCAAACAGCTTTAGAAATTAGCATAGCTGAGGCTAACATGACTTTGGCATGCCAAAAAACCTGCCCTGGAGTTTCCTGCTGAGCCAGCCACGTGGAATTCAAGCACACAGCTCCCATTTAACTCTAATTCCACATCAGATCAGGAAATAAATATGCAAAGGGATACAGGCCAAAAATTGAGCTTTGGAAGTCTTAGACATAGGAACTCAGAGGAATTAGAAGCCAGAGTAACTGAACACCAGTGGTTTTATGCTGTCTTCATGCAACTCCAAAGCACTCATCTGTTGAAAACAAAATGTAGGGAAGGACGTGTTTAATTTTCTGTATCTGCTGTAAACCTTGACTCTGTGCTTCTCCAAGGTTCTATATGACAAGACAAAGAATCAGAAAGGTTCTCCACTTTCAAGGAGTTTTCTCCATTAATCCCTAAACAGAAACACTTACAGGAGAGATGAATTTTGATTTAGTCATATTATCTAGTGCAGGGGTCTGCAGACTTTTCCTATAAAGGGCCAGATAGTGTTTTAGGCTCTGGGCTGTGCTGTCTCTATCAGAACTACTGAATTCTGCTGTTGTAGGTAATACATAAACAAGTGGGTGTGGCTGCGTTCTAATAAAAAATCATTTACAAAAAAAGGAGCAGGGAGGGTTTGGCCCCAGGACCATAGGTTGCTGATTTTTGCATTAGGATAAGATTGGCAAAAGTTTCATGATAGTAAGAAGTTGAATAGAGTTTCTGAGAGTCAGGCCGTGAGCTTTGCCACGGTGCTCTATGTAATATCATAAGGGACAGCAACATGGATAGGAAGATGGTGGGGTTTTCAGGGTATGTGTGAGTTTTGGCACATAGAAGGTGTTCCAATAATGTTTGTTGAAAACTGAATGAATGGCTGATATTCAAATCCCTACTGCACATGCATAAGATGGTACGGGCCACGCTGTTGTTCACTGAGAAAATGCTAGTATCTTGGCTGGCTTAGTCCCAACCTGTCAGAGTTTGACTATAGCGTGATGACAGTGATGTGAATAATTATCCATGGATAAGTAAGGCCCACAGATTACCCAAAAACTTTCATCTAATTAATCATTTCAATTCCTCCTTTTGTTAAAACTTTTTACCAGGGTTATTATTCAGGGTAACTGAGTTGAGGCACATTCCCTGTCAATTTTATAGCTGTACGTAGGTTAACATGGCATTCCCAAGGGAAACTAATAAATGGTACAATAGCTAGAAGTAAAAGGCCCCTCGATAATCAGCCCCTGAATAATTTAGAACTGACTGTATCATGCAACCGTCCACCTCTTGGGTGGGGAAGACAGGGATCATATGTATGTTTTGGATTCCTAGAAAGAAAATAACTGTTAGCATTTAAATTATTCCTGTTCTACCGTAAACTGGCCATGTGACAATAATAATACCTTATGTTTGTATTAAATCCTTTATAGTTCATGAAGCGCATTCACATTCATTATTTGATTTGATTTGATCTTCACAATAACCCTGGGAAATAGCATGCTAGATATAGTTAAATAAAAAAACTGAAGGTCAAATAGGTTAAGTGGCTTTCTCAAGGTCAGGTGACTTCTAAGTACTTGAGCCAAGACTAGTACCAATGTCTTCTGACTCCTGATTCAATATCCTTTTTAATATAAAGTTGTTTTTTCAGCATATTTGTACAACACTTCCTCAGACTGCATCAGAATAAGAATACTTATTAGTCTGCTACTTCAGATTCCCCAGTGACAGGGGATACACTGTGTTTCTGTAAACGGTTATTTTTTAAAGTCCACATCTTTTGGGAGACTTGAGTTCTCTGAACCTGAGAATCTGTGATTCTGTGAACTGGGATGACCTAGTAGGAGTAAAATCCCAGCCTCGTTTTAAAATGCTCGCCATCATGAGGCAAGTTGCTGCCCCTCCGAGGTACCAGAGGGCTCCATCTGGTTGGGCACTGCTTCCAGAGTGTGTTTCATGTGCTGGGGCGGGCTCAGCACTGGATCCCATCCATGTTTGGCAGCCAGTGTGCCCAGTGGAATACTTGTGATTGGGAACATGGTGACACCACACTTGCTTGGATTTCTACTCTCCTTTTGCACAGCTGCATACAGAAGTGTGGGTGTAGCTTATTTCTGGGCCGGGGAATTGCTTTTCTGTTTCTGCCCCCACTTCTCTTCAGAGAAGGGGAGCTCCCTGTGCTTTGGTGATTACCACAAGTGTTGTCCCTGCTTTGGCCACACATGTTTGTGTACAGTCTTGTCTGATTTCCAAGGCTAAGCTGCCCTCCCCCCGTCAGGAACAGAAGTTGGCCCTTGGGGTAGGGTTTGTGACATCACAGTCGTTACTATGGTAATAGATTTGTTATAAACACAGGGTAATAGCCCCGATTTTGCTTTTTTTTTTTTTCCTCCAAGCAGTGAAGGGAATCACCATGATCCTTAAATAAGACTAACAGACTTTTCTGCAGACTAGAAAGTGGACAGAATAAGGCTTTGCCGTATAGAGCCGCCATTAAAAAAAAACAAAACCAAAACCAAAAAAACAAAACAACTGTTAAAAGAATAAAATAATAGAAAGCACTGACCACCTTTTTCTTTTGATGCAAACGTTCCTTTATCCTTTCAGTTTGAATGAATATGAAAGCCTCCTTCTCTGCTAATTTTAAAAATCACAGCATGAGCCTAGTCTGAAGTGGCAGAATATATATCAGCAAGAGTTTTGAAAGATAACTCAGGTTAATTATACTGTAACCTTGCTGTAATTCTTCTCATATTAGAGATTTTAATATAGGCTTCCACCCTTCAGGACTTCATTCGAAGACGGTTGTGCCAGAAAAGGACTTTGAGCGTGGATTGTAAAGGCTGTGTTGTAGTGAGTCTCCATCCAAATACTTAGGCCGACCCTGCTCCGCCACTGCTTTGACTACTGAAGTCAAGCCATTCAAAATGGATTTTAAATACAGATATTTTTTTTTTTTTTTACAAAGACTTTATATTGGTCTTCACTACTTTCCAAATGTAGAGCTCCACTGACAGACATTAGTCCTCTGCGGTGGTTGGGCAGTCTTGGTGCTCCCTACCCTGTCTACTTCTGGTTAAAGCAGCCAGTTGGGACTTGAACCAGAATTTTTATCTCCTAGTCTCAGACTTGCTCCATGACATTTTACTCCCAAGAATTAAAAAAAAAAAAAAATCAATGAAACTATTGGTGTAATTATTTTTGTTCATGATGAAAAGATGAAATGCAGCAACTTTTCTTAGTGGAAGTCGCACTAAGCTCTGCTGCAGAAAACACCGTGTATCTAGGAAATGACATTTTAAACCTGAGTCTTTTGACAGGCTTTCCCAAAGGCTTACAACTCGCCTATTACAAGTCCAGAATCCCTCTAAGTCCCTGAATACTTTAAAATGAAATTAAATGTGCAAAAAGGAGGGAATATATTTCTCTGGTTGCATTTATATGGCAGTTTTGAATAAAATATTTTTTTAAATTTTTACCTCAAACGGTAAGTGACCTTACTCTTTTTCCCTTCTACCCATGTGAGAGGTGAAAGACAGGGTCTGTCCCCACAGCATATACAGGTTTATGTGGAGGGGAATGAGTTCAAGCTTCTAAGAGCTTGATTCCCTACGTGCAGGAGCGTCTTGACTTTCTTTGAAAACAATGACCATTTCCTGTCTTCCAGGATGGTTTGCTTTCAGTGAGCTTTCCAAATTTGTGTTCAGTCATAGTCATGGAAATATGATCTATTTTTTCAGGCAAATCTTAGAATTCTTCAGGGGTTATAAGAACTGGGCTCTAAGGAACCATTAGCTTAACTGAGAATATGGAAACAATCACGTGATCTGCTAAGCCCTATGTATATAGCTGAGCAACCCACAGTTAATAAGCATGTTACTTTTTGGCTCTTAAAATTCTTACATGGAGTTGTACTTGCAGGGAAGTGGGAATCAGAATGTGGTTTGCATTATGATCATTATTTATTTTATCTGTTATTCAATATTCTTGGGGCTTGCATATGAATGATATATTCCAAATAGCCATTGAGAAAACAGGATTTAATCAAAATTGCTCTGCCATTTATTTATTTGTCCAACTTTTAAAATATGATTATTAAATAAAATTACCTAGAGTTAATGGGATTTGGATGATTTACTATTTATGTAGCAGATATTTCTCAAAAAAAAGATGTTCACTGAACCCTCAGATTTGGAGAATTTTCCAATTCACTTAGAAAAAGGACAGGAGGAATTATGGTGAATGGCAGGAATAGGAATAGTTAATAATAGTAATGATATAATCTCATCCTAGCTAATATTTTTTGAGCACTTATTATGGACCAGACATTGTGCTAATAGATTATTATCTCATTTAATTTTCAGAACAACTCTGTGTGGATGCTATTATTAACCTTGTTTTACAGATGAGGAAACTGAGACCCAGAGCAACTTGCCTGAGGTCACACAGGTAATAAGTGGTAGAACTGACATTTGAACTTAGGGATGATGTCTCCTTAACCCATATTTGTAGCCACTGGATTATCCAAAAACCTATGTCAGTCAATTATGTGTTTACTGAATGTGCTTCACATTATGCTAGATAATACAAATGTATATGTCATCATCCCTGACCACCAGGAATTTACAGTGTACTTGGTATAATCAAAACATCATTCCACTTTGACTTTGGAAGGAATTTTAGCAGCATTTGGAGGGTGCATGGTGGCAGTAGAAGGGTAAAATGGAGTAGCAGAAGGTCTATAGGGAGATAATCAGGAACTGTTATTATATTTACACAGTTGAGGAGAAATAGCATCTAAAACTTAATGTAGACCAGAAGATAGTCATTCAGAATTCAAGGTGATTAACAAAAGACACAAAATGAAGTCTAAAAATGTTACATGGTATGATATGGGCCCTGTTTTATCTTTTTTTTTTTTTTATAAAATTGAGAGTTCTTGAAAAGGTGGAAATCAAATTTCAGTATGTTCAATCATTTTTTTTTTTGTAGTAACCATATATCACCATACAAAATTATTACAGTATTATTGACTATATTCCCAGTGCTGTAGTTCTCATCCCCACATTGATTTATTTTATTTTATTTTACTTTTTTTTTTTAAAGATTTTATTTATTTGCGAGAGAGAGAGCATGAGCAGGGGGAGGGGCAGAGAGAGAAGCAGACTCCCCGCTGAGCAGGGAGCCCAACTCGGGGCTCGATCCCAGGACCCTGGGATCATGACCCGAGCCTAAGCCAGACGCTTAACCGACTGAGCCACTCAGGCTCCCCCTGATTTATTTTATAATTGGAAGTTTGTACCTATTAATCCCCTTCACCTATTTTGCCCATCCCCTACTCCTCTGCCCTCTGGCAGCCACTAGTTTGTTCTCTCTCACTCTCTCTCTCTCTATATATATAGTTTTTAAGATTTTACTTATTTATTTGACAGAGAGAGAGACAGCGAGAGAGGGAACACAAGCAGGGGGAGGGGCAGAGGGAGAAGCAGGCTTCCCGCTGAGCAGGGAGCCCAATGCAGGGCTTGATCCCAGGACCCTGGGATCATGACCTGAGCCGAAGGCAGACACTTAACAACTGAGCCACCCAGGAGCCCCTGTTCTCTATATGAGTCTGTTTCTTTTGTTGTTGTTTGTTTGTTTGTTCATTTTTTTAAGATTCCTTGTACAAGTGAAATCATTTGGTATTTATCTTTTTCTGTCTGAGTTATTTCACTTAGCATGGTACCCTCATGTTCTCGTGAATGGCAAGGTTTCATTCTTTTTTATGGCTGAGTAATATTCCATTGTGTATGTTCAAGCATTCTTAATGACAAATCAAATGTGTGTGTGTTTTTTTTAAATTTATTTATTTTAGAGAGAGGGAGAGAAAGAGAGAGAGAGTGAGTGGGGGGTAAGGGGCAGAGGGAGAGGGAGAGAAAGAATCTCAAGCAGACTCCCCGCTGAGCACAGAGCCTGACACATGGCTTGATCTTGTGACTGTGGTATCATGACCTAAGCTGAAATCAAGAGTCAGACACTTAACCGACTGAGCCACCAAGGCACCCCTCAAATGTGTGGTTTGAATGGTAGCATGATGTTGTGGAAAGACTACCAGAGGAAAAATCAGGAGACCTGGGTTGTTAATGCCAGCTCTGCTATTTACTGGCTGTGTAAATAAGGTAAGTCACTTTGCGGGGCAGCTGGGCGGCTCAGTCGTTAGGCGTCTGCCTTCGGTTCGGGTCATGATCCTAGGGTCCTGGGATTGAGCCCCGCATCGGGCTCCCTGCTCAGCGGGAAGCCTGCTTCTCTCTCTCCCACGCCCCCTGCTTGTGTTCCCTCTCTCGCTGTGTCTCTCTATGTCAAATAAATAGATAAAAAATCTTTTTTTTTTAAAGATAAGTCACTTTGTTTCTCTGTGCCTCAGTTTCCTTGTCTTAATAATGATGTAGTTAGCTTAGGTAATCTATAATTACATTTATAAAATCTTGATTTTGTGACTTGTATAGTGAATTTACCACCTGATTTTGTGATCTGAGTCTATTTTAATATGCTGTAATATCTATTTGTTAGTTGATTGAACATATTTAAAGAAAACTCACCTATATGTGTAATTATGGCAGCCAAAAGTCTGATGGAAAATTTATGCCGCTTAGACAACTATCAGTAATTGTTAATTTTTTTACTCTGGAAGAGTGACTTGAAATAATAGATTTAAGTTTTAGAAAAACAGCTAGAAAAAATGTGAAATGTGAGTAAATGAAAAGACTATATCACCCATATGTCATTAGACCTAATAATTTTGATGTTACACCTAAGTAATGATTACTGGAAGTAGTTCCCAGAATTTCTGCAAAAGAGAAGTCATGTTATGTCCAATTTAACTTATCAAAACCGGCACAAGAAGGAATAGAAAACTTGAGTAGTCCTACATCTATTAAAGAAATTAAACCGGTGCCTGGGTGGCTCAGTCGGTTAAGCATCTGACTCTTGATTTTGGTTCAGGTCATGATCTCAGGGTCCCAAGATCAAGCCCTGTGTTAGGATCCACGCTCACTCTGGAGTCTGCTTGAGATTCTCTCTCTCTCTCCCTCTACCCACCCTGCTCCTGTGCTCTCTCTCTCTCTAAATAAGTAAAATCTTAAAAAAAGAAATTAAATAGATCCTTTCTACAAAGAATATTGTAGACGTAGATAGCTTCAGTGGTAGATTCTACCAAAAATTTAAGGAAAAAAATAAAACCAAACAGAGAAACTTTCCTAGAGAATAGAAAAAAAAAAAAAAGAAAGAAAGAAACACTTTCACTCCATTTTATGATTCCAGCATGACTTTGATCCCATGACATGACAAGGACATTAGAAGTAAGGAAAATGATAATTTAATGTAATTGAATTACATTAAAATGGAATATGTCTGTTCATCATGAACACTTATTCAAAAACGCTCAAAAAATCATAGCAAACAAAATCCAGTGATGTAGACAAAAGGATAATACATCATGACTAATTTGGATTTTTTTCTAGGAATGCAAGGTTGATTTAAGTTTAAGAAATCAGTCAATATGTTTAACCACATTAACAGAATAAAATCAAACCTCATACAATATTTTCAATAGATGCAGAAACATAATTTGATAAAAATTTAACACAATAATAAAAACTCTTGGCAAAGTAAGAATAGAATGGAGATTCCATAATATGACAAAAAATACCCACAAAAACCTACAGCAAATATCGTACTTAATTGTGAAATACTGAAAGCTTTTCTTGAGATCAAGAAAGAGGTAAAGATGATCACTATCACCATTTCTATTTAATTTTGTACTAGAATTCATAGATAATGTAATAAGGCAAGAAAAAGAAACAAAAAAATATAAGATTTGAAATGTAGAAATGGCGTTTTGTTTATAACCACCCCTTCTCCATCAATGTACAGGTGAACTATTATAATTAATGAATACCTTTATCAAGGTCTCTAAACATAGGCAATACCCCCAAATCCATTATATCCCTATATACCAGCCACAAATATATTAAAAAACAAAATTTAAAAATACCATTTAAAATAGCATTAAGCCATCAAATACCCAGGGAAAAAAATCTAACAAAATATATGCAAGATTGTTATATAGGAAACTATAAATACTGCTGAGAGAAATGAAAGAAGACCTAAATCAATGGAGGGATACACCATGTTTATGGATTGAAGAATAATATTCTAAAAAGGCAGATTCTTCCTAAATTGATCTATATATTCAATTCTGATAAAAATCCCAGCATAAAGTTTTGTGGAAATTAAAAAGCTGCATCTTAAATTTACATGGAGATGCAAAGGGTTAAGAATAGCCATGACAGGGACGCCTGGGTGGCTCAGTCGGTTAAGCGTCTGCCTTCGGCTTAGTCATGATCCCAGGGTCCTGGTATCGAACCCCGCATTGGGTTCCCTGCTCAGTGGGAAGCCTGCTTCTCCCTCCCTCTCCCCCTGCTTATGTTCCCTCTCTTGCTGTGTCTCTCTCTCTGTCAAATAAATAAAAATTAAAAAATCTAAAAGAATAGCCATGACAATCTTGAAGAAAAAAAAAAAAAGGGAAGACTTATACTACCAGATCTCAACAGTCATTGTAAGACTAGAATAATTAATTAGTAATTAAATAATTTTATGTTATTATCAGTGTTAATTGTACTGTTGTTATTATTCTTCTTTTGAACATACTTTAAGCCTAATCTATGTTTGAGGCATAAGAGAGAAAAGAACACTTTGTGTTTCTCATGTCAATTCTCTTTTGGCTTAATTTTTTTTTATAGAACCTGTTCTTGCAATTATGAAACATACTGCCTTTTGGAAAGTGCATGAAATATACATGTATTTTTTCACAAATAATGATCCTTGTCCACTCACAACTTCCATTCAAGAGGTAACCACTTTTATGGTAATCATTGCCTTATTTTCTTCTACAGTTTTAACACCTCAGGATGCTCCCCACTGGCAATATAGTTTATTATTGCCTATTTTTGGACTTCAGATAAATGAAATTATAGAAGCCACCTTCCAAATTGGCCCTAATGATCCTGGTCTCCTGGGAGTTTCTTTCTACATCGAATCAGGGATGGTTTGTGTGACTGACTGCTGAGGCTGTCATAAAAGGTTATTGCAGTTTTTGCCAATTCTCTTGGATTGTTCATTTTTGAGGGAGCATGAGGAAACTCAAGCAGCCCTGTGAAGGGGCTCATGTGGACAGGAACAGGGCCTCCCATCACAGCCAGCCTTGTGGTTGAGCCACCTTAGAAGTGGGTCCCCCAGCCCAACTCAAGCTTTCAGATGACTGCAGCCCCAAGAGATATTTGGCTGTAACCTCATGAGCAACTCTGAGCCAGAATTGCTCTAAACGACTCCCAATATCTAACTCACAGGACCCGTGAGCAATAATAAATGATTTCTGTTGTATTAAAAGAAGACAATGAAATAATGATAAAAGGATATGCATATAAATCATTGCAGTGGAGTTCAGAAACAAATATAAACAGATTCTGGATTTATGACAAATATATTCATCAGCTTGGGTTACCATAACCAAATACCATGGCCTAGGTGGCTTAAACAACCAAAATTTATTTTCTCACAGTTCTGGAGAATGCAAGTCCAAGATCAACATCATTAGGCTTGGTATCTGGTAAAAACTCTGTGTGGGTTACAGATGGTTACCTTCTCTGGGTGCTCATGTGGCAGAGAGAGATAGCAACTCTCTGCTGTCTCTTCTCAGAAGGACACTGGTCCCATTATATAAGGACCCTACCCTCATGTGGATTATTGAGGAAAAAGATCCTTGTCTCAAAAAATATTGAGTCCTTGACTTGGAGACCTAGATTTTGAAATTTTTTTTTTAATTTTAACTCTTCCTGATTTAGGTAACTAAACCCTAAAATGCAATTTTAACATTATCCCCCCATATCTAGTCTGTTTATAGACTATTCAAAATCAACTACTTAAATCAGCTATTTAAAATCTCATCATTCTTTATTATTAAGGCATTATCATCTATTTACATGAAATATATCACAGCGAGACCTGAAAGTTAAGTTACAGTATAAGACATAAACATCTCCCAGAGTGGTCTACTTGAGAGCAGCTTTTGATATGATGTAAGTAGAGAGAAATGAAGTGGTACTGGGTGAGTGACAAAAGTAGGATATTCGATACTTTACCGCAGTGGTTGCTTTGCCTCCCGGGGGACAGTTCAGAATATCTGGAGATATTTTAGTTGCTGCAACTGGGAGAGAGCAAGTTACAGGCATACAGGGAGTAGAGGCCAACCATGCTGCTAAACGTCCTACAATGCATGGGACAGCCCCACAACAAGGAATGATCTGGCTGAAAATGTCAGTAGTGCCATGGTTGAGAAAGCAGGCTCTACAGCGACGACAGCTGTGTGTATGGGACACCTCTTGTGCATCTCTCTGGATCCTCTTGGTCCCACCTCTTAATCCAGTGATTGCTGTGGTCCTTTGACAGCTTGGGCATGTGCATTCTGAAAGGGCCTTGTCTCACACTTATAGCATATGTCCGTAGCTTCTTGCTGTAGGGCTTCTTTGATATGGCAGTGTGGGCATCATGTAAATCCTTTTGGCACTTACACCTGTGCAAACCGCAAGTGTAGAGGAATTGACACACTGGGTCAGTGGAGCATGAAAGTTGATGAATAAACTCTTCCTTCTTTTGTCCCCTGGGTGAATAGCTAGGAAATGTATTTCATAAACTCCAAGGAATTTTTTTTTTATGATCGAACACCACTTTCCCTTAGTAACACATCATTATATTGGCTCTTCTTCTTCCCCAGGTTCTTTTCCTGTGCCCTTCATTCCTTCTTCCTGGAATCACATACCCAATAAACCACCTGCATGCAAATCTTTGTCTCAGAGTCTGTTTTCTGGGAAACTCATGATAAATATCATGTATATGGAGGTCCGCAGTGAAAGATAAGGCATTACTGGAAAACTTTATGGACATTCATGTTTGTCCCTTTAAAGTGAAGCATAAATATAATAAAGAGTAAAAAGAGGGTACCAGATTCATGGTGGTGCAAATATTGGAGAGCTCAGAAAGGGCCACTTCTAAAATTGTCCCATCAGTCAAAGAATTTTCTAAGCCTCTTGTGGTAATGGCAAGGGACAACAGTGGTGGCCATACAGAAGGATAAAAAGGGAAGAAGTTAAGTCAGGACTTTAAGAAAAAAAGGAAAGGAAGAAGAATATCCTCTGGCTGCCCTCCTTTAAATGAATCTTGTTATTTTGACAGATTTGGAATCCTAGAATTTTAGTTAGAAGGGACCTCAGAGAGTTAAATTCTCTTCTTTTACAGATGAGGAAATGAGGCTGGAGAGGCTAAACAACCTTCTCAAGGTCACTGAGTTGCATTAATGGCAGAGCCAGGGCCAGAACTCACTTCTGAACTGGGGACACCATCTAAACATGGATTCTAAGTCATATACTCCTGATCCATGACACAACCTGGAACTGGGGGTATGACCTAGTTAGGATTCCAGAAAACCCTGTCCCTAGGTCAACAAGGAGCTAAGATGCTAACAGGAAATAAGAGGAAATGTCAGCTGTATTTTCCCTTGCTTGTAGAGGGTGGCTGTGTTTCTGGGATTAGCCTAGACCTGACTGAACTGTTTGCTATTAATTATTTGAAGGTATAAATAAAGTTTGGTTAAGAGAGAAGTGATGGTGAAGTTGGGCAACTCTTGTTATTCTAGGGACATTCCCAATGCTGACTTCTCAAAGTTTCTGTTAAATTGAGAAGACTTAGTTCATGGACTTGGCCAAGGCGAGTGGAAATAACGATCACATTCTGTTCTGGGGCTTTTCACTGGTGTTTCCCACTAAAGCAACTTTGTTCTGAATGATTACCGAAGATGGTATCCTTGGCTTCCTCCCCTAGCCGCCCCCCCCCCCATCTTGGGCATCCAACCACCCAAGGTGCACCTGGTAAGGATTCTGCTTTTTCTGTTCCTTATGCTGAGGTCCAAAGTCAGACATTTCATTCTAGTGAACCAGACATGGTCTCTACCTTAACTGGCTCTCAGTCTGCTGGAGGAGACAGACATTAAAAAGAAATCTCAATCCAGTCTGGTGATGATCAAGTCCAGAGTGTCGTGTGATCTGACCAGGTTTGGGGGCAAGAAAGTCCTCCCTAGGATGAGGTTTAAGATAAGATAATGAAGGGGCAGTAGGACTGAATCAGTCAAGGATTTTGAGGTTGCGGGTGAGGATGCAGCACATGGAAAGGCTCAGAGTAGAGAGAAAACCTAAAGGGAAGTAAAACAAACCAGAGCCCAGAGAATGGACAAACTGAGAGGCTGGTCTGGCCATTGAGGTCACGCTGAGGAGTTCCAACTTCTTCTTGAGGGCAGTGGATGCCACTGAAGGGTTTTGAGCAGGTCAGAGCTGTGATCAGACTTGTGTTTCAGAGGACTTTCTCACATCCAGAGTGGAGGGAATGAACTGGACAGGAATGAGACAGAAGGCCTCCTGGAGAATGGGCAAGAGGTGTTGGTGGCTTCACTGGAATGGACAGCAGTAAACTCCATAAAGATGGGCACTTAGAACAGTTCCTGGTACATAATTAGACTTGGTAAATATTTATTTATTGAATGAATGAATGCATGCATGCATGAATGAATTGAATGAATGTAGGTATATTATAAAAATATTTAGGAGAACCTGGTGAATAATCAGAATGTGGGAGGTGGGAAGGAGGGAAGAAGCAGGAAAGATGCTAGATTTCTGCTAGCAGGTAGCTGCATGTATGGTAGGGGCAGAAACTGAGAGGGGAAACACAGGAAAGGGAAGGTTATGGGGGGGGTGTGTATGCAGTTTTGGGCATGATGGGTTTAGATGCTGGGAGGCAGTTGGAAATAATATCTCAGGAGAGGTAGCTATGTTGATTTGGAAACCTTCGCCTTATGGATGGTAACTGGAGTCACAGGAGTACATAGCCGAAATGGACCAAAGGGAGTGTGTAGAGAGAAGACTGAAAGATTTCCAGTTGGTGTGGCCCTCCTCCACCTTTCCTATAGCTGGGCACTTTTGGCATGTGATGTCTCATGCCAAAACATTTCCGAGTGAGGATCATCATGGGATCCTTTCAGAGAGTCCCTCAACCATCCGTTGCTCTCATTTAAGAAATCTCAATGAGTAGTTCAAGTTGGGAAGGTGAAGTGGGAAGTAAATTACTGTTGGCGGTGTTCCAGCAGGTTCATCTTGGTTCTCTTAACAGATTTATTTGAGTGAAGTTCTTCCGACTCTTCAACCTACTGAACTTGAACTTCAATCTACTCTTCAACCTACTGCACTCAGGTGCACCTTTGACTCCCAGTCTCTAACCTGTTAATTCACCCCCCTAGGATGGCAGTCCCGGCACGGTATGCTGCTTGTCTGGACTGCCCCAAATGCCAAGAGGTGGGACTTGGCTGGCTGGTCAGTCACGATGGGGCTGCTTATGCTCCCTTCCAGTGGCACTGTTTCTATTCCTCTCTGTGGTCATCAAGAATACCTGGCTCCTGTGGCCTCTGGGTGGTGATAGAGCTGTGGGAGCAGGCCTGGCTTTTCCATGGTCCTTTTCTATTGTACCTTGACATTTTACACTGGGGACATCCATAGGAAGCTCCTTGAGGACTGGGATCTTATCTTTCTTGTTTGCCAGTGTATTTCCAGCTTCTAGTGTAGGGCCTGGCACAAAGTTGAGTAAATAAATGAATCCTTTGTCTACAATTAAAATTTCCTCTCTGGAGAGATTTGTTAACCACTCTGGGGCCCATTAAGTGTAATTAATGGAATAGCCAGATTTCAGAAGGGGAAATGAGCCTTTCAGATAAATAGGTGATGGGAATGCTTTTCTTGCTCTGGCTTCCTATGTAAAGCAGCTTGACCCTTTAGTCCTAAAATGCTGCCATTTGTATTTCTTTGGAGATGATGCCCCTCTATTCAGGGCGGGGGCTTGGAATTTCTTTTCCAGCAGTGATGGATTTGCTGGCACACACGTTTTGACCTTGCTCCCTAATCACGTGCATCTGTTGGCTAGGTGCTAGGGCTCAGGGAGTGGACTTCAGCCATGTAGGAGAGAGGTCCAATGGAGAGCAAACCCATGATTTCAGTATCATTGTCCCAAGGCGTCTGGATTGGTCACAGGGTCAGATCCAGGGCTCAGGAATGGGGGAGAGGATTTTACTTGAGCTCCTTGTCCGTGTCAACCACCTGGTAAACATGAATTATTCAGTGTGTTAAGAGCAATATTGCTCTCCCATTGCCTTTTTATTCATTTCTGCTATTTTTTTTCTGTAGGACTTTGCAGGAAAAGGGTTGCCTTCTCTGTACTGGATGCATGGAGCAGACACCACAGGACTTTGTGGACCATGGATGTCTTTGTTCAGTCTGGTGGTGTTTATTGAGGATCAGTGGGTGTTGGTCAGCACACCTAGCCCTGGCCACATGGCTGCAGGCCTTGTCTTTCTGCCCAGTGTAGACAAAGCTCCTGGCAATGGAGGACCCAATTCTGGGCAAAAGAGAAATTTGCCTGATAATTAATGACCCAGTGGAAGTGCTCATGCGTCAGTGCTAATATAGGGTAGTAGAGCAGCACATCCCGGAGAGACTTCCTGTGGATTCTCTGTCTGTGGTCAAATTGGTGAAATATAGGGATGACTGTGTGGCTCAGTTGGTTAAACAGCTGCCTTCAGCTCAGGTCATGATCCCAGGGTCCTGGGATCGAGTCCTGCATCGGGATCCCCACTCAGCAGGGAGCCTGCTTCTCCCTCTGCCTGCCACTCCCCCTGCTTGTGCTCTCTCGCTCTCTCTGACAAATAAATAAATAAAATCTTTAAAAAAAATTGGTGAAATACAGCACATTCTATCTCCCTCTTTTAGGATTCCTAGTTCTACATTGGTGGAACCAAAAAGGCTTATGGTAAAGGGTCTATTATTTAACTTTGTTTAGCCCAGTGTTTTCATACATATTTGACCATGGAAGTCGTTTTAAAAATAAACACCCACTTAAGTATCTCCTGGGATTAGTATTCTGTAGAATGTGCTTTGCGAAATGTCACATGGAGGTTTTCTTGACTCTTAAGTTCTACCATCTTCCTTCTTATTCCATTTTCTTAGGGTAAGTATGTAGGAAAGACAGATTCTCCACAGTGAGTACTGAGGCACAGAGGTGAGATTGTCCAGGAGACTTAGAAGGGGTCCCTTCACTGGCAAATCAGGGAAATTATGGGGAGAAATTCAAGTTAATGGCAAGGAACTGTAGACATGTGTGCTTAGTAGTGTCTTGTTAAAGAATCCAAGTTCAGTACGGAATTCAAGAGAGAATTACTATCTTGAGACTTTATGGGATCTTGTTTCATTTTCCTTCTTTGTTTGAATGTTGGGAAAATAAATGAGGAAGGGACCCTGAAAATAAAGCAAATTCACTGCTTGACTTTTGACTACACAGTCCATTTTCTCAAAGAACTCTTTGGACTTTTCCCTGGTTGTCTTTGACTAGACACACAGGGAGATGAACTGATGAAGGCAATTGGTTAAGTCTTCTTTTCATTTCTTCTGTTGCTGCATAGGTTCCAAACTTCATCTCCTTCCCTCTGTATCCATCCATCTGTCCATCCATCCATCTGTCTGTTTATTTATTCAACATAGTTTAAGCACTGCTATGTGCTAGGCGCTGAACACACAAAGGCGAAAGAGGTGTGGAGCCTACTCCCTTGTTTCTTACTGAGGCTCCTAGACGCAGGACGAGATTCCAGTCTTTCTGAATTCTGATCCACCCTGCTGGAGTAACATTGGTTAGCACATCTCTGATCCTGTTATCTTCTACTAAGAAACATTCAGGAGCTCCCCATTACCTGTGGAATAAGGGTGAGCCCCTTCCATCCCCTTGCCAAACATCCTTCAAGGGATTCCTTGTTCAGGCCCCACTGGGCCCCAATCTGATCTGCTTTTCTCTTCTTGCAATCTTGGTTAATGGGGCAACTTCAGGACTCCTTGTCACCACTGAGCCCCACGCCCTGGCTCCTGCTTTCCTTCTGTCCTTTCCCTCCTCCTCTCGAACTTGCTCCTCCTCCAAATCCTTCAGGACCCTACTCAAAAACTGTGCTTTCTGGGCCTCTAACAGGTTTTGAACCTCTCTTACCACATTCTGCCTGTCATATAGTGAGGCACACAGTTTTCTTTCTGTTCTTGGGAGCAGGGTTATGTCTTATTTAACTGAGCATTCTTGACCAGTTGCCTAGTGCAGAGACCTGCATGCAGATATTTAATTCATTCTGGAGTCACATGTTTTACATATATATATACACACACATATGTGCACATATATATGTATCACACATATATACAAAATTAAAAATTGGCTAGGAAAGTTCCATTAGAATATTAAAAATTAATTTAAATTCTATAATTTTGCTGTCATTTTATGTAATATGTGCTCATTCCTTTTAATTACTGGAACCAAATTTTAGTTTTTGTAGAGAGATTTCGATTTTTTTAAACTTTATTTTATTTTAAAGATTTTCTTTATTTACTTGAGAGAGACCACAAGCTGGGGGAAGGGTAGAGGGAGAGGGAGGAGCAGACCTCCCCCTGAGTAGGGAGCCTGACACGGGGCTCAATCCCAGGACCCTGGGATCATGACCTGAGCCAAAGGCAGACACTTAACGACTGAGCCACCCAGGCGCCCCACTATGATACTTTTTTGAAAGAGCAAACTTCTCGGGCACTTAGGAAGATCCACCCATGTGTAACTAGTTGATGTAATAATTACCAAGAATTCCCATCTATTAATTACAGAACATCTGGCAGTACAGTGATATATTTGGCAACACCTTGTCAACTATTAATTCAAGTTAAGTAATTTTTAAAGAGAATAACTGTAAGTGAAGCTTTTATTAAATGTAATGGCTTTACACTTAAATAGTCTGAGTTAGTGAAATTTAACCAATTAACTGGGTTGCTCTTTGGGTTCAAAGATAGTGGTTCTGCAGATGTCATCCATGGGAGGGGATGTGATTGAGGAAACTGGAGCCTGGTCATCCGGGCCTCTCCAGAGTGCCTACAGCTGACCCCTCCCTTTTCTTGCGGCTCTAATTGCTGGTAATCCTAAGGCAGGCTCATTTACATGTAGGACGTGGCTGCTTTCTAGCATTTCATCCTCACCACAGCTCTGGTGAGGGTGGGCATGACTGTCCCTCAAGCAGAGTGCCATACAACTAGAAGGGGCAGTATTAGTACTTTCACCGATGTCCTCTGCCTCTGTTTCCCGGCACTCCACCACGTTGTCTTTCAAATAATAGCGACTTAGTTTTGCAAAGCAGCATTTATCTGTTACCTCATTCATTCATTCAAAAAAAAAAAAAGTCACCCCCTTGAGACGGTAATAAGTGGATCTGCCCGTTGCTTTGCATTTTCAGAGGTCCCTGGATGTATGCTATTCCGCCCGCCTCCTTCAACTTCCACTGTTTTCTGTTTGATTCTAAAAGGCACTCTGAAGATAGAGTTGCTACAGTATGCTCAGACAGTATTTTTTCCTGTCCACTCTTTGCTTGGCTGCCCTCAGCTTGCTCTACCTGTATGCCCAGGGCTAGACTTTATCAGAGCAGTGAGTGACCAGAGGCTTCTCCGTACCAAAGCCTCTCCCATTTCTGCCCTCCACCTCTTGCATTGGAACCTTGTCCTTAGCCCTTCTCCCCACTCTCTGTGAAAACCACTCATTTTAAAGCATAAGTCATAATTGACATAAAATGTACTGAATTTTCTACTTTTAGGGAATTTGTGTTTTAATGGGATATAAAAAAATATGTGGCCAAACAAATTACTCTCTAATGGTAGAATTTAATTTTAGTGAGGAGTTGTGGCATAATTTTTGAAGGTAGGATATTAGTGGCATCTTTGGAATTACAAATGTAAGTGGTTCCCTGCTTCACCCACATGGGAAATCAATCTTATCCATGTCTTGCTGTGATCCCCCTCCTTACTAAAGAGAAAACTGGGAAGAGTATTGCTTGCCTGTGGGTAGAATGAGTGCTTCCTGAGATCCAGGTATTATTGGCTCTGGCTCCTTGTTTAATGTTTAAGTGGCACTTGCTGGTGAAAGTTCAGACAGAATGTTTGCAGCAAATCCAAGTCTCATAGTCATTAAGAAATAAAGGCTTGCATTGTGAGCCTTTAAATTTTTTTGAAAATCAATCAACAAATATTGATTGAATAACACTTCAGCTGTCCCCTCAAAGACATTTTGACCTTTTTGATTTCATTTTCTTTGTCTTTTAGCGTGTCATGGAGCAGGGCGCCATGTAAGTAGCAGAATCTTGTGAGAGCTTTTAGTCCTTTTTGCAGAGGGAAGTCTGTGTGGATGGCATGTAATCTCACGCTTTTAGAAAGGCCCTGGTCTCTGAGATGTGATAGCCAAGAGCTTGGGCTCTGGAGTCTAGGCTTTGTGTGTACTGGCTCTGTGATTTAGAGTAAATTGCTTACGTTCTAAACCTCACTTTCCCCATCTGTACAGTGGGGATCAGTTAGTATTTGCCTGGGGGGCAGTGGTTGTGATTAAGATGAAATGATGGATTTAAAGAACTTTGCACTGTGCCTGCCACCATTAAATACTGAATAATGGCTAGCTATGATTATTTTCCTTTTGGCTCAGTGTTCCAAATTTTTTCCGGGTCTCCTTGTATGTTCAGTTCTAGAACATACAGAATTATACAGAAGCTTCTATAGGACTCTGTAGAGGCTTTTGAACTGGATTGCCTCAAAATTTTTGGAGTTGAATTATTCCAAGAAGGGCTGCAAAGAAAGCAAACTTTAACCCTAGTTTCTTGCCTGCCTTCCAGGCCATGTCTTTATCTGTGTTCTTAAATATAGCTACTCTGACAAATAGATCGACAGAGTGCTACCCGTGCTGTACTTTCCTTTCATGATGTGGAGAACACCCAGGAATCACTTCAGACTGCCTTGCAACTTGTCTCAAATATAATTCAAATCTTGAAATGATTATCTAGATGTGTGCATTCCAGCAACTGTTGGAGGAGAGAAACATCACCAGCAAATACTTGCAGATTTTGTCCTCAGTCTTGGACTCCCATGAAAGTTACAAAGGGGTGGTAAATCTACAGTTTAATCCCTTGGGGTCCATTAAGACCCTCCTGATTTTCTTTGTGCTCTGGTCAGGTAAGCTAGTATGCATGTTTACAGTCAATTCAAGTGCCCCTAGAATGCCACCGACCAATGGCCATCCTTATTTTTGAAAGTCACCAGATAAGGCAATTTCTCAAACAACTTCAGCAAGGCATTCCAGAAATGCTTGATCTCATACTTCTCTGCATGATGATAAATAAATACAATTTTGATTTCATCTCAGAGTAATTAATCTGAACTTCTCCTTCTGGGATGTAAAATGGAGTAATGTTCTAGAGCTCTTTGAACATTAGATTGGAAAGAAAATGCCCTAAACATTTTGCTTAATTAAATCCTAAAGAGGTGGTACAAACTTTTCATGATTAATAGAAACATGCATATTTTGACTGATGCATATTTATATGATATTATCATATGAAAAATTTATCATGTTATACAAACCATTCACCTTGGGAATGTGACTTAATGCTGTAAATATTTTGCATTTGTTGTTGCATTGTTCATTATGAAAAATACGCAGGCTAATGGCTGTAAGGAAAAATCTGTTATGCCAGTCTTCTTTGAGGTAATCTCAAGTCTCTAATGGCACAGACTTTAGTCTAAATATAAGATAGGAAATCAGGTTCTCCCTAGTTCAAAGAAATATTTTTTTAAATAAATAAATATATATTTTTTACAACAGATCAAGTTAGAAAAGCTAAAATGCTGGGGCCTTCTATTTTGCCAATGTAAAGCATGCACATAATTACTGGGTTTCAGATTAAAAAAAAATGTGGTTGTTGAAATGAACCTATCCCTTTGGTTTTAAGCACTTAAGAAAAACTCACTTTGCTAGGGGTACAGTCATACACATTTAAGATGGGGCACAATCTCATGTCTAGGACCAGAATTTTGAGCTATGTTTTAGCTGAAAAATTAACTTAGATAATTATAGTTCTTAGTTTCTTAAATATAATGTGAATAAAAATGGCTTTTATAAGACTGGAGTACCTGAGATATCTGAAAATGTTTTCTCATCTTTGGAGCACTAGCTATTGGTAACAGTTCGATGACAGAAAAGGAGAAATCCGATGGAATTTTTCCGAAGTGTTTGCCTTTATGAAATGGAATTTTATGAGAAATGGATGGAAATACTGAATTATTTAACAAGACAGATGCTAACCACCATTCTAAGAGTTTTCCAACTGCCACATACAAAACAGAAGTGCACAATTTCTTTTGTCTCATCTTCCCACATTGTTACTTTATAGTATAAATGATTTATAAAAATAATCTCCCTTAAAATTCTACTTTTTGTTTCTCTGTTAAGTCTACTGTAAGAAAGTATCCTTGCCTCCTCTTAAAAAACTGACTAGCCAGTCAGCCTGTGCTGATGGAGGGAAGCGTGAGGGAGATCGCGAGCTGCCCTCTCCCCAGCCTCCTTTCCTGCCAGGCCGTGTGCCTACCTCCTTAGTGCTTTGTTCTCTACCCTTTTTCATCTCAATTTTAGTCCATTATAGTGGATTATTTTATTTTATTTTATTTTATTTTATTTTATCTTATTTATATCCATTAAAGATCTAGAAAGAAAAATTTTAGGTTTTGTTTCCCAAACGAGACAATTTAAGGGAAAGAACAACAAGGGGAACCTAATGGTTGTTCTAAAGCAGCTCCTTAGGAAGGAGGGGCGGTCTCCTTTTTGAACTCTCAGGCCAAATAATTTCCCCCATAAAAATTTCTTTTCCTTACAGATTTCACCAGAATCAAACATATTGCCAGCGGATCATTTGGGAGAGTTCTGCTGTATCATCTTCTTTTTTAGGACTTTAAGATTTTAAAGCAGCGAATCAATTGGGAAGAATAGAAACTCGTAGTTCAAATTAGCTTAGGAATGACAGATGATTATTTTTAAAATATACTATTTCTAATCTAATTAAGAAAAAAACTCCTTTATACTCTGAGGTAATTGTAGAGTTTGGTTCAATTTTCATGTCTATAACATTTCATGTTTATAGGCATTTCATGTAAAATGTCTATATGTAGACAGATGCCATATTAGAAACCATATAAAATATAAATAAAGCTTTCTTTGACTAGAACAAATTATGAAATGCAGTAATTGTATGACATTTGAATTCATGTTATGACTCCATTTAAAGAAAGTTATGTTACCAAAAATGTTTGATTAATATCAATGGTCATTTTTACACTGTCTCATTTGGTAATTAACAATAGATCACATTATGTAATTTGTGGAAAAAAAGTGGTCATTAAAATGACAATATTTATTCCATTAAGGTAAATAAAATGCTGCACATAGTTCTGAGTGATGATACTCAGGGGAAGAAGAGCCGTATCACTGCACTACAAATTAGTTTGCTTCTAATTTTGCAGGCTGATGACCACACTGCCTCAAACCAAATCTTTCCCCTGGAAATGGAATGATTGCATGACAGACTCTATGAACCATGAATATGTCAACAACTCATGGACCAGGCCTTGCTTAGCAATTAGTCTTTGGGGGATTTTATTCAGAAATCAGACAACACTATACCAGAGCTTATTGGGGATTTTGTGATTACCATTCATGTCTGGAGCATGAATCTGGGATAGTTAAAAAAAAAATCCATAAAGGAAGGAGAAATGTGGCTAATAGTGGCAATCAGTCAATGTATACACATTGTCAATTGGGAGGACCAGAAAACTCAAGATATAGCAAAAGTCCCTAGGAGGCAGCAAGAAAATATTTTATAGACTTCTAATTAAAGGCTCCTTTTATTGCCCCCACCCCTAAGTGGGCCAGTATTTCCCAGACTTCAGTCGTTTGAATATCACTGTCACATTTTTGTCATAACTTGTTATCATCTGCATTATGATTTACTCAATATATTTTATTATAAACTGACTCACTTTAAAAACCTCTCTTCACTTTGAGCAGTAATATTTGTGATATCATGGGCTTGTTTTGCCAGTTAAATTTGTTTTCTTCTCTTGCAAAGGAAAAGAAATGCAGTATTTTAATTATTGAAAATATTCGCATGTCACTTAACATCATTCTGTACATCTCCATGACATGGGTAGCGGGTCCTGCAGGAGCTGCTAGGACTACCAGTCTAGCCGAGAATGATCTTTATTGCTGTCGGACCTCAGGTCTCACGGCTGAAACCTCCATTACCATCCCTCCATTTCGGCATTAGGGCATCACATTTGTGGGTTAGCACTTGGGTATCCCACTTAGTGTGGATCTCACAGGCTTTCAGTAGTACCTTTGAAGAAATGGGTCATTTTACAAGCTTCATGAGTACCAAGCCTGGTTTAACCAGGTAGAATATACATTTTTACCAGGCTAAGAAGTCCTGGGAGCCCTCCTGGGTGTGCATTCATGCTCTGGATTTTAAGTAAATGATGTTTTTTGGAGACTTAAGAGCCAACCAAGAAAAAAAAAAAAAAGAAAGAAAGCATTGAGTCTTCCTTTCAGGAGCTGGCTGTCCTACAGAGGTCAGAAAGTGGTGAGGTGCAGAAATTAAAATTAGACCTCAAGTAGCTCTGTCAGGCTCAGGGTGTGTCTAAGTTTGAAGGGATGTTTGCTTCTGATATGAACATTTTTCTTATACTTTTATTATAGAAGATGATGTGTCAAATGTACAAATAATGTGTGCCTGGTGCCAGAAAGTGGGAATCAAGCGCTATTCCCTGAGTATGGGAAGTGAGGTGAAAAGCTTCTGCAGCGAGAAGTGCTTTGCGGCCTGCCGACGAGCCTACTTCAAGAGAAATAAGGTAAGAGCACGTAGAGAGAGGCGGCTATGCAGGCCTCCCCAGACCATGTGCGCATGTGCCTCCTAGCTTCTAGCTGAAAACACTGTGCACATTTTACTTTTTTTTTTCTGTTTTGTCTGTTCTCCTCTGTCATACTTAACCTTTCGGAATGAGGAATCCCCTTCTAAGTGTAACCTGTTCTTCCGTTTCTCTGTCTTGATGTTTGAATTCTGAGAGGGTGAATGAGAACCGGATGAGGAGGGACACGGTGATCGCAGCTGAGTGACATCCGAAGTGACAGTGTCTCTCCAGCAGTAGAGTGTATAGACTAGAGTCCACGGAAGATAAGTGGTAGAGATTTCTTACAGAGGCCAAGGAGCGAGCCACGGAAGTGTGGCCAGAAAGCTTTAGTCCACACAATTTAATATTTGTTCCCAATGGGAATATTGCTCTGGCTCTTTACAACCTGATCCACAAATTCTAATCAAGAACCACAAATTCTAATCAAGAAGAATGTCAAGTCTCTCTTGACGCCTTATGTGCAAGTTGATTGATATTGAGAAAAGGTGAAATAATGAATACCTGAACAAACATTGCTCACACAGCCAAGCGTTGGTGAGCAGCATGGTGGGTGAACACAGGAACAGCCATAGTTAATCAGTTTTTGTTTTGTTTTGTTTTGTTTTAAGACACCTCAGATCTGAAAATGTCCTTTTAGAATAGTATTAGCCACCATTGATGAGAAATGGAATGCATGATGTTTTTACAATAGCACACACACATACACGCACAGCTAGTTCCTTAATCTTTAAAGAACCGCTGTAGCATTTTGCCACTAATTACTGAAGTAAATTGCTAGTTCTTGATTATTTTCCATTGATCTGTAAAGCTTGCTTAATTCATAAAATTGTCCACATTTTGCTAAGCATTTCCATTTCCTAATACAAGATCGAAATTTGTCTTTTCTTGAAGCAAACAATTTTATTATTATTTAAGTCTGATATTTGCAATCCTGAAATGCTAATCTCGGGTTCACTGCATTGCAAGAAGCACTGTTGCAGCAAATTATCTCCTGCAAATTTGGGTCACGTTATTCTGCCAAAAAACATAATGCTGAAAGAATTAGGCTGCAGGATTCAGCGGGGTGGAATTTTAGTAGCAGTCTCTAAGAATTAGGCTCATAATCTTCACTGAACAGGGAGGCAAGTAAGGAAATTGTTTGGAATTCTTTTGGGACAGTCAACAGTCGAGTTCATTTTCCCTCGGGAGGGGCCAGTGAGACTCCAGAGGAGGGCGGTTAGAGCAATGCATGGGAGACACGTTTTGTTTTTATATAGGAGGATTAAAATGATCTCTAAGACCCTGGGGCTCCCATTTTGAACGCTGAGCACTGGGGTAACAATCATAGGAGTGGACCCAGTGCTTTCATCTTCAAAGCCTTACTTACCACAACAAAATATTTTGCATTCCATCCCAGAAGATGGCTAGAGAACAGGGGTTTTTGTCTTTTTATGGTTCTGAAGGATTATGGGTCTGAATCTTGATGGATGGCCTGTAGTGAGGAAAATCAAGCCAGATGAATTTGTCAGAATCCTGGTGATACATGTCATCTTTTGCAAAATGATTTTACTTTAGTAAGCCTCTGAAACAGCCCAGAATACCATATTTATATATATAATACCATATATAAAAATGTATATCATTATAAATAACATGTAATATTACATCATTATAAAGTTTAAGGTCAAACTGAATTTAAACTTCCATAGCATGCAGTTTTAAAAGATGGATAAATGGGAGCCACGATAAGAATTTGTATTTGGAATACTTATGGCAGGTAAAATCAATGGGGAGGGGTGGGGGGAGGACCATTACCTTTCACTTCCTGCAGGGAGTTATTGGGGTAGGTCTTTGAACATCCTGCAAAAGCTGGGAGTCACAGTGGCTTGAAGTTTAGCCAGTGACTTTGACAGCTGATCCCAACAGCCCATTAGTGTACATACAATACCTGTCTTCTCTGCGATCTTCATGCTTATTTATGTATTCCAAAGCTCTGCCACACTATACCTTCTCATTTTTCAAATAGGGGAATAAACTGGTCACATCGCTCGCTGGATTCTTTTTTTTTTTTTTTTAATTTTAAGAGTGTTATCTCTACAACAATATCCTATTGTATTACAATAAACATGTACAGCTGCTGCATTTCTGTTAACTGATAGGATTTTGTGGTCATTTCATTTAGGGCTTGGGTTTCCTAATGGATTGTATTCGATACCAGTCTCCATCCTGCCATTTCTAAGAACTGCTGTAACAAGCCCCAGGGTGTTCCCCACTGAAGACAATTGCAAATAGCTACTTTCCTTGTGTCATTTAACCAAGTCTTTAGTCCTCATTATTAAAATTGTGGACTTTCTTAATCTTAGAAAAAGGGCAAAATTCTTTCCATTCTGTCATAAAAGATTTTCTGGCTAAATTCTGCACTAAATTTTAGATATTCAGAAGGGGATGGAAAACAGTGAATAATGTGTGTGTAGAAGAGAAATTTGCCTTAGGTATAATGTAGATTTTAAAAAACATGTAAAGTTAACTATGCTGTAAATTATGCTTTATAATGACAGCCCGCTTCTTGGTGGATAGCATGCTGGGATCTAAAAATGGTCTCTAAGTTGAACCCAAATTGCATGCATAACTTTACAAAGAAAAATCCTAGTAGAAAAGGTAGCTAATTAGGAGCCGTATTCAGCTGACCTCTGTTTTGTGTCTGAGCAACACCTGCATTTATGAATGTAAATTGGACAGCTGTGCTATCCTCTTCACAAATGCTTGGGTATGGAGGCAGGAATTGATTTGCTGCTAAAAACAAGGACAAAAATAGCCTAACTCTCAAAATGAAGGCCCACTGAAAATTGGCTCTTTAAATTTCATTTGCTTCTCCGCCCTTCCTTTCTCTGGGTCTCTGTGTCTGTTTGATGGAGTAGGTTAAGAATGTCATATCCGTCTCTCACAAACCCTGGCCCTATAAAGTAAGGTGGGGTAGACTGAAGCCAAGTTAACCCTTTATGGCATGTAGTTTATATTTTTAAACCGAATTTAAAATTTTATTTGAAGAGTTGTTTGGATCGCTACACGTATGTAGGCTTTTTTCAAGATGTTTCTGTTAGGAAAGGACTGTGAGTCACAGCTGTATTCACTTAAGGAACCTAACTACTAGCTTATACATTTCAGGATGTTGGCTCTAAGAAGTGATAGTGTTAATTCATAATTATATTTTGTAGAATCCTTATCCCCAACAGGCTCAATTGCTGGCTCAAAAGTTTTTTGAAACAGTGGGTAAGAAAAATACTTTTGTAATCTATGGGCATTGGCCGAACAATGGTATGTCAGTCTCATTATTCGATGCACTGGAGACTTTACAGGGAACCAAGAGCTTGCTCTTTTCCCAGCCCCTTTTTGAGGCCACAAGTAGAGAAGGACTTGAGAACATTTCTAGCCTACTGATTCGCCTAGGAGTTGGAAAGTTGCAGAGGTGTCTTAGTGGTTTTGCAAGAGATGCTGAAGTGTTTTGTGTAACAAATACCAGTTTTACTTTGCACAATAACACTTAAAAATATTCTTTCCTAAGGGAGTATGCCTTGTAACCATTATCCCTTTAAAAACAAGAGTAACACATAAGACCACAGTAGGAGTCATTTCCAAATATCACATGTTTGGTCTTTTTCCTTCTGCTTGGGAAAATATCTTGTTATCTAAACTAATGTCCAGAAATCAAGGAGGAAATAAAAACTCAAGACAAATGGTCAATGTAGGCAGTGTAAATGATTGTTTTTTTTCTTTGTTAAGATCTTAAATTTTAGTGTTCTTTATGGGTTCGTGGCATTGATATTTTAGTAACAGACACAATTTCCTAAAAACACCAAAGTTTTGCTTCCTTGTTCTAATTTTTCTGTAATTTGAAACAAGAAAAATAGAAATACTTCTTCAATACCATGTTGCTGTTCCCCACCAGACCATAGTGGGAAGTAAGCTATGTAGATAAGAGATAACAATAAGGATGAATTAAAGATTAAAAGGTTATATAGACAGAAACAACATTTGCAAATCATGTCATTAAATCGCTAACCATCATGATAATAATAAATATTTAAAGAGGGGAATATTGTATAATAAAGCATTTATTTCACTTTCAAATGATTTCCCTGCATTCACAGTGATTTCTTCTTAGAAGAGATCTCTTTTGGAAGACCCATAACTCATTAGCATGTATCGTATTATTTGAAGACACATTTTATTTAGACTATAGTAGTCCTCCCTTATTCCTGGGGGATACCTTCTAAGACCCCCAGTGCATGCTTGAAACCACGGATGGTACTGAACCCTATTGATACTATATTTTTACCTATACATACATACCTATGATAAAGTTTAATTTATAAATTAAACACAATACAGAGATTAACAATAAGAACTAATAATAAAATAGAACAGTTATAACAATGTACTATCATAAAACTTACGTGAATGTGGATTCTCTCTCAAAATATCTTGACTGTACTGACCCTTCTTGTGAAACTGTGAGACATAGACATTGTGATGTAGTGTTAGACTACTCTTGACCTTGTGATGATAAATCAGGAAGATATCTGCTTCCAGACCACAGTGTACCACAAATAACTGAAACCATGGAAAGTGAACCATGGATAAGGGGGACTACTGTATTGGTCTTTTTATTAAACGTGAAGATATCTTGGAAAAGGTTCTCAGTTTCAGACTTCATTATCAAACCTAGTAGCGCAGAAGAAATGTGTGACAGTTGCCCTGCTAATCTAGTGATTAACCTCTCTACTTTGTTCCCTTGAAACACCTGCAAGATTTAATTTGCAAAATAGTTATCATTCATGAAAGTTTGGGGAAGGACATTAAGAAATTATTTGTAATTAATGTTCTCTGACTGCCTGAATCTCAGGCCACAGACTCGCTTTTGCCAGGTGCTTGCAAATATTCTCAATGGACAAGTAAATGTGGCAAGGGAAGCACCAGAGTTCTTCCTGCAGGTTCACCTGGTTTTTATGGGGCATCAATGAGCCTTTTGGGTCTGTCTACCTCCCCCGGTCTGCAGTGCGATCGCTCTGGGTCTGCAGTGTCTGCTGGATCTGTGCTGCAAGCCTGTCCACTGGGTGCATGGACAGTGGCCCCCTGCCCCCCACAAGGCTTCAGTCTGTAGGCCAGTGGCTGAGTTCCCTCTCGGTCACAGCAAACAGGGGCGTCCTCAGAAAGCTCTAGGGAAAGAACAACAAACCCAACTGTTTTCTCGTTCTGTGGTATTTTGAAATATGGAATAGAATATTGATGAGCGGCTGCAAATGAGAACCTATGAAAAAAGCAATAGCAGAGGAGGGGGAAGGTGTTAGCCCTTTGAAACACGTTTGGGGTGGGGTTCCAGCAGGAAAGTTCCGAGCAGCGAAGTAAGACGTAGGTCAGGTTAAAGTGATTCCTGAGCTCTTCAAGAAAGCCAGAAAGGGTTCCAGGGCAGAGCTTCTGCCGGTTGGGTAGGACCCAGTGCCCCTGGAAGCCATCCGAAGCTCGGGCAGGGGTGAAGCATGTGATCATGTATATCAGAACACGTGAACACCACTTAAGAAGCACTGGTTTAAGGGATACCTGGAACACAAACAGAATGGGGTAAGTGCGTTTCTACTGCAAGAAAGGAATAGCACCCCCATTTAGTTTTTAGTGGACTACATTTTGGAGGTTGTGGGGAAAACAGAGAAATAATTCTAATCTGTTATCCAGAATGGATGTCAACTTCTGAATAATATTAGATATTTTAGACTAAATATGAAGAGATGATTAAAACTCCAAATAGCTTCAAGCCCCAGTGTTTGTTCAACATTTCTTTTCAGTGCACAGAAGCGGGGGAGGATTTTTCATAGATCTGAATCTGATCACCTTGGGGGGTCAATGTGCAGGGCTATTGACATATTTTCGAATGTTCATTTTCAGACACAGTCAGTGTCTGGACATCCTTCTAGTGATAGCTAATGCTATACACTGAAATCAAGTTTCTCTCATTTGAACTGCCGGTAATTATCCAATCCATCTCGAAGGCACGCTCTCTTTTAACATTAACCACAGTGTCAGATTGCATCAGCTGCATTGTGTTCTGGTGAGTGCGGCTGCAGAGTGATGAATGCGTGTGCCTCAAGTTCATAGTCTGGCTGTCTGGTGGGGCAGTGGGCAGTTCAGGAAACAAATGATCAGGAAGGGTTCTAGTTATTTGGGACATGCTTTCTCCTTATCGATCCAGTCACTTGCATTGCCAACTTTCTCATCTTGCTGCTAGCGGTATTCTTGGTTTATCGGAAGAACAGGCATTTAAAGAATTATCTAATGGGTCGTTCTGATGTGCTTCTCTCATCCTGAGCTACATCCAGCCCTCTTTGTGCCAGACTTGAAAAGGAAGGTGTCATGAGACCTTATTAATAAAGACCACAGGAGGGAGAAGTTTTTAGGAGTACTTAATGCCCTGTGCAGAGAAACCAAGAGAGAAGGATTGTGCATTTTCCTAGGACCATAGGTAGGCTGTTAATTCAAATGCTTTGTTAAAAATGTGAAGTATCTTGGGGCGCCTGGGTGGCTCAGTCATTAAGCATCTGCCTTCAGCTCAGGTCATGATCCCAGGGTTCTGGGATCGAGTCCCGCATTGGGCTCCCTGCTCAGCGGGAAGCCTGCTTCTCCCTCTCCCACTCCCCCTGCTTGTGTTCCCTCTCTCGCTGTGTCTCTCTCTCTCTGTCAAATAAATAAAATCTTGAAAAAAAAAAAAATGTGAAGTATCCAAGACAGCCCAGGTGGCTTGCCTTGAGATATTTTAAGGTAGTAGTTTCAATCCAGAATTTTTCTCGTACACTTTTGCAATGTCTGGTCACAAAAGCTAGTACACCCAAGATGGCCATACGCAGGAGATGCAAGCTACAGGCACACCTGTGGTCTTTATTCCTCCCCCGTCTCAGTACCGCCGGCTGGCTTCTGCACACAGAAGCGAACATGTGAACTGGGCAAGCCATGTGCGCTTATTTGTTCCTTGGGCTCTTTGCTCTTTGTTCATATTATCACAGATTAGGATGGAATAAAACGAAGCTTGTTGTAGAATGCCGCGTAATTCCTGCCCCAGAAGTTGAGCTGGAGAATGGGGAATTCCTTATGTTACAGTCCACTCTTAGAGCGGCCATGCACACGGTGGAATCTAATGTCTACTGACAGACTGCCTTTGGAGGTTACAAATGCCAATCTGTTGCATTCTCTGTAAACACAGGCTGTGGGCCAGAGCTGGGCGCTACTACAAGCACAAGAAGGCAGATCAATGGTTTAATGAATCCATAAAAGATGCTTGAACTCTGCTGCAATTTACTGAGCACTCTAGTTAAATGAAACTCCTGTAGTCTTTAACAAAGAAAGAGATAATCAATGGCCGGGGATGGAAGCCAATGTCCGATAATCATAACCTCCCAGAATTTGTGTTGCTGTCTCATTGCTAACAGAGGGTTCGACAGATCCAGGCTCTGAGGCTCAGTACTTCTATATTAATACTTTCCTCAGTGTTTGAGCTGCATTTAACCCAGAGACAACATAATCGTCGAGTGCTGCTCCTGTAAGGACTCTTTTTAAAAGCTATGGAATATTATTTAAATGATATTTCTTTAAAGTAATAAGATTAAGCTCCAGGATTATATTATTCTAACATGTAGTGTCTTTGTAAGGCATCCCCATGATGGAAAGTAAATAGGGGAATAAAATCCATTCATGATTAAGTCCTCAGAATGTCAAATTACATAGTGTTGGAGAGCCCTGATTAATCCTCGCATGGTAAAATATTCCTCATTAGTTTGCTATGGCTAAGGGTTAACCACTCCTATTATAAATTCAGACATTAATGTATTTTCTGCTTAATTCATCTTCTAATAGAAGAAAATACAGTTAGTAGATAGGAATTTTTTACTTCTAAATGTGCCTTGGAAACATTATACTGATTTATAAGAGAGCTTTGGAGGCATATAGGAGAAATCCTTCATAAATATGTTCAAATGAATTTAAAAGTATTTAACTACTTTTGATTGTGGAAAAACAACTGCTTTGACTTTGAAATGATTATTTTTTTTCCACAGAGATAGTAGAATTTATAAATCAAAGATTTTGCCTCTGATTTTTGTCACACAAACTTGAGTTTTCTTAGTGTTCCCTTTCTTGATTGGCTAATTAGCATTACGAAAGCTGGGTCCTACCCCAATAAGTGTATTTTGGGGATTCAGTGGGTAATAGAAATTTTGAGGTATGACAATTGCTAGTCTGCTTCACAGGCCGATTGCCAGGCATTCTAGGGTAAAGTGGTGATTTCTATATGGATCCAAATAAATGATATATTATCTTGTGATCTGTTTTGATAGAATAAATTCATATTATCTTAAATAGGGTGAGCGGTTCTAAGACTGCACATCCAACTCTTTGTTAAAAGACCAATCTTTGAAGGCCCTGATACTTTCTGTGATCACATGTAGGATTAAATGGTTTATAAGTTGGAGCAGTTTAAATTGTTGGTGTCAAAGGATTTAGGGATACAGAGACCAAGGAGTAGGTGAGATAGAGCCAGGCAAATAGACATTTGCGGCAACAGGGATGGACCTAGAGGGTATTATGATGAGTTAAATAAGTCGGACAGAGAAAGACAGATACCATATGATTTCACTTATCTGTGGAATCTAAAAAACAAATGAATAAACAAACACAAACAAAGAGCAGAGACAGACTCATAAATACAGAGAACAAACTGGTGGTTGCCAGAGGGGAGAGGGGGGGGGGGGATGGGCAAAATCGGTGAAGGGGATTAAGAAGTACAAACTTCCAGTTATAAAATAAATAAGTCACAGGGTCATAAATTACAGCATAGAGAATATATCAATAATATTGTAATAACTTTGTATGGTGACAGATGGTAACTAGACTTACGGTGATCATTTCATAATGTATATAAATGTTGAATGACTATGTTGCACACCTGAAATATAATATTGTGTGTCAACTATACTTCAATTAAAAAAAGAAAAAAAGGCGGGGGGAAGCAAGGCAAATACTTAAAGATAAGAGGGATTTGCCTAGTAGGAGACAAGTCTCTGTGCTGCTTTTTTGTTTGTTTTTAGTCAAGATTAGAAAAATTGTTATTTATTCATCCATTTATTTAAACAAATAAAATAAAAGATAAACTGAGTCTCTATAATATGCTAGGCACTGTTTTGGGTTTGGTGGATACATTATTAAACAAGAGAAAAGTCCCTGCCTTAAAGGAACTTACATTCTTTCTCGAAGGGAGATAGATAATATACCAGTAAAAGTACGTATATACGTGACACAATTTCAGGGAGTGACAAGTGCTATGAAAAAAAAGGAGGGTGAGGGGATGGAGAGCGTTGGGGTGCTGTTTCATATCTGGTGGTTACAGAAGTCATCCTTGAGGAGGTGATGTGTGGGTAGGGACAGAATGGATGATGGAGCTGTCACGAGAAGAGCTTGGAGCAGAGAGTTTACAAGGGGAGGGGGAGCAAGTGAATGGCAGAAGCACAAGCTTGGCATTTTGAACAGCAGGAGGCCTGGAGTTGAATGGTCAAGGTGGTTAGGGGACCAGCTCACGTAGGGCGCAGAGGTACTGGTTTGGATTTTCTCCTAACTTTGATGGCAACTTTTGCGAGGTGTTGAGCAGGATGTGCGACATGATCTAATCTTCCCTGTTGATTGGATCTCTGTTAAGGAAGTAATACGTTTAAGATCCTGGATGCAGAGAGGATTTAGAGAGTAGGAAAGGCAATAGCATTCCCATGAAGTTGGGTGTGTCTGGCAATAGAAAATGAAAAGTGTCATATTCACTGAATTATTCACTAGTAGTTATGAAACATTTCCCAGTAGCAAAAGTATGTTGAACTAGTTTAGGGTTTTTTTTTTTCTTTTCTTTTTTTTTTTTAAGTGTGGGGAGAAATGAACCAAGGATGGATATTGTTGGTTAAATGTTCTGACACAGCGATTTTTCTTTCTATATGGCAGGTGGGGCTTGCCCCCAGTCTAGTGGGGGAGGTTAAGACCTCAGAAGGTAAGCTCAACACAGAAACCAAACCTTGGCCTGGGAGACAGACCTATGGCATCCACATGCATCCACAACCCCCCTAGAAGTGGTGTGAGGAAAAGGAGATAGTAACTTTGAAGGGACCATCTTTGGGTAAAGGAAGTGTTTGGATGTTTATTTTATTCTAAGAGTAGACTTAATTTGGTGATAGTTATAGGATGTATCAGGATTTTTAATGCAAGTAACAGAAGACCCAACTCAAACTGGTTTAGACAATAAAGGACATCTTTTATCTGGTGGAATTCAAGTCCTAAGGTAGGGTATGCTTCAGAAAGGTTGATCCTGTAGTGCAGTGGTTTCATTTCTTCCCATCTTTGTACTTTTGTATATGGAGTGTTGGTTATTTTCCAAGGCAAGCTCCCCAGAGGTCATGGGAAGGCTGCTAGCAACAATCAGGCCTATATGCTTCCTTGTCCATATCCAATAAAAGACAGAGTGCCTGTGTCCTAGCATTCCAAGCAAGAGTCTTGAAATTCATATTCGTTGTTTATGCTTAGGTCACTTGCGCATGCCTGAACTGGGACTATGACCAGGGCATTGGATATTCTGATTAGCTTGAGCTAGTCAGAGCTTCCTCAGATGTTAGAGTTAGGCTCATTTTTCCTCTAAAGCCCATGGGAGGCTGCATGTGGAAGGGCAGCTACCAGAATGAAAATTTGGAAACTCTTAAAAGAGGGAAGGGGTCAGAATGATGGCTGATGGTAGGTGCCAGCAAAGATCCACTAGAGAGAAGGAGGAGGGACCTCATGAGGTTATCTCATGAGGTTGAATTCTTTACACAATGCATATGGCATGCCCATCTCCTCTTGTCATGTGGAAGAAGGAATCTGAAATCCAAATATGGATTGAGAGATAAAAATGTGGTTAACATTCATCATAGGACACTTAGGTGAACTACTTCTATCTAGGACCAGCTAATTTGAAAACCTGATTATTAGAATGTTGCCCTTTAGTACCAGGACCAAAGTGCTGACTTGTTCTCTTCTTTTTGGACTCCATAGAAGATGCGATTGCATGGAACTAAGATGAAGGGATTGCGGTTAGCTGTTAGATATGCTTATTTATGAAGAGGAGCAAAGGTGCAGTTAGAATAGTGGATAGCACTATAAATAGTTTCATCAGTGTGAGTGGCCTGGGAGATGCTGGCCAAGGATCATCTTGGATACGGGGAGGCAGATATCTGGTACTAGGTAAGGCTACTGTTATTCATCAAGAGTGAGCCTGCCCCCCATATATATAGGCTTTCTCTGTGGCTGGAAACTGTGCCTGCCGAGCAGAAGGGAGTGGAGAGTGTTCAAACAAATTGGGATTTAGTCTGAGGCTGAATGCATCAAGTTCAGGTAGCTGAAGGAGGAGAGACCTTGAAGGCTGCAACTTTCAAGTTATTAATTTATCTATTAAACAATATTTCTTGAGCAGCTCCTGTGTGCCAGGCACTGCGTAGTCATTGGCACTCCAGCAGACAATGAGAGCCGCTCCTGCCCTCGTGAAATGTATAGGCCAGGGGAAGTCAGGTGTTCATTTACATAATAGCACAAACGTGAACTTGTCACTGTGTCAAGTGCTGTGATAGTGTGGGCACAGTGCTTTGAGAGCTTCTAACAGGGAGGTCTGATTAGTCAGGATACCTGGAAGTTTCCCTGAGGAAGTAGGGCTTGCACTGAAATCTGAAAGATGAAGAGATGTGAAGGAGGGGAAAAGGGGGAAGGAAGAGCTTATTGGGATGAGAATACAGCACCATGATCTGGAATCCTGGCCCCGATCTGCTACTTCTTTGCTAATTTCAAGTTCTTTGTGAGGGAATGGAACGTCACATATAAACAAGAAAACAAACAGATATTCCCTGGAACAATAATCCCATTAATCCATTTGTTTGTGTATTTGTTCATTCATTCATTCATTCATTCATTCATTTCTACCAACCCTTGGGGATTGGTTGCTTGCCTACTGGCTTCTGCCTTCTCTGACTTTTCACTCTGCTTCATGGACGGTGGAGTTAACACAATATTACTAATTTATTTCAGGGAGTATATTGACAGCTTGTAACTCCTGAAGGTAGCAGCATTTTGTAAATAAATAATAAGAATAAGAATAATAACTCTAAGACCCTCAATGTTTTTATTATCAAATGTATCAGAAAAACAACAATAATAGCAGAGAAAAGGTTGGGTGAAAATGCACTGATTTGAGAGAGGAAAATAATGAGTGTCTGACAAATATGGTTGGATGATTGAAAATAAGTGGGGTAAGTCATTTTTTTGATAGAAAGAGCCAGAGAAAGGGCAGATCCTTCCCCCCACCTCCCTCTGGGTGTGGGAAGAGATGTGGTTTTATTATATGTAGAGAGAACTATAGGCCTATGTTAACATTAATTCGGGGGTAGACAGGAAGTTTGGGTGATAAATCTCAGGATAGAGGAACGCTTATTGACTCTCAGGTCCCCAGACTAGACAACTGTGATCAAATGGGAACAGAACAGCAGGTCCACTGGCACAATAGCAGAGGGCGATTCTCATGGCACAATGGTGTGGCGGGAAGGAAGGAATTCTCCTCCCCTTCTTTGTACTCTTTGTTTCAGCCTGGTATCTCATTTAGTGCCTGGGATGACAATGACAAGCCTGTAGAAATGTGATGACTAAATAGGCAGGTAAGCAGTTCAGATTTTATCTTCCTGGGTCTTAACTGGATGATGTGGACACAGATATTCAGAACGAAAGGCCTCTGCATCACTCTTCAGGATGCCAGGTAGAGGAGATGAGCCTTCCCGAGGCTAACCGTACCTGCACCTGCCTCAGACTGGGGATGGGAACCACGGTGCAATTCAGTTGGAGTCAGTGGCCCCCTCTCCAGTTCCAGTAACTTCTGAAGACCACATATAGTGACAGTCGTTTCCAAAAGAGGCTGATTTTAAAACTGTGATGAAAATGGCTAACAGCAGGCTGAAGGTTAAAGTAAAAAACTTAAAAACCATAAAATCTGCCTGGAGGCTATTTAAGCAAACTGTTTTAGAGGCACAGATGGTTCATATACCTCTGAGCCAAAAACAAAAAAGTAAAAAGGGGACAGTAAAGCTGGCGTGATTAAGCAGACAAGTATGAAAGTTTTATTAGTACGAAAAAGGAATCCTTTAGAAAAGTGAAAAATCTGTCTCTGGCAACTCAGAAGACATGTTAAAGACCAGTGGGAAATGGAGAGGACGCACAGATGACATCTCAAAAAGCAACCAGAGAGAGGGAAAACACACAGTGTGCTTCTGTACGTTGGGTATCGGGGGCTGTGCTCTAAGGAGATTAGAAAGCCGTGGAAGACAAAGATGGGGATATGTGGAGGGTTGGGTGTGGCTTCCCTGGCCTGTCTTTTTGAGGTACAACAGCGTTTATAGGGATTTGAGGCAACTTAAATTGTGAGTTGAGTCTCTAAGGAAAAGGAGCTGGAGTAAATCTGAGAAGCTTAAGCGCCCTCAACCAGAAGGCTCGAAGCATGTGAAGGAAGTCCAGTATGATGTTGCTGCCAGTATTACTAAAAAACTGCAAGCATCCCTGAAAGTGGGAAGTCATTGTGGTGGGAGGGCCTCCAGCCTCTTCTGAGGGTAGCCCTCAGTGCTTCCAGTGCACACCTTCACGTGTGTTCCTGTACGTGTGCAAGGGCACACACGTACACTTACATAGAAAAGTCTCCGGATTTTAGATTGCTGAGCTTCCAGTATCACGACTGGGAGAAAACTCAGATTCCGAAAAATAACACAACAGTGCACAGTTTGCAGGGTCGCCGTTTGAGAACCTTCCTCTGAGGAGAAAACAAAACAAAACAAAACAGTACTTGTGTCTTGAGTTAGCATTCAATATAAACCTTAAAAAAATGACCAAATATAGCCTTGCAAAAAGTAAGGTAAGTTGTTTGGATTTTCAAAAATCCAAATAATTCACTTAAGAGTTTGGCTGACTCCCTCCAAAGAGACCCTTGAGGAAGATAAATAACTAAAGGCAAGGAATAAAGCCTTGTCTTGGATTAAGAACCTGGGTAAGGAGTGGATGATATTCCTCAGAGTACTCATAAATTAATAGCATACTGTCCCAGGGGTTTATATTAGGAGTAGTGTCACTTAATATACTGATTGCTTATTTGGAAGTAGATGACAGGAAGGAAGGGAAGTTTGCTACTTTTTCTAAGTTGCTTTCATTTGAAAAACCACAGGGGATTACCTCCTCCCAGCTGCCCCCCTCCCCCTCAAAACACCAAACCCTGCTCTACAAATATATGAATATAATGAGGTAACCTGACATCAGATGCAATTCCATTCACTGAGCTGTCAGCTAGCAGAAGAGGACAAAAACTTTCAATCCTCATACTCCCGGATACAGGCTGCCTCTCAGCATCCCCAGAGAGGGGAACTTGGTTTGGTGTGAAGGGGCCTCAATTGTGTTCCTTGCCTAGACTAAAAAAATAAAAAAATAAAAAATAAATAACATTTAGATGTTTGCTTTAAAGATAGTTTTTTAAAGTGGACAAAAGTATGTCAAACAATAAGCTTTGTCCCACCTTCACAGGAAATGTGTGGTTCATCCTTCTTTAACCTGATTTTTATAAAAGGCTAATGCTGAACTTTGAAAGAGTTGACATAGAGGATTAAGTATATTTTCATTAGGCTCCAGGCTATACAAAGATGGGATACAAGAGCCTGAAAAGTTATACTGAGGGGGACAAAAGAACCAATAATAAAACTAAAGAATTGATAAAGATAAATATAATGAAAGTGTACCCTGCCTCTTAACACTCGGGGGTAACCTTTGCAGTTGGCCACCATGGAGAAAGACCGGGTCAGACTCCGTGGCAGATGGTTTAATACATAGTGCATATATTAATCCGCAGAGGCAGCCCTGGAAATGCAAGCAGGTTGTTAATGATCGTGTACAGCAGTTGTGAGCTGCTCCCGCTCTTGCAGGAAAGAATTCAGATGTCATGCTTCAGGGTTCAAGTTGATGAGTTTCTGGGCTGGGAAAACATTTCCCCCTCTGTAGTGCACTGCACAGTTGATGAGGCATGCTCCAGGGAAGGGGTGATGCAGGCTACATCAGGTAAAGGCAAGAGAGAATGTAGACTCACATCCCAGGTCCATGATTTAGTTTGACAACTTCCTACTTCTGGTTAAAGTGGCACCGTGGAGAGGACATCATATAGTACGAGGACTTTGTGAATCAAATAGGAAGGCAGCAGACACCACCACTGTAAACCTCATAGAACTTCAAACCTGATATTCAAGTCAATACTGATTGAAAAAGAAATAAAGAATCCCCCATCTTATGGCCCGTTGGCACCAGAGAAAGCCTGTGCTGGGGATATCTTTTTCTTTTTCCTGTATCCTGAGTTGCTTAATAAGTAGAAACGAATGTTGGCTTCCCAAATTCCAGAGCATTGAGCTTGACTTAAAGACTGAATTAAAAGCAGATAAACCCCAGAGAATTAATTATGAAGATGTATACTCCCAAGCCCTATACCAGGGATGGAGCTCAGAGAAATTATCTGTATTTATTGAAGCCTAAATCAAGATAACTGGAATTAACTAGAAATTCAGGAAGAGTTGGATGAAAAGTTTAGATGTCTTATATGGTATGTCATAGTGAATGTGATGAGAGAGGAAAATTAAAGTGCACAAAAGTAAACTTAAGAGGTGAGCTTCAGTTAGCACTTCTGATCCCCAACCAGCAGACCTCCCTTTCTTCTTCATTCCCCTTTGTTCACTTCCTTTACATTGCTGATGCAACCATTTAGCACTTAATAAATACCAGTTAAATGTAATTCTTTATGACCATGTAATTCAGCAAGATGTCCCTGGGGCCTAGATATTTGGCTCAATATGTGGTCAGAGGTTGGTAATGATGATTTGTACCTCAATTTCTTTCTCCTTATATATATAGGGACATGGATGACATACTGAATAAAACCTACATCAAAGTGGTTATTACAGTTAGCCCTTGTCATCTGTATTCTCCAGGGCCGTACAGGGGCCCAGCAAGAGGTAGCCATCACTGTGTTACTCTAAACCAGCTGTGCATGGGAGGAGACGTGGAGAGATAGGCCTCACTCACTCCTGGGCAGCCCGGCACCCACCTGGAACGCCAAGCTTGCCCTTAGGGGAGATGGGAAGGAAGTTGGCTTTGTCCATCTTGCTCTTGGGTCCTGACGCTGAAATAACCCCTTCTGTCACTCAGCTCCCTTTCAGGAGCTACTGCTAGCAGATCAGGGACATTTGTACCCATCACTTTTGGCTTGGACCAGGACACTGGACTAGACTGGGGAAGTGAAAGGCTGGAGAGAAGCACAGAAATGCATATTTGGGCAGAGATCCGTGTCCTGCACATCCAGCGAATGAACCGGCAACTCCGATAGGTCCTCGGAGGCTGAGACCTGTCTCAGGTCTGGGTGCCATGGAGCACAGAAATCGGAGACGTGGTTTCTGCTGAGAGGAATGTCTGCCTGAGTGTGTGAGTTTTCCTATGCTTGTATGGAAATTTCATGCCACACATTTATTCACTTACCCATTTCTTCAGCCTCCACAGCATGCTGGGCATTATTCTGTGGCTGGGGAGACCAAGATAAATAAAGGCGATGTCTCTGCCTCTAAGGCTCTCACAGTGGAATCGGGGAGACAGACAAGTAAACAAATGATACGGTGTGAGGAGTGCTGGAACGGATGTGGGTGAGGAGAACTGGGGACCATAGAGTGACTTCCCCAGCTCATGGGCCAGGCTCTCTGCATGAGTGAGCACATGCCAGGATGCAGACTGAAATGCAGATTGGGACAGAAAATGGGACAGATAGGAGAAAAGCAAAGGGAGGCAGGGCAGTTTAAAGGATCTGAGTCAGGAATGGCAGTTCTACTTGTCCCACGTTAAAAGACAAATGTATAGTCCTTATTGTGGTTCCCAGAGTATGTTTTAACATTTTAAAATATCACAGACTTTCTACGGATGCTGAAAACCATATCCTGTGACTTAAAAAATTGATTTTGGACATCCTTTTGTCTTCAGGTTATATTTAGGAAAACGTTTACAAGAGATTAAAGGAGGCAGAGGGGGCCTGCCTGGATGGCTCAGTCGTTAAGCGTCTGCCTTCAGCTCAGGGCGTGATCCCAGGCTCCTGGGATCCAGCCCCGCATCCGGCTCCCTGCTCTGTGGGAAGCCTGCTTCTCCCTCTCCCACTTCCCCTGCTTGTGTTCCCTCTCTCGCTGTCTCTCTCTCTGTCAAATAAATAAATAAAATCTTTAAAAAAAATAAAGGAGGCAGAGAAGGAGATAATATAGACAGGGTTCATGACAGATATGTAAAGAGTTGAATGCATATCTGCACACTTCCCAGACTGTTCAAGCTGAAAGCAATGGGAGAAAGTTTCTCCAACATCCTCCTTTTACAGATGAGAAAACTGTGGCCCTGAGAAGAGAAGTGACTTGCTGGGACCGCACAGCTAGTGGGGGGCGGATACCATCGGTGCTGTGATCAGCGTGAGATCTCTGAAGTCAGCAAGAGGAGAATTGTAGTGGCAGTTGCCTGAAGAGCAATAGAAACTGCTCTTCTTTTTCATTAGAATATCAGTATTTAGTAAGTGTACATATACCTTTTATAAAAGGGCTTAGTATGCTAGTTTTCAAAGTTTTATTTACCGTGAACTTGTAGTAAGAAATGCATCTTGCTTTGTAATTTAGTACACACACACACACACACACACCCCGACTCCTACCCTACTTCATATTTCCTAAGTCACTTTGAGGCTGGCATTTTCTTGATTTTGCCAGGAAGTGTCAACAAAAGATTTTCATGCAGTTATGTCACATCTGCAACCCGGATGACAACAATATAAAATGCATCTTGATTTCAGAAGTATTAAAATATGAAAAATGCTTAGGCTTTAGAATATGCAAAAGAGGGTATATCCATTTAAAAATGAACCAAAAGTGAGGTGCCTGGGTGGCTCAATTGGTTGAGCATCTGACTCTTGATTTTGGCTCAGGTCATGATCTCGGGTTCGTGAAATTGAGCCCCATGTCAGGCTCTGTGCCCAAGCAGGGAGTCTGCTTGAGATTCTCTCTCTCCCTCTTCCACTACGCCTCCCCCAATTGGCGCTCACACTCTCACTCTGTCTCTAAAAAACAAAGAAAAAACTGAACCAAAGGTTTCCTGAAATAATACTTATTTTTTTTTATGTGATGTGCTCTGGTATTTTCTGTTTTGTTCTGTTCTATTTCATTAAGAAGTTGCTGGTTGGGACTCATTAATGGGCTGAGAACCTAGCTCGAAAATACTGGATGAATAGATAGATATGTATTAAATGTAATTATTATGGCAGGATGGGGGGCCTTTAAGGTCTTACCATTGGATTCTCCTTGATTTTGACTACAATTTCACGAAGTTAAACCGAGGTATTTCTGTTAGTTTTTCTAAACTTTAATTGTGGACTCTGTTAATGGAGTCTTATTTATCTCTTAAAAATGGCCAATGGCTGCCCCATTTATAATTTGCTTTGAAGTATGCATTTGTCTTGATGGAGAACTGGGGGCAATGAGGATCTTGATCAGACAGTAAAAGGGAATGCTCAACATTTAAAATATGCTCTGTCAAGCTCTTGTATCAGGTAAAAATGAAGGAAAGGAAGGCAGAAGTGACTTGGTGGGGAAGGAGCCATGGTAAGAAGACCAGACACAGACGGGCCTGAGGAGTGAAGTGAAGGAGAAGCAGCTTCCCATGCAGCTTTCCATGATAGTTCTCAGCCTTGGGCCAAAGGTGATGAGGAGTTAAATGGAGGCATAGACTGTTGCCATGTTTGGTCTGGTGTCCATGGCACAAGGAGATGATGCTCAGGCCTGTCCCGTAGGACTGTGTTGCTATTCATGGCACAAGGCTTATCCTTTACAAGGACTGGCCCATGTCAGGGGACTTGTTTGGGGGGACAGGTTGGCTATCAAGGGAAAAGAAAGTTTGAATTTATTTATTTTTATTTTTATTTTATTTTTAATTTCCATGTATTTAACGTACATTGTTATATTAGTTTCAGCTGTACAGTATAGTGGCTCAAAGATTCTATACATTACTCAGTGCTCATCATGATAAGTGTGCTCTTAATCCCCTATGCCTATTTCCTATTTCATCCATCCCTCCACCCACCTCCCCTCTGGCAACCACCAGTTTGTTCTCTATATTTAAAAGAGTCTGTTTTTTTGTTTGTCTTTTTTTCTCAGTTTATTTCTTAAATCCCATGGGAGTGAAATCATATGATATTTGTCTTTCTCTGACTTATTTCACTTAGCATTGTACCCTCTAGCTCCATCCATGTTGTTGCAAATGGCAAGATTTCGTTTTTTTATGGCTGAGTAATATTCCATTGTATATATAGACCATATCTTCTTTATCCGTTTGTCTAGCGATAGATGGTTGAATCTGTTTTAAAGTAGGCTGATAAAGAAATGATAGCTAAGGCTTTCCCATTTCAATAATTCGGTAAGCTAGCTTAGAGACAGGGTAGGAGGAGAGTGGGGCAGAAACCAGCAGAGAAAACTGGGGAACTGGGGCAGGCGGTTCTTAACCTCTTGTAAGTTCAGAGTGGACCGTTTCTCTAGGAAATAAACAGACACACAGAATTTTACAGATTTTTTCATGGGTTCATGGGCTTTCTGAAATTCATTCGTTGACCTCTTGAATTCAGATTTAGAATCCTAACTAAGAGTGATTGGATGTGGGAAAACTCAGCTCCTCATCTGCTGTTCTGAAAACTAGAGTTCTTCCCTTAAGCCAGACATACAGGATGGATGGCATTCTGACTTGTGCAGCCTGGAATGGAGGTGTGGGACAGGGGGAGGTGTGCTGCAAATCTGTCAGTGTAAGGACGGCACAAGAAGACCGGGGATTGACTGGTGCTGCTTGGCGTCCCAGGCCGGTTTTTAGAATAAGCATGCAATAATCAACTTTACAGTATTAGGAGAGAGAGCAGTTCTGCCTCGGTGCCAGAAATGATGCTTCTTCCAGGATATAGACCTTGAGAATCAAACGACACAATTTTTTCAGTAATTTGTCCAATACTTAGAACAGACAGGTACTTCTCAAAATGGATGTCATTAAAGTCACAAAACTGGTGATGTTATGAACAGATTCTGCCATTTGCATTACAGAGACATAACAGATGTGGGGAAGCTCCCAGTCTTAGCAAGATGTTGGATTAAATAATGCTTGCTGCCTGGATGTCCCGTCAGATGCATTGTAATACTTAACAGAACTCCTTGCCACCTCTTAAAGGAATTTAGACTGTCAGCCCATTTAAGGTTCATCTCTAATGTGAAATTTTTAGATGACACCAATTTAGCTTAATTTACCGAGATGTTGCTTCATGTCTGCGAGTGAGGGGGAGGGGGGAAGAGGAAGGGCTGGAGTCCATTGGAGCTGCCCATTTGCAGAAGTCTGGAACACACAGGACACAGAATAGCATCTTTGGGTCACTGTGCCATTTGTTAAGGAAAAGCAACGTCACCTTGCTACTGCCGTCCCACTCCTGCTCTGGGAAAAAAATATCACTCACACCGCCATTCCAATAGACACAAGAATGATCTCAGAAAGCAGTTTCTCTTGAGTTTCTAGAATAGTCCAAACATTGACCTGTTCTTCAGGGTGCAGGTGGGGTGGGAAGAAACTATTGTTCTCAGAGTCTTGCCTGGGACTGCAGATGGAAGGGCTTGATCAAGAAGAGCAGCATCTTTGTGCTGCAGTTAATGGTTTTACTTTTTTTTTTTTAATCCCCTTCTGAGGGAAATCTGTGATTACATTTTTTTCTCTGCACAGGTGCTAGAATGCATTGCGCAAATACAAACATATCCCACTTCATGAGAAAATTTGGAAGTCATTTTCCTCCCATCTGTCTGAAGTAGACTGTGCTCTAAAACTGGCCATCCACCCACCCATTCTCCCACGCACCTTCTCCGTGACAAGGAGATGGCATTGTAAGAGAATGAGGAAAAAAAAAAGATAAACCCCGCAAGGCATTTAAAAAGGATGGCTTATTAGTATCATTTGGACAGCTATGAATAACACATGATAGCTTCTGGGGCTGCATATTATTCACAGAAGAGTAGCCTTAATTTCCCCTCCCTCCTCTTCCCCATTCCAGTGTCCCTTTATTACAGATACCTTTCTCCGTCTAATTCCCAAACCCTTGCCGAACCTGGGTCTTCTTTGATCACGGATCGTTTTCCTACGTCCACAGTGAGTTGGTGCCCACGTAGGTAGGTGAGCAGTGGCTTTGAGGAAAGGGAGGCAGTGCCCGTTTCCAGAGGATGCTGCAGCTGGAAGCGCTCTGCAGTCAGACAATCAGAGACCCAGCAGGGCACCTTCCGAGCGAGCGCAGCTGCAGGGCTCGGCTCCCGAGCTCACCAGAGGCACTGCGCCCTACGTGCGGATTCCAAGCTACATTTAACACAATTGCCCATGAGCACTTAGGAAGCAGTTACCACAGAAACCCAGCAGAGACCAATTAGTCACATGATTAAATTAATTAAAATAACCCAGGGCATCTGCCATCTTGCCTCCTTCTGCTACAGATAGCGCGTGACCCAGACAGAACTGTAATTGGTTAGCAATGCTGTTGTGTCTCCTCGTCCTAGAATTGTCTTCTGACCATGGAAGGGGGCTCTCCTGATCTGCTTGTCTCTCCCTAAGAACTCTCTTGGGTTGTTTTGGAAGGTATTCCTTCCCTATAAGCCAGGCCATATCCAATTTACAAAACATCAGATTTAATAAACAATGGGATTTGTTATGTTGGGGATAAGAGGATTTGGAAACATTTCCAATTGCACAGTTGAAGACTTTTGGAGGTTTTTTTAATGAGGACTCTAACAATACATGCCAGAGGGTGCTCTGTAATATGCATTTACACTTGACCTGAGAATTTTGTGGCAAGTCGCGGAAACCAGACCGTGGTTTTGCTTGTTAAAATAATAGAGGTGTTATAGTGGGGCACAGGCAGCCGGTGTTCTGAGATGGTCCTGAGTCAAGGGTGGCGTCTAATGATCCCCCTCACGGGCTTGTCGTTTGTAAAAGGCCCAAATGCACACTCTGAAGCTAACTCAGTAAATCAGTGCTTTGTCCTTGATATGCTGAATGACCTCATAATGGCCTTCCCAAAATCTCCATGTAATCAAAGGTTTTCTATTACACCAGTGCCATACTTCTTCTAGGAAAACACACACACACACACACACACACACACACACACACACACATCAGCTTCCCTGAAATCTCATGGTGCTCACAGCGGCATAACTCCATCACCTCAGACATTTTCTGGAGACGGTTTGGATCCATTGCACCTGAGAGCAAATGCCCGAACACAGTGTAGGGATATCAAAGGAGGTAATGGTGTGGTTTCCCAATGTTCTTTCTTTGTAACTTGGCTTGACAAAATGGCATGAATTAATTGTACAGCTCGACTGCATTAATTTGTGCCTGACAAAGCAAGTGGCACAATCTCATGTACAAACCTTGACTGTGAGGAGACGAGTCACAGTTCCACAGGAAGAAGAGGTGGCATGTAAATAATCAGCAGGGACAGATCTTTCAGCAGTTGTAGGCACTGGGCTAGTCTGAATCTTCTTTCTTTCTGGGTGAATCAGAATCTAGTCAGACCTCAGGATGCATGTGTCTGTCCATCTGGCAATTCTGAAAATCAGGTGCCTGATAAAAGAGAGCCATGTGATAATTTAAAAAGTTGTGGCCTAAGGTATTATATAATGAAAGGAAATGAATTGATATGATGTCATAAGTAGCAATACTAGTAAGAAGAATATACATTTATATCACATTTTATGATTTATAAAGTATTCACATACCTCCAGCCTTTGACTTAGTCTCTGACTTTACTAATACTTTTATTAAATGTACATATATCTTGTGTGTACTTGGTACACTCATTTTGTTATTGATACAAGGATTGTTTTGTGATAAGATAAACAAAGAATAGGAGCGCCTGGGTGGCTCAGTCCGTTGAGCGTCCAACTCTTGATTTCTGCTCAGGTCATGATTTCAGGGTTGTGAGATGGAGCCTCCTTAATATTCTCTCTTTCTCCTCTCCCTCTGCCCCTCCCCCACCCTCTCTTAAAAAAAAGATAAACAGGATAAATGCAAAGCAGAGCTAAAATTAAGGTATGGAAAATATATTTCACATTTTAGAGGTTTTTTTCCCTTTGAAATCAACAGAAAAATGAAAACAAACTGTCTTGGCATAAATAACTAATGAATACCTTTGGTAGATTTGAAAAGTAAAATATATATTTTCAACTTTTAAATTATTGAATAAAAATTTAAAAAATATTTATTAAATAAATATTTGTGCTTTTGTGAACTATAGGCTTGGTTTCACAAGCAGAATTCTGTTTTTGCTATTTCCATATAAAATTTTTCTCAAACTATTAAAAATTCTAGAAATATAGCCATCTAAAAACAGAATGGCTACTCTTTTGGGAATGACAAAAGGAACTACAAATCAAAGTGTATCTCATATCCTTTAGTTGTATATCAGGCTTGGTCAAAATAAGTCAAACTTTTGGAAAGTTATTATAAAATGTTTCAACAGATGGACACTGAGTGCCAAGTAGTGGATTTGCAACAGCGATTTCACTTTATTTGCTCACATTTTGTATAGACTACACTTAATTATTCATGAATTAAGTTTTAATAGCAATGCAGAGGGCTGCCTGTCATCGTCATTCTAAATTCTGGCTGCTGGGAACTTTGAGGGGCTGGGATTGGTTATGAGTAGGGGACTGGTTGTGTGCTTTCTTTCCATTGCAATTTTTAGGTTATTCTTTGTCTTGTGTCATTTAGACCACCTCTGTTCTACCAAGGAGGATCAGCAAAAGATGACTGCATGATTTATGAATAATTTCCCCCTTCATTCTGCCTCCACCTTCTCATGTCATGTTGACATTTATTGTATGTCAACTAGAATGCAAAATTTGAACATTTTAGAGTTAGGATGCTGGCTACAGACAATATCAATCCTCATGTGCTCGGAGACTGACACATTGTGAAAAAAATTACGAAGTTAAGTTTCTATGAGAATTGTGATTCTAAGAAGTAGTTGCTGCCTGTATTGATTTTTTAGCCTTTTCATCTGATCTTCCTGGAAAATCTTGGTTCTGAGTACTTACTGACACACTTAAATTGTCAAGGAAATCAACTTGAGATTGAGAGAAAATGAAATACTTTGGAAATGACTTTGTGTCTCTATTTTCATAAAGATCTAGTTCTTTAATAGCAAAGGAGCAGGGCAATTTGTGCAACTGTATAGTAGCTCTATCATAAATCCTTTCAGGAATGAGGCAGAGTACAAATAAATTAATAAATAAAATTGAATTAATACATAAAACTGCAGAAACCATAGCTACGTGTTTGTTCCAACATGCTAATTCATATCACACTCGGGAGATTAGAAAAAAAAATGTAAGTTGCCCTACTGGTATTACAAATTGAGCACTTTATTTTATTCAACAAATATCTACGTAGATCAGCAGCTCCATCATTCTTTAACTTTTTACAACTGCTATTCTTTTCATAGCATGTAATACTCCTGGATATCATACATTTTTTATAGATATTTATTTGTGTATTGTCTGTACTTCCCATTATAATAAAACCCCATGAAGATCACGATTATGTCTGTCTTGCTTACTGGCATAGCCCAGTGTTGAAAACCATGTCAGCTATATTAAAAATTCTTGATAAATATTCATCAAACGAATGAATGAACTGGGTTGGTACTAAATGATGGACTCAATAAACTAAGCCTGACTTTTTGAAATAAGGAACATTGAAAAGAACGTTAATTTGTTTACCAAATTAGATTAATTAGATGTTCAGAGCTAGTTTGTAGGCTAATAGATAACCTCATTTTTACCCTCAAGCCTTGGGTGCATTTTTTTAAACTGGGAACTGTTACAGAGGATGTGGAGGCTACACAAATTACACTAGCTGATAACCAGATTTTTTTCTTCTTTCAATATGCAAATCCTTTAGCACAAAGAATCCAAATGGATTAGAGATAAAAACATTCAGATGACATTTATGTTAACTAAGAAAACAATAAAAACAGGCATGAAACAAGAACAAGAGGAGATCCTGTAAAAAGACTGAGAGCCACAATGTATGTGTAATCCTGTCTGGGGTAAATGGACCCCAAGTTAGGGAGTCCTTAATCTCCTGATCACCCAACCAGATGGCTTTGTTCCCAAGTCCTTGGGCTGTATAAAACCTTTGCAGATTAACTAATCTGTCTTCTCAGGTTTGTAGCAGTAGAAATAATTATCTTATTCTCACCCATTCTGTGGTATCTCCATATGAAACTTATTTTGTATTGTGTGAGAGAATGTGGGTTTGTATGAAGTTTGGGTGACACATAGATCTGATTATTTTCCCTTATTACTATCCACGTGGAGTGTGTATCTTGCAAGCAAACACAGAGTCCTAATCTAATGTAGAAATCTCAGTCATGGTCACTCACTGGTTTGCAATATACATGTCAATTTCTTTCTCCTTTGAAAAAGAGCAGTGCTCCATGTATTGCATAGAACTGACTTATTACCTTAGTCAGGGGGGCAGCAATTAGTGGGGTAGTCTGATATCCCTCTGTGTATCAAATGGAGGCCAGAAAAAGGTAGAAAATAACTAGTTCAAAGTTACTTTTTTAACAGTTGAAATAATACTGTGTGCCATAGAAGAACCTTTCTTTTTTCCCCTCTTGTCTGTCTCGTGGCTCCTACTTTCTTAGCAGCTTCCTGCCTTCATCTTACCAATCATCTTTTTAAAAGAGGATTTCAGGAGTCTTACCTAACCTTCCCCATTCCAAGGAATGCTCAGATAAGCTTTATGTAGCTCTCTCCTGGGTCTCCTGTAGAGATGGAGAGGGTAAGGATAGGACTCGCCTGGCAAGGATTTGAGAGTTTTCCTGGCTAGGACAGTGCAACACCAGGAGGAGATCTCAGCCAAGTGCAGGAATTCTTCCTGCTTCCCCTCCAGGGTCTCCCCTCTACCCACACCCTGGCTCCTCCCTGGCTCCTCTCCTTCTAGAACTTGGCTCCCAGGATCCTCTCCCTTTCCCCAGAGCCTTCCTGACCCCCAAGGGTTATCACGTTAGCACCATTTCCAGACACTCGTGGATACTCACAGTTCCTCCTATTCTTAAAGTTCTCACTGTATCAGACTTTGGGGGCTAAGCACTTTGTGTTGTTTAATCCTCACAGCAACGTGATAAAAAAGGTATTTTGACCCCATCTTACATGGGAGGTAACCGAGACTCAGAGGAGTTAAATAACTTACCCAGGTCAGACAACTCACAAGTGACCAGGCTGGGAACGGCCTCCAGTCTCTTTCCCCACCAGACTGTACTTTTGACTATCCGTGCATCAGGCTGAAAGTGGGTGTGCATGGCCAGGGGTACAGCCGTGCCATGTACGCTCCCTGCTCTGGCCTCTTCCTTATCTTGCCTCCTACTGACACAGCCTAAATGCCTGGAAAAGCCCAACCACCTTTGCAGGCTTTTTTTCTGAGGGACTAAAAAATGTGTGCTTACAGCAGTGAGACCACTGTCAAACTCGCTCTCAGTTTCATTCTGAGGCCTTCTATCTGGAAAGGTCTGTCTCTAGGGTTATCTGACCTATCAGGGTAAGATGCCAATTAGATCTACATGCAATCTAAATGTATCCCAATCAGGCCTGTGCTGAACCTATGGGTGTAAAGGCTGTGGGATCATCAGTGTCTTCCTTGAGAGTGTCCTAGCTAGTAGATAGAAATTTAGGTGAATGTTTCTTCCCATCTTTGAAACATTCCAGCCTAATTTAAGCTGGAAGACATTATGGAAAGGAAACTAAGGAGCATATACTTCATGGGGTTTCTTTAAATTAAGGAAGGAAGGAAGGAAGGAAAGAAGGAAATGTCATCATTGTCTGGAGAGAAGTTGGACTTAACGCAGCCAAATGTGTGGATAATTTCTCCAGTCATAGCCCTTTAATGAGAATTACATTGTTCATAGCCTTTCTTTTCTTTGAATATTCTGTGCCTGCATACTATGGCTCTAAAAATGCCTGCCCTGGCTGAGGAGGCTTCTCCATGGGGTTGAGACAAGTCTCTGGGCCAGGCCATTCCTCTGGGAAGAGATTCTTTTTCTAACCTAGTCCGATGCATGTGCAGAGCTGCCGGTGTGGAGCTCTGAATATAATAAAGGAGCTTGGCTGGTCAGATTCCTTGTCAGGTTAAGAAGCCCTTTGTTTCTGTTTAGTTTTCTGAAACAAGACAAATTATGATATTTTCTGTTAATTTCTTTCCTTAATGAGTTTCATTAAAATCAAAGCTTCCGGAAGACTGAGCCTTGACAGCTGTCTAAGGGCTGTTTCATTTACCGGGGGCTGCTTAGACTGAATAATTATTACAGCTTGATAGTTTAAGAAGAAGTAAGAACAACTGAGAGAAATAGATCCCTTGAATGGTGTGTCATATGTTTCTATTTCTTCCTAGTGTCTGGGATTCTGTGGTGTTCAAAAGAGATCATTAAAATCATGCATTCTTTGAACTAAAATATTACTAAATCATCACACGCTTGCTTCTTAATGGCTCCCTGGTTCTTAAATACTGAATTTCACTTAATGATGATATATTAAAAAGAAGCTTTTTAGAGATTAATAAAAGAAATTTTTTAAAGAAAGATTGTCTTTAGACATTGGTAGGTCATTTGGCACACGGTGCCATGATATCTTGATGAGAATACGGGCAGCAGTGTATTTTATCTTCTGGTTACTGAGTTATATAGTTATGCACATTCACTTGTCTTTCCCAAATCGTTTTTATATGCCAATTTGGCATAATAAAAGAGACTTTAAATTCATGACCAGAATTTTGTATTTCGTGATAGCGTGTTCTTATTTGTGAGGCAAACCTCTTCCCCACTTCCCCCTCTACAAAGTAGGGACAGTGGTTGCAACGTGTTGAGGTGCTGAGACCCCCTGCAACATTCTGAGATAGTTTACCTGAGGGCCAAATATGGAAAGTCTCAAAGAGGGGAAATAAAATAATATCAACATTATGTAAAAACTCATAGAATGAAATGTATACTGATGTATGTAAGGATGACATGATTCAGGATTACTTTAAATACTCCTGCAAAGAAGGCATAAAAAGGGATGGATGAAGTAAGTGGGGTAAAATTTGATAGTTATTGAACCTGAGTGATAGGAATTTGGAGATACACCATTCTATTATCTTTATTTTTGTGTATGTTTTTAAAATCCATAATAAAAATTTTAAAAGTGATAAAATGTTAATTGGTTACATGGTATATAAGAGATAGAAAAATAAGAACCATGGGTTGTAGGAATTTGATGGCCCAAAATAATTTCACAAGGAAAGCTTTCACATCATTTGAGGAAAAATTATATCACTGGGAAATTTTTATCATTGAGAAAAAAATTAATGAGACACAACTCTGCAATCCTTCAAGTGTTGATTTTTTTCAAGAGATAAATGATCAAGTTAGGAGAAATTAAACAGGGGAAATACTCTGTATTTTGGGGAAGGATTCCTAGGAGCAGATTTAAATCCCATAAAGGAAGCACTATTAATAAAAACCAGTTTAGTGGCTCATGTGAAGGAAAAGAAAGTAGGATATAAATAGTGAGGAACAGACTACAGAAAAGAATAAGCATTTTCATTGTTCTTATTTCGCCTTTAGCTATTTAAAAACTTGTAATAGACAAAAGGGCATTGCTCAAAGATTTGCCAATATGCCAGAAAAGTAGAGGATCCCCTTCTCACAATGGTGTTTGGCTTGTAGGGGATGGAGCCTCATAGCTGCCCTCCCCATGAATGTGGAGGCTCAGGAAAGCAAGGGAGGCCCCCACGATTTGAGGTGGAGAGCTGACTAGCACTAGCTCTTGGGAAGAGTACGTTCCATTAGCTGTGGTAGCCCTTGATAATATGCCCTAGAGTTGCATAGCCCCTCTGGAACACGTTCAAAGATAGGTTCTCATTTTCATACAGTTCTACTTAGTGGGAGAGTTGGATGGGTTGTTGGACCAGAGGGTCTCTAAATTTCCTTCAAATTCTGGGATGCTATGATTATATAAGACAAAGAGAAATGGAAACATCCTCAGCAATAACAGTTGGATGCAAGATAGGTATGTCTGTGAGAATGTGACTCTGCATGTTCTCTGTAAAGGAAGATGGATCCATATTGTGAGCTGTAGGCTGGCTGCCCACCAAGTAGCAGACTGAATGTAATCTGGTCCTTCCATTTCTTAAAGCTTTTAATACTAAGAGCTCGGTCTCTCTCAGGAACTCCTCATTAAAGTGGAAAACACTCTCCTGTAGTTTCAACGCTAGGAAGGCGCTCTCCTTCCATAAAGTCTATCACTATCTTATGGCAGTCTCTCCCCCAGGAGGTCACTGAGCCCAGAGCTGCAGCTGTGTTTTAATAAGGGCTGGATAATTTTATGACCAATAACATTTGTCGTTACACATGCTACAAGAAGGTTAATCAAATCTCAGCCTTCAGGGCATAATCTGGGTTCCCACAGGAATTTTCCTGCAGAATTCTCTGTTTGGCTAGGGAAGCTTACTTCCCTCCTCACACATTAGTTGTTGACCATGGCTCCATGATCCTGGATTTGTGCCACGATTGTTCCTCTTACCATCACTAGAATATTTCAGCATTAAAATTGTTTGGGGGCATCATCCTGAGTGGCCTGGCTTTGGGAGGCTGACTTTTAGAGCTCTATGCTTTCAGGCCAATACTTTAGTTTTCAGCCTGAAACGTTAGTGAGGCTGGAGTATTCCATCTATCTGTTTCATTTGCCTCGGGGAGCCAAAGTTTAAGGCAACTTTCAGACCTGAGATACCAAATATTTTTCCAGAATTTCTCTGTTGCTTAGGAAACTCACAAACTGGTTCAAACATCTCACTTGGGGAAATACTGAAGTGACATTTAACTCAGAAACAAACTGCCTTTGGTCTGCTAAAGAAAACAGGATCATTGCCTGAAAGGGCAGCAGATCAAAATAAAGAGGGCAAGAGAGAACAGAGAGATGGGGTGACTGCAACACAGATTTTGAGATCGTCCACGTGTTTTCTTTGGTTTGGATAATATGACTAGATTAATCTGTGGTATTTCAACTCTTGCTGTAATGAAGTCCCCTCATCATTTGAAGGGTCAAGAGACCCTAAGAAGTCTTTCCCTCAGGGCTCAGTGATATTTAATGAAGCAAAGGAAGTGACATAGACCATCAGAAATAGGACCCAGCTGTCCATGGGTTCCGGAGTCTCTGTGAGGTCCTGTGGAGCTCCTCTCTGTGTCAATCTGCTGTAGACTGTACAAGGCTGCCCTTGTAGGTTCAGTCTGATTGAGGCGAGCTTGTCTCAGTCTCTACCATAGAGGAAAGTTCTGCCTCTCCCTGAACCATCTATACATCCTTCTCATGCTGGGTTCTCTGAATCCAGTACGGGCAGGTGCAAAGTGTCTGACTCAGACTATATGAGTGTGTGTGGTGGGGGGAGGGCGGGGGGAGGCAAGGAGGGGCCTAAAGCTGACTCAGTTTGTATATGGTCATCTGGGTAGGAGATGACTTGGGCCTAGTCCAGGTTCTCAGGGCTCCTGGGCTGACAATGAAACTAGATGGGTATGGGATGGGATGAGTGGAGCCCAAGGAGCAGAGGCAGAATTAAGGGAATAACTCCCCAATCCTTGGCACTTTCTTGGATTTTGACTGTAACCAGGGTATCTGGAGAGAAGTAGAATGAGTAAATAATATTAACTGAAAGAAACAAAAACAGAAAATAAAAACGAGATTCTATTAAATTGTACAACATACACCTAATCTCTAAGCCAGAGAACAGAAAATTAAAGTGAACCTAAAAGTGAACTTGATCTGAGTATTCAGATTAATTGACCAGTCTCTGCACCTTCCAGAACTATATGCTGGAATATGGAGAATGGAAATAAAGGAAATGGGGGTGAGAATATACTCTGGCCCATCCCACCCCCACTGTGCAGAGAAGGCAGTGGAAGCCTTGTTTTCTAGTTGCTTCAAGCATAATCTTGTACTCTCCCCCAGTGGGTTTCAGCTCAGTTTGTGTCAGCTGATGTGTACAAACAGATTTTTAAAAATTGTTCCTTGCTAAGGGAGCTGACATCTGCCACTCTCAGAAATTAGAAATGACAAATGCCCCGAAGGGTAAAAGGCTGTGGCTGATTTGCCATAAAAAATAGAATCCACTCAGACTCCAGGATTCACCAAACAGAAAGCATTGTCGAATCCACACCTTTAGTGGTGATTTTCGGTGATGAAGGAAATTGCACCCCTGGTTCTGCTTGTTAGCACTGCTGTCTTCTCCTGCAAAACAAAACAGGACCGTTCTCACTCACGCCTTCCCTTTCTAAGATTTAATGCAGTGCCCAGTCCATCAGACTCAGCGGGTGGTGGAGGTTTGTGATGAGATGCTCGGTGGTTTCGAAATCCTCGTGTTTGTTCACCCTTCGAGGCTCCTTTCATGTGCAGTAGCCGCTTCCCCTCTCCACCGTGGGAGAGAAAGAAAAACAAGCATCTGGACTTTCAAAAAGGAAGAGAGTGGAGTTAAATTGAAGACAGAAGATGTTACTGTCTATTTTAGCCCGGCTCTTCAGGAAAGGGGGCAGGATTTGGAAGCAGAAAGCAGTGAGAACTGAGGCAGCTTTGGGCTTGGCTTCTCTCCATCTCCTCTGTCATGGTATCTCTGATTTTCCTTGGCTGTCTACTCCATGTTTTTCTTTCGATCTTCCGCATAGTCTCTGGTCCTCACCATTCAGCAGGTCTGACTCCCTCACGGCCTCTCCGGCTCCTCTCACTATTATGACCTTTCAGTTCAGCGCCTGTCACTATGTGTTGCAGCCTCCTGGTATATGCTGTTCTCGTTCCTGAGGCAGGAAATCTGATTGAATGAGCTCATGTTTTTGCAACAGGCCATATCATGGGTTGCTGGACACCTCATCTAGTGACTGCTCTTGGGTCACGTGCATATCCTTGGTCCAGTCAGCTGAGGCTCGTCACGTGGCACAAAACATGGTGCACAGTCCCTTGGAAGGAGATGTGGTGGGCAGACACCTTGATTTCTCTCCCAGGTCCACAGCCCCACATTTACTGAGCATTCACTTGTGTCAAGCACTGTGCTAGGCATCCAGGGTATCAGGAGTCTTTCATTCATTTCCTACATATGTAGGAGGGGGGAAAGGAAACAATGACCAAACTAGAAGTAGGTAAGCAATAGCAGGGAGCATATGGGGCCAATGGTAGAAGTTTAGGGCTTAATTATACATAACCAGACTTGTGGTTCTGACCCCAAAATCCAGAATACACTTTCTTCCTCCTCAGCCTTGTTCCTTGAGGGTGAAATTGAAAGTCAGACAGGTCCTGGAAAATAACTATGACTCCTATTGAAAACCTACCTGTAGTGCTCACCTAAAATCCCCTCCCCGCCTGACCACCCCAGCCCAAGACAATGCCTCTCAAGCCTCCCTTGCGAGCCAGGCGTCCCCGGACGAAGACACGCGTTCAGCATCAGCTCCTCCTGGAATGAGAAGTCACTTTCTACACCGTGTTCTTACTCAGTCAAGAAATTACCTCCTCAAAGTCTATATTCTTGGGCATTTCGAGTACTGATACTTGATTTTATATCATCAAAATACCTATGTATTTTACTAGCCCAGTTCTGAGATTGGATTGCATTTTAATACAGCGCATATTCAATCATTAACCAAGGCCCTTCCTAGAGGAACTTCCAGTGTTCTGGACTCCTTTTACTTCATCTCACAGAACGTCAACTCTGGGGATTATGGGAAAGAGACACATAAGATCCGGTCCCTTCTCTCAAGGAGTTTTCTGCTTGGCTTAGAAGATTGGACATATGCACATGAAAGGGAGAAAAAAAGTGGCCAATTCTTGTTTAAATATGTATCCTGCTAGACAAGAGGCTAGGAATTGGCCTGGTTGGGGGTGCTCGTGGCTGCCGTCAGGGAGCTTGAAGGGCTAGGGAGGGCGGGATGTGCTGAGGCCTGGGGCCGACTTCATTCTTGGCTGGTCTGTTTGTGTGTTCAGTTTGGCTCTGGGCCTGGGTCTCTGGGGGAGATGGGCTTGCTGCCTTGGGGGGCACGGAGCTCTGCCTTGGACGAAGTGACACCTGCGTACGACTCTTTTCTACTCCTGTGTTGTATTGAAGTGATGGGGACTGGGGTGTTTTGCAAATAAATCCTTTTTTTATTTTTTCAAAGAGAAAACTAGTAAAGAGGCTCTGAAAGTAGCCCAGAGAATCTCCCCCAGCTCTGACTTTTCTGGCTCTAGAGTGGCTATGTGGAAGGATGAACAGTATTTAAACTCAACTGGCTGGTTCTCTTATGACTTTGTTAGAACGTCCATTTTTAAGAACCTGGGCTTTATCAGAGTATGTAATATTTCTTTCTCTTCCCCTATATATACTCAAAAATCTCCACTGAGAACTTCGGGTATATCCATAATAATTATCATACACTATTATTAATAGAATTAAATGATGGGAGCTATTTCCAATTATTGACTTTATTATGTTTTCTGTATATTTCAACTTATTTTTAAAAAACGGCCGCAAAAACCTGACAAAGAAAAAGAAAGCTGGACAAAGTGCTGAACAGTGGAAAGTTCAGTATAAAGTTGCCTGTGGAGGAGTCCTTCTAAAACACAATCTTTTAAATACGTATTTTATTGTTTCTAGCAGCTCAACAAACTAAAAGCATATTGAAAATGAACAACTGACTGCAATGAGCCAAAGCATGCCTCAGGCAACTGAAAGCTTCCCACCCGTTTGGGGTTAACTTCCGTCACTCCTAGCATTTGTGAGAGGATGATTCTAAATAACATGGAAACGAAATCATGAATTCTGCACACAGAATTAGGGCAGGCACTCACTTCAGCATTAGTGAGCTGGCTGCCGCTTTACAACCTCTGATGCTGCACAGACATAAGGGTTAGGAGGGCAGAGCTGTGTCCTGGGATTAAGAAGGAGCTTGCCGCAGAGAGTGGGGGCAGCATGGGGCATCACTCTGGGTACTCTCTGCTCTTTCCCCTTTGTATACTTGAACCAGTCGGTATTTTGCCAAGAACCCCCCATTGTAGTTTCTCTGTGCCTTCTATTGGATACCTGGTTACGTCTTTTTTTTTTTTTTTTAAGATTTTATTTATTTATTTTTGCAAGAGAGTGAGAGAGGGAACATAAGCAGGGGGAGTGGGAGAGGGAGAAGCAGGCTCCCCGCTGAGCAGGGAGCCCGATGTGGGGCTCGATCCCAGGACCCTGGGATCATGACCTGAGCCGAAGGCAGATGCTTAACTGACTGAAGCACCCAGGCACCCCAGATACCTGGTTACATCTTGCTTTCTTCATTTTTGAGACAAGAACTTACCGTGTTCAGCAGGCTGAGAAAGAGTGACAGAAGCCTTAATGCATTGACCCCTGTAAACATTGTCTTCATTTGTTAAAGAAATCTTTACACCCTCACACTGTTTTATATACTTATATATACTTATATATTATACAAGGCTAATAGAAAAGAAAGGAAGATCTGTAATTTGAATCAAGAAAGGATTTTTATATCAATCTCTGTAGCTCCTTTTAAAGGAGTTATTTACAAAAATCATGGCTTTATTTGGGCACCAGGTAAAGGAAGAGTGGGAAGAAGGAAGGTCAGAACAGCCCAGCACTTTGCCCCTTTCATATCCCAAATACACAGGGAGTTCTGAATCCCGAGCAGTATCGGATTTTGCTTTCAGAAACACTTAGGAAGTGAAAATGATGCCGGTGACTCTCTAAGGGCAGTGGCATCCCATTGCAGGATGGTAGGCTGAAGACCTCAGGATAAGATGGAGGACAAAAATAGCAATTTCGTCATGGTCTCCCACCAAAGTAAATGAGAAATTTCACTTACATTTTTTTTTCCATATAAATCTCAAACTTTCCGTAAAAGAAAACAGCAGTGGCTACAGGCAGAGGTTTCCAGAGGGCATTGTGTGTGTGGAAGGGAAGCCCGTGCACTGGGCCTGAAACCACAGGATGAGGGGAATGAAACCAGTGCTGGTGGGGAGTCTGCCCCTTCGCAGAGCCGCTGCCTTTGTTGCAACGAGCGTGAAGCACACGCCTTAACTCTTAGTTACTTTGGCTTTTTTGGCTGGTGTCGCATCTTATAAGTCACAGTCTAGCTTCTCTTGTCCGTATTTTTACTGCACAGAAGGCTTCCCAATTTGCAAGCGTTTGCAGCACGGCTGGGCCCGGAGATAAAACAGAATGTGTACGTAGTACAGTATGCATTCAACTGATGCACAAGACTCTTTCCACCATATGTGCAAAATAGTGTGCTTTTCACTCAAGGTGCCACTGCCAAACTTGCCAGGAGCACATGCATAAGTGGAGGAGAGAACATCAGACGCAATGCAGCAGTGGGCTTTGCCCCTCCTTGGAAAGGAGACCCTTGATTCCAGCAGCCCCCTGCCCTTTTGTCCCTTGTCTAGTGCACCTGTCACACCGCTTTCCACTTACCTTTACACAGCCCTATTCTCATTCCTCACCCGCAGCCTTGACCTGGGATGTCAGCCATTGTTCAAGCCCATGTGGCGTCCTGGTTGCCCTTCCAGTAGGAGAGGAGAGGTGGTAATTAGCACTTATGCTAATGAGGCTAACAAGACTGAGGTTAAAAACTCATCTGTTACAGAAGAACACAGGAGGGGAAAACCAGCTGATTTTTTTTTTCTTCTTCCTCTCAAATATTTATTACCTTCCATCTCCTGCAAAGCGTAGCTTACCAAGCCCTTTTACAGGAAAGTCACTTTGGTCTGGTTTTTGTAGGTAAATCTTCCAGTGGAACATCTTTTGTGATAAGAGAAAAAAAGATTGAGAGATATAAAAGAAGGGTACTTTTCACTCACTTCCTTGAATCCCTCTTGACTCTCCTTGTATCCCTTAGCCTAAATAAACCCACCCAGAGATTTTGGGGATTCACTTTTTTACTTTGATATTTGTTGCCTAAAATTTGAATCAGCACCTCCTTTGGCTTTACTGAAAACTTCACGTTTGAAAGCATACAGTCTTTCTCATCAAAAGATATCAGTGGACATGCAACTCAAAAATCTTTTCTTGAGCTACACTGTTGGTGTTGCATGGTGGTTACAACCACTCTCTCATTCCACCAAGTGTCGGTAAGTACTAACCCTGCTTCACGGATGGGAAGCTACAAGGCAGAAACTTTCTTTCACCTCTTCTTCAGCTTCTGCAGCCAATGGTCTGGGAAGTAGGGCTCCTCCGCCCATGGGCACAGTGATGGGGCATGTCTGACAGACAGGAGGAGTTCATGGTGAAGGTCACCTAGAATGTAATAACCACACTATTATAACCAATCTGTTGTAAGTAAGTCATTATCTCAACGTTCTACATTGACTTGATTTGAGTTGTTTGCAAGCTTTCTCCCCGCAACATGTTAATAATCTCTGGGCCAATAGAAAGTGATTTTGGGGCTTACATTTTTCATGAATGCTAAAGGATTCGCTTCTCTTGACTATATCCACAACATAGAACAACATGTGGCTTCAGAGGCTACCTGCAAGGGACCCTACCTTTCTTGGGCAGTAGATCTGGGGAATTCCTTGCCTGGTGAGGATATACCTGGAATGTCAGGGCTCTTGGGCTTCAGCATTGTCTTTTGTCCCTATGGGGCCTGGTGGAAGGTGATGTACACCACAGAGAGAAGACTAGGCTGATGGTAGTTACTGCCCTGTTCATGTGGAAATCTGGGTGAGCATGAGAGGCGATGAGTGATATATCCTGGAAAGATCAAGGACAGGAAATGGTAGGGACATTCAGGTGCCAGGGAAATTGGTCTGATATCTATGGTGGCCCTGTTGGACTCTTCATTCCTTAGGGCCAGGGCCAGAGGAAAAACATCCTGTATTTGAGCAAATTCACTGTACAGTGGGAGAGGCTTCTAGCCTTGGAGAGTCTCTTCGAGGGAGGAGCCTCTCTTTAAAGCTGTGCTTTGGATGCACATCATCACTTTACAACAGGGCCTCCAGTTACACTGGAGCTCCATTCTCATTCATTTGGTAATTGGTTATTTTAACACAAACTGTGACTAAGGAACATGATTACACACCTGTCAGCCATATGACAGGAGAGAGAGCTGTCGGTGAGCAGGGGAAGAGGCTGCGGTTCTCCCTGGTCTCTGTGGAGTCTTCTCCATCAAAGATGTCATTTTTCATTTTCACCTTGAAACAAGACAGACGTTATAGCTACTGCCTTGTTTATATCATTTAAGGAATTGCTGCCACAGATGCTGATCTAAACTGATACAATTTCATTTTGATTATATCTTGGTAGACATCCGATCGTAGAGCACAGGAGGGCAGGATGTCATATAAAGAAACAAATGAACGTAAACATTGTATGGTACCTGAGTAGCAGCTTCCTGTGGCAGGGCAGGAGGCGGGGAGAAACAGAAATGAAAATGTTTCATACAAGGAGGACATTTTACTTCAAGATGAAGTAAATCTGTAAGATAAAAGAAAGCTGTTTGCGACTGCACAGGTAGCTAGGAGAGGGGGTTCTCACTTGTGGAGGACAGATTGCAGGGTGGTTCAGGGTCGTAAGGGGTGTGAAGGAAAGACGACGTGTCAGAAAGATGAGGACGAACACGTAAACAACAAGAGTCAAAGGCAACAATTTTGTGCTGAATTCTAAAATGAATAAGGACCTAATAGATGATGAAGCATTTCAAGAAAAAAAACAACAACAACAAACCCTAGCCTTTTGAATGAGAAAATTATGTCCTCTTGTTTGCACATTTTCTGCAAATGGTAAACCACCTATTGGATTGTTTAGAAATTCTCCCCTGTATTTCGTCTGCTGCTCTCTGTCTTTAGTGAGGCCATTCATCTTGAAAGAGTGTGTGGGTTCCAGTGTATGTGTGCCCAACCTCTGCTGAGCATTTAAATCAGCAAATGGTGCAGCTGTCCCCTGTCACTGAGTCAGAAACAAAGTTGATACAGGGTTAGTTAGTAGCAGGGTTAGTTAGTAGTTCCAGTTAGTAGCTGGAAAATATGGAATAAAGGGAGATGATATGAATGGTTAGGAGGGACCAACAGTAAAACCTTGATTGAGTTCTTCTACAGGGGTGGTGATGGGCGTGGAATTCAACATACAGTGAATCCCCGGCGGCTCACGTGGATGGGAGCTGCTCAGCCCACGTAGAAAGTTGCTTGATGGAGATACTGCTCATGAAATGTAAGAGGAGATGGAGAAATAAAAAAGAAAACAAAACAATGCTTTACTTGCAGGGAGCGGAATGGGTAGTCAGATGGCAGAAGAGAGATAGAAGTGGTCATTAATATCCATGTGTAGAGGGTTAGGATCCTGATTAGTGGGTGTATTTATGCATTTCTAACAGTCCTCAAGTCTTCACCAGTGTCTTCTGATTGACATTTGTCTTTGGCTGTTGAGCATGGTCTATAGTTGCACACAATTGTAATCAAGACTTTAATGATAAGAAGAGAGAGTGAGTCCCATTGCCTTCCTGACAGCCGAGTTTTTCTCTCCAGAGAAGAAAGTGGGTCTGTGAAATTTAAATAACTGTCATATATTGAGTGCTTACTCTGTTCCAGGCATTGTGTAGGACATGTGATGAATTGTTTCATTTAATCTTTGCATTGAATTTCTGAGCTGGATGTTAGGTCCCCTGTTTTACTGCTGGTGCAAGAAATCAAACTCAGCTCAGTATTGGCACCAAATGGCCCTCCTCACCCGTTTCTGTATGAACATCCTCAACCAAATGGCACATGGGGCGCTTGGCCTTGGAGAATTTGCTCTCACTCTTTCTTGCTTTTTATTTCCTCATAATTCTTGTCTGCTTATGAGAATGTTTTCTACTTCTTGCCTTTTGTGGTTTACTTTTATTTACTTTTTAAAATTATAACTATTTAAAAATCTAAATTTTAAATAGGCTATAAATGTGTGATATTTGACACTCCAAATTGTGTATGGTTAGACCTCGGCGAGGGATCATTTGTTTTATTGCTATCATTGAACTTAAAAAAATTAAAATGTGTTGGACATGTGGGCTGAATACCATTCATTTTAGATGCTTAGTTATTCAGTTGTCTACAACTGCCAAACACATGGTAGATGCTCAATGAATGAATGAATGAATGAATGGGACGTAAGGAAAAGTTATATAAGTGCCCTTGTCATTGCTGTCTGCTTTCTATGGGGTCACAATGCCACATAGAATGGTTTGGTATAAATACAGAGTAGTTTATAGAATTAGATTTGTTTATAGAATTAGACAAATCATTTTTATCATTCAAAGGCAAAGGTCTGTCATTCCTTAAGGCAAAGGTATGAATGAAATTTCTTTATTTTACACACAAGGATAATTGATTGCATGTAAACACTGCTTATTTTTAGTAATAAGGGAAGGCTAATGTTAGTAATAATTATATCAAGTGATCATTCTTATTCCCCTTTTACCATTTTCCACATCAAACCATAACAGTTTTCTGTTCTATGATTAGGTAAGAACCACAAGGAAAGTTTTATGAATATAGAATCCTTTGTCCTTGAAAACACAGCTCAGCCTATGTTGATTCCCAAGAGAAGATTTAGCCTCCCTTGGAACCCCATCATCTTAAATCTGTAGGATTTGCAAATGAAATATAAGAGGAATTTCAAAACAAGCAGGCCCCCTATGAGAAGTCTGTCAACTTCAGGGATGTGTCCTCCCCCATCTCCATGCAGAGTTTCTCCTGCTGACCTATAGGACTCCCCTGGCAAACTCCCATTTCCATGTGTACTCCTCACCCCCGCTCCTTCCATCCTTCCCTCTTTTTTGCCCCATAACTCAATTGCAGAATACTTGAAAAGGCCATTGCCCTCCATCCTGGTGGGCTTAGGGTTTGGATCTGCTCAACCTTTGGCTGTGTTCTTGTTGCCTATGTTGCCTTTGGCCAAGTAGACTGACCCCCACGCCTTGACCCTCAGGGCGGTGCTGGCTCCCTTGAACACCTCCATTTGAGCTGCAATGGACATTGGTGCTTCACCACAAAGAAAGGAGATCAGAGGGCAAAGTTCTCTCCTGCAAGGATCCATGGGGACATTTGAACCATGACTTCTCTGCCTTCTAGTAATATCTACAGTTTCTGTTGCTCATTGTCAGCCAACATCCTCTGCTGACTGAGCTGCTGTGGGAGAGCCAGTGTGGCGTGGGGGTCAAGACCTGCACATGGTGTGGGAACATCTGCATTTGGACCCCAGCTTGGCCTTTGTCAGCTCTTTAGCTTTGGATAAGTTACTACATTTCAGACTCCTTACTGGCAAAATGGAGGTGGTTGGTAATATAGACCTTACAAGGGTTTGAGGAACTTTAATGAGCCAAAGTATGCAATTGTTTAGCATGGTGTCTGGCACAGAACAAACTTTAATCTTAATTTTACTGTCAAAATGACTTCTATACTGAGTTTTCTTCCTTTGTGGTGACAGTTCTGTGAAGCAGTCATTGAGCTGGAAGTTTCTAGAAGCAGTGATGTTCTCTCCAGTGGGGTCCAGTCTGCAGTCTGGGAGCCTTCTTCTGTTGGGCCCTCCAGTCATCTCATATCTAGAACCACACTGGGCAACTGAGATATCAGGGTACAGAGGAACTGGAATAGTTTGGGAATTTTGGTAACCAGAAAGGTTAGGTGAGAGTTGGAATGGAACAAATGAGAGGGGCAAGGCTGCTCGCAGTGCAGGGAAAAACTACCCTCTCTTGTTCTCAATTATACCCTAAAGAGAGAGGATGTGGAAACCCAGGACACTTTTTGTCTTTTGTCACCTATGCTTTGATTCTAAAATATAACTCTTGGAAATGTAATAATAATAATAATAATACCTTTAAAAAGGGGTGACAGAGGAACAAGTGTTAACTGAAGTTATCTTCTAAAAATGGACCTTAACCTGATACTCAGCTGTTGGCTTCAACAGGCCCTGCCCTCAACACAAGCCAAATTCTGCTGGAAAGATTGTCCCCTATTTAAACATGTCACAATCCCATCTTTTATTACTTCCATTCATTATCTACAGAATGGCCGGGATTTAAAATGAACACTCCAGAGAATGCCATTTGAGCAGAAGCTCCTTTGTTGCCATCTTTACATTTGTCTCCTCAGAGAGGCTGATCAGTCCTGGGTTTGTTTTATTATTATTATTATTATTATTATTGATATTGTTATTATTATTAGAGAGAGAGCGTGTGCTGTGGAGGGGGGCAGAGGGAGAGAGAGAGAGAGAGAATCTTAAGCAGGCTCCACACTCAGCACGGAGCCCCTTGTGGGGCTCAATCTCACCACCCTGAGATCATGACCTGAGCCAGATCCAAGAGTTGGACACTTAACCAGTTGAGCCACCCAGGCGCTCCTCAGCCCTGTGTTTGGAAACAAGGTACTTGGACTTGGTTCCTCTAAGCCTGATGGTGCCTCTGTTAAAGTTCAAGTGGTATGTGGCTCGTAGTTGAAGCTGTCAGGAGGACTATCCAATTCGGAATCACATCCTGACTTCACACCCTGCAAGACCCGGGGGCAGAGTGAGCAGATGTGTCACCTTGTCTTTCTCCCTCACCTGCTTCCACAGGCACAAACCACAGCATCGCTTCATGTTGGTCAGAACATTTGTGTGGACAGTGCGCAGTAAGAGCCAGGATTTTTCTCCTAGTCTTGGTCTTTCTTCTTTATATCAGGCCAATTTTAGATCTTTAAGACCATTGCATAATTCTCACTTCTATTTCTTACTAAAGAAATCTTATCTTTTTTTTTTTTTTAAAGATTTTATTTATTTATTTGACAAAGAAAGACACAGCGAGAAAGGGAACACAAGCGGGGGGAGTGGGAGAGGGAGAAGCAGGCTTCCCACTGAGCAGGGAGCCCGATGCGGGGCTCGATCCCAGGACTCTGAGATCATGACCCGAGCTGAAGGCAGACACTTAATGACTGAGCCACCCAGGCGCCCCAAGAAATCTTATCTTTAGGACACCTTATATTTTGGGCTCCATTATAGGATGCTGAGTATAATACTGTCCCAGTCAGAGCGGTGACCAGGGTGGGATACTTTTCTGTGGCTATCCAGAGTGGAGGACCAGAATGGTCATTTCAAGGCTACTGTCTATGGAGACAGCTCCAGCCAGGCCAAGTGCACAGGTCAGAGTGTCCAAGGCAGGTGCAGAATCAAGGGTGAGGGTTGAGAGCAGAAAGTGGTATGGAAATGGCCTCGAAGCTGGAGCTGGTAGGGAACCAGTGACGAGAGTGCAGAACACTATTGGGCATCTACAGGCCCACTTTGCAGATTGGTGGGCACCCCGGGGATGGGGTAGACTGAGGCCCATGTGAACCATGCAGAGAAGATGTAGGCATCCCTGTTGTATCTGGACCCTCATTATGGCATTTCTGTGGTTGCTGGTAGGAGAAGAAAAAAAGGTTGATTTGAGCACTGAACTTTATTACAGATAACAATTGTGACATCATGGTCTTTGACAAGTATTGCTGCTAATTTGGAATTTATAGTCCTTGGCCTCAGAACTGGAAACTAATTCAAGGATATAGTTGTTTCAGTTCATGACTCATGGCTATCTGTGACCACCATCACCAGGGTATTTCCTCTAGAAGTAGTTGTCTCCTCTAGAAGTAGTGAGAGATACACACTGATTCATCCACATGCTCTCTCATGTTTCCCGGGGTCCATCTCCCCTTTGCTAGGAGCCATATACGTGTGATGTGGCAGGTCATGATGAAGGGTACATGCTGTGGCGGGGACACAGAGCAAGCTAACTTCCAGGACGGGACTCCAAGCCTCTTGCATTGTCTTCTCACCTGCTGAGATAATTAGCCCCCGACCTGACAGGAGCTGCTTTCCTACTGCTCTGTTTCAACTTCTCCCGGTAGCGGAGGGTGTTGTGGTATTGAACAGAGGCTGGTGTACTGGCCTTTGGCTCCCCACAACCCCACCCTTGAAGAATTACCACAGTCTAGGCCTGTTTCCCAGCTAGGCAAGTCCCGTGACTTAATTTCGCCAGTTCATCCAAGAGTCTCCACTGCTTTGATGTGCTGACTCATCTTAACCAAAGCCACAATCTGCATTTATACGCTGGAGGGCCAGGACCGGATGCGATAAGACGCACAACGTCCTTTAGAGTCCGCACAGCACCATTTATGGGATTAATAAAGAATAATATGATAATACTAATAATGCTTTTAGAAATTCACAAAGGAAATTGCTGAAGGATCTGAATAGTTGAGTGAGCTCTGTAGGGCACCTCCTTCTGGAATTGACGCGCTTAGGTGTCATAACCAATGATCCAAAGGTTATTTAATAACAATCAGGTCAAAGAGGTTGGTTTGTTTTAAGGATTAGTTTTATAAATTTTGAAGTAGCATCTCCCTCAGGCTGTGCCAGAGACTTACTGACTCATGTTTGCTCTGTTGCTTTTTTCCTAGGCTCTTCGCAGACCACCCCACCCCCTTCAGTACTGTTTGTTCTTAAACATTCTCCTTTCCTAGTTTCCTTGGTGTATTCAATCTTCAAAACCCAAGAAAACCAAAGAATTACGAAAACCTCCCTTAATTAATAATAAATATTTTTAGCTTCATGACATCAGTATTTTCAAGTTATTTCACACTGATTTTTTTTTAAACCGCTAGCAGTGAGGTAGCAGATTATCAAGCACAGAGTAGGGGCTGTGGAGGCGGATTGCCTGGGTTCAAATCCGGGTTCCAGCCCTTGTTGGCTGTGCGACTTTGCGTGCACTCCATCATTTCTCTGTGCTCTTGTTTCCCGTATGTAAGATGGAGACAGTGATAGCGCCTACTCATAAGTTGTTGTTCTGTTTTGGTATATGTATGGGCGTGTGTGTTAAATGGGTTAATACACATAAAGCACTCAGAATGGTGTCTGCTGCATACGTAACAGCTGTGGGGATGTGAGCCATTACTATGAATCTTTGATAATATCCAGAGCAGTATCTTCATCTGGTTCTGGTATGTTTCCTATTCCCATCTGAGGCCAGGTTATTTCGAGGGAGACTTCTTGCGGGTAGTAAATCCCCTCCATTACGTCTGGATCCTTTCCTAGTCTTACAGATGGGGGTCCTTGCCTGCTCTGCATTTCCTCTAATTTCTTAGGTCCATCCTGAGGTCTGTAAATAAAGACTAGAGTCCGGCCCCTTCTGCCTAGTGATTTCAGAGAAAAGGAATAAAAGGACCACCTGAAATGCCTAGATTAGGCCAATTATTTAAGTATTTTATAGGTGCCAATGGGTAACAAAGTAGAATTGCTTGCCTTTTGTTTCCCCTTGCACGAGCCTGGGTAATAAATACAGATGAATAGTGAGTGAAAAAGCCAAAAGGCAGTTGGTGGGCAGAGGCAGGAGGTGGGGGGGAGGGGAGCCGTCAAGGAGCACGGATAATCCACCATGGATTAAGGGTCCTGAGATAATCAGAAGCTGCTTGGGATGTGGTGGCATGGCTTTCGCAGAGAATACAAAAGCGGGCCGAGTGCCCCAGCTGCTGGGCCTTACCTGTGGACCACTTCGATAAAACAATCCTTACCAAAGAGACTCAGGTGACCTGACGAAAAGCAGTGCAAGATAAATCCAGCAGTCGTGTCCTATAGAGGAAAAATAGATTTAAAAAAATGAAAAGCAAAAACAGGGCTTTTCAGAACCACTTAGCAACTGCTGTGATTATTCTGGACACAGCTGTAATGTGCTGGGATGAGCATGATATATTTTAGCTCGTGTGGTAGCTGTATTTCAGGCTGATGTGGAATCTGTTGCCGTAACTGTCATGCAATCCATTAGGGCCCCTGAGTAAGGGCAGCCATTAATCAGGCACGAGATCAGCCCGCTAGCCTCACACACTCACTGCTCTGAGTGGCTCTGACCTGACATCATTTAAGGAGATGCTCATGGAGGCCATAAACATGATTCGATTCCCATTATCTTCATGTTGCATATTTGTTACTGTTATTCTTTGAAGACTCCAAATTGGATATTAAAAATTTATGATATATATAAAGGTTTGCATGGAGTGAAAAACAGAGCTGCAGCAAATAAGTCCATCTCATCCATCAGAGATGTGGGAGCTGTCAGAGGAGCCTGGCAGGTATGGAGCTTGGAGAATTAGGAGGAACTTCACTGGGGAAACAGCTTCTCCCTTGGCCTACTTGCTAAATGGGAATCTAAATACATTTTGTTAAAAGAACAAAGTAAAACAGCACCACTGCAGGAATCCCATAGTCAATCTTTGATGACAAGCTAATGAAAGGGAGGGCGAAGGATCCTGATGCAAAAATTCGTACTAACGTGAATTGAGCAGATGCCTGGGTCCAGAGACTGATGTTTCTGGAGGCCTGCGGCGTCTCCAGAGCAGGGAGCCTGATGCCAGGCGGGAGTCCTCTGTGCGAGAGAAAGCTCTCTACCCAAGCTGCGTGCACACACAATCCTGTCCACGAGCCGTGCAATTCTCTGCAATCTGATGTTCACTGACTTGCATATTTGCATAGAAACAACTCATACTTAAGGGGATCCACTTAGAGAGGCAGGTAATTCAGGGTGGAGAAAAACAACATTTCTGGGTCTTAGCTTAAGAATCCATCCAACATATACATACAGGTTTCTTTGTTGTACAAGGTACTCTGCTGAGCATGGGGGGCTTCATACATTTTCCGTTAAGCAGTTTCCAGTCTGGTAGGGAAGATCAGACAGGAGTCATAACCAAGAGGAGTTACACCAAGGAGTCCCAGACTGACTTGGGGCACTAGGACTAGGCGAGGTGTCAGAAATAGGGAGCAAGGCACCGGGTGGGTTAATCTGGAATGGAATTTGGGGATGAGAATTTGTTAGACAATGACCCGAGGTTAGAGTGGGAGGCAGAGGAGAGAAACATGTGGACAAAATGATTATTGGCCGAAGTCCAAATTGAGTACAAGATCTGCAGTGAGGCTAAGAGTCTAGTGTCTAACCGGGTGGGAGGGGCAGGTGTGGGGCAGAAGTGCATGGAATAGCCAGTGAAGGTCCAGGGGGGAGGCAGGAGTGATCAGAGAGCTCTGGCAGAGGCCTGCTGAGACTCGGGTATGGAGATGACTTCTGGGCTTCAGCGGCAGGACACCCATCTCTGGGGACTGGAGTGCAAGGCAGAATGTCCAGTTGCTAGGGTTGAAGGATTGGAGTTCATTCACACACTCACTAATTCACTCACCACTTATGGAGCCTTTATAATATGCCAGACAGTAGATGAGGCTCTAGAGATTTACAGCTGAATAGAACACCATTTCTGCACTCAAGGACCTCACAGATTAGTGGGGAAGACAAACACGTAGATGGTCATAATGCAATGCAATGGATGGAATGGATATACACACACACACACACACATGCGCGCGCGCCCAGGTTAGGACCAGGAGGAAGAGGTCTGGAATGGCTTCCTAAAGGAGCTACAGTCTGAATGAATGCTGTATACGAATTTTCCAGGAGAAGTCAGGAGGACAGATGAAATCCAGTTTTACAAGCAGAAAATGGAGGTAAAGGACAGGAATCCAGTTGAGGGCAACTGGGCATTCAGTCATGAGGAGCTGCGCTACCGAGATGAGCGTAACTGGGTCGTAACTCAGTGGAAGCCAGAGCTACTCCGTGGGCCTCCCTGCATTAGTCTCGCCCAGGGCCAGCACGGGCTGAACTTTACCAAGGGGCCCAGAAACCAAGCTGACCTTTATGTCAAGTTCACAAGGATGTTCACAGCACACTGAAAGGCAGGCCACATGAGATGGTTGCAGTTTATTCCTCTCTGAGCCTCCTCAAGAGAAACGTATGTAGGCATTTGACTCAGGAAGGAGAGACCAGACACAGGACATTAGAAAATGAAATTCTAAGAGTTTTCAGAAGTGATGTCCCTGTGCTTTTATCTTGACTTTTGAAAATAAATTCTATTACTTTTGGTTTGCAAAATGAGTTCTAAAATATCAAAAGTTTTTCCCTGCAACTATTCATCTCTAAACTTACTCCCACAAGTTTGAGATGCACTATTTTTGACATCCTCAAGTCTGGTAGCAACACCACATGTGCGAGCTGACAGGTTCTACATCTGCTGGGGCCCTGGAAGGCTGAGTCTGGAGGCTCGGCTGCACCCTCCCCAGCTCTGGCTCCAGGCAGAACCTTCTCTTGTTTTCCGAAGAAATTTTGAAATCACAGTGATGCAGAGGTGTATACTCCCGTTCATCACAGGGAGTTATTAACTGGGAAGCCTAGTTATCTTTCCACTTAAATGGCAACAGTGTTAACCTTTTTGTTGAGTCAGAAATATCTCACTTTTCTGGGGTAGGCCTGTGAAGCTGTTTTTAGAATGTTCCACATTTTCTAAGGGAGTCCTCCAGAGGAGAAAAAAAAAAATGCTGAGCTTGCTTGCATAGGCACATGACACCAAAGCTTTGGGCCAAAGGAAGAAGTGAATTCTTTGAAAGAGAACTAAAGATTGCTGTATGTAAGAACCAAAATAAAAAAGTGAATTAGTGATGATCCACAGGGAAAGAGGTGGATCCCGAAGTTTAAGCCAGAGATTTTAGAAGTAGAGAGGCAAATAGTCTAAATTTCTCGCACAATCTAATATTTATTCAAATGGTAGGCACAACATGAAAATGGATGCATGACTGTCAGCAAGATGGGGAAATCCCCTTGCAGTTGAAACGAAGGATTTTTATTTCTGTTTTATGGCAAGAAGTGGAGCCTTCTTAGAATAATAGATTAAAAATGTACCTTTGGTCTGACAATCATATTTATAGTAAAATGTAAGAAAAAAAATAGCTTCCCATTTGCTTTTCCCCATAGTTGGCATGAATATCCAGCATATTAGTCAGAATAAAGCTGTTGAGAGTAAGACACATGGAGAGAATTAGTTCATCATGTATCTTGGCATTCCTTCTGTCAGAACTGGTCACTCCAGAACAAAGTCAGACATCAACATAGGTCTCCTGGCCCCAGGAAATGCCAAGAGCCGGCGGTGGGGTGGTCTGCCCCAAGACAGGCAGTTAGGGAACTCATTGTCCACGGAGAATTTAAGAACATAATAAAACCAGCTAAAAGTCATTCTGCTTCATGTTGTTACTGTGGCTGGAGATGTTGAGTATCTGCAGGGTTTGCACACCCCTCCCTGCCTGCCTCAGTACGCCATTGTCGGCCACCCCAGATGGGGCAGAGGCAGAAGGCGGCACTGGCTTCAATATATAACAGACTATAAAACGTTCTAAAATGATTCTACATGTAGGGTAAGGAAGCTCCTAGGATTTTGTCTAACATCGCCATCGAGTTGCTGGAAATGAAAATAGAGCTCATTCCCACAGAATAATTACTGTGCACCGAGCAGTGGCAGGGCCTGATGGTCTAATGGTGAGGAACCAGGCACCACCCTGCCCTTAGGAAGTGTGCAGTCCTTGGGTGGTGGTGGGGGGGGGGACAAAAATCACACCAAACAACATAAAAGTACACCTCTGTCCAGTCTAAGAGAGGGCAGGTGGGGATTTTTGACTTGGTTAGAGAGATTCAGAAAGACCTTTTGAGGAACTGGTCTAGTAGTCCTTCCAAGATTAGTTGTCATGCCAGGGACTAAAATAAGGAATTTTTTGCCTGCAAGCAGCTAGTCATGTCCTCTCTCGAATCTTTAGAATAAGAACCATCTCAAGGGCCATATCCTACATCCTCTTAGTTGTTGCAGAGTGGTTCAGTCCAGTGAGGTTGGGACATGGTTAGAGAACATTCTGCCAACACTTTGCCAAGGGCCTCCTCTCTATACCCCTCCTCTGGGCATGCTCCTTAGATCAGTGGTTCTCAGCCCTGCTTGTACATTACAGTCCCCTGAGAGCTTTTTAAAAAAAAAACACCCATGTCCAGGCCCCACCCTGGCCGATTTAAATCAGAGTCTTGGAAAAGTCGGGCGGAAGGGGGAGGACATGCTCCAATGTTAAAAAGCCACCCCAGATGACTCTGGCATGCGGTTGAGGAGAGAACTACTGCCTTCGATGAATGCACTTAATTTCACTTGGTCTAGGAAGAGTAATTTTAGATTTTACTCTAAAAAAGAACTTCAGAATACAAAAGGAATTACTTTGGCAAGAGGTGGGTGAGTGCTTGTGTCTGCACATACACGTGAGGGGCGTGGCTCTCGGTCTCCGTGCGTGTGGTGTGCTTTCCAACTCGGTTGCATGTGGTGGAAACGCAGGATGAAATGTCTTAGACTCTGGAATCAGGTTGATTGTGAGAGGCAGACTGTTCCAAGGGCCATGGAGTTTGATGCAGAGGCAAATATACGGCTCAATAAAGAAGCAGATTTCTGGCTTTCTCTCTTCACTTCCAATTCTCCCAGACTCCCTCTCCTTTCTCTTCCTCTGCTGCTTTATTCAACCTCATAAATTAATAGGCTTTATATGAAGTCTTTTGCTCCTCTGAGGAAGCACTTCAAATCTTACACCATGGGATTTTTTTGTTTTTGTCCTTTAAAAACATAAAAAGGATTGTGATCACCTTACATGTAAGTGGGATGGATGTATTTTTGCCACCAATGTTGAAAATATCCCCAGGCATCTGGTGTGTATGAATGTGTACACATAGTACATGCATAATAAACATATTCCACCTTATGAATATTTATACACAAGATACATATATATTGAATATAGACATATATATGTAAATAGTAGCCCTCGTAAACTATATGCTAAGTGTGTTTCCAAGCATATGTATCATAGTGCATCAGGAATATAATAAACCTACCACCAAGTTTAGCATATTTTGAGGTGGCATTTTCTGCAGAGTTGTTTATGGTAGGGTCTAGTTACTATCCATGTAGGTTTTTTTTTTTTTCCCATCACTTCAATGTTTGTTAAGTACTAACTAAAAGTAAGGCGCTGGGCATGGCAGAATTAAGAAAGATGAAGTAGATGAGGTCCCTGCCCTCAAGAGACCTCGCAGAGTGGCTTAAAATGCACTTACAAAGAATCGAAGATGTAACATTGTTCCTACCCACTGATATCTTATTGTTTTTCCTCCAGCTGCCTTTTTTATATACTCCACTTTAAAGTGGGCCCCATTTAAGACTCTATTGGCTTAGACCCCGATGTAGCTGCAGCCTAGAGCTTGACACCGTGAGAAGGAACATCATTGGTTTCAGTGCCTGCATAACCACCAGATGCGAACGATGCTTACACTTTCTGTCACGTGTAGTCCAATCCTGTAATGGCATTTTTTAAGTTACTCTGATTTGGCAGGGGGGAAAAAAGGTGTCATGAAAAGGCACCGAATCCCAGAGGTGTTCATAAATTTCAAAAATGAAACCAAAACAGACTTCTCCCACCGACTTCTTATAACCCAGATATCCCTGCCCATGACATTCCATTTCCAAATTCCATCTGGTTCCCTCCCTGTAATAAGTGGCAGAAGCCTTTATTAAAGACAAGCTATACCTCCTAAAATGGACAAAATCTGGATCCATTTCTAAAATGACAGTCCCCAGTCTAGCAGAGGAGCTCTGAGTGATACTTGTCAGCGGGCAAATTTCACTCCATGAAAGGAAAAACAATACACAAGGGCTGTCATCACTGTGCCACAGACGTAGACACATTGTTTTCTCCCCCCTCCATCCATACATCACAACAGGTAGTTCTCAGCTGTTTCCTTGGTGCCAGACATACATTTTATCTAAAGAGACAGCAGACAGAACTACCTGCTGCTTCCTGTGCGGCTCTCCCTGTGTTTCTCTCCTTTTTCCTACTTCACTTGGGCTTTTTAAAATCAGCTGGCAGGGAGCCAGGAGCTCATCATTTTAATGCAGTGCAAAATGGAATATGCATAATTATATGCAAGCCATATGTGAGGGAGACAGCTCAGCTGTGAATTTCAGGAGGCCAGGAAAGGGAGAGCAGTTAGGGCTAAGATGAGATGAGAGCAGAGCGGGGTGCAAGTGTCACCCAAATGAATGGTTTAATGAGTGTGTTGCAGACACGCCTCCTCTCACCTACCTCTCCCTCTCTCCAACTCCAAACCAGAGACTGATGGAGATTAGGAAGAGAAGACTGTATGCAAGCGGTATTGCTAATGGGTTCTGTTAATGTCTCCATTTAAACTTCAGCTTTCTTAATTAACAGTGTAGATCAAAATAACCAGTAACTTTTAATGCAGCTTCTTAATTAAATCTATTTTTTTACTGCATTCAATTGAAGAATCATTGTTCTTACTAGATCATTGCTCCTTTCAGATCTTTATTTAAAAATCAAGGGGAATCAGTTTATCTCTAATAGTATTACAATGCAAAATATAACGATGCAAATTGCTTTTCTTATGGCCTTGCTATTAGAATTTTTTTAAAGTGCATTATCTAGAGATTGCTTAAGCATGCCAAAAAGTTTAAACACGTACGTATGTCATATAATCCTAAATGTGCAACGAAAAGTCACTGGAAGATCGAAGTGGTGGTAATTTCCAACAAAATTACTTGATTTTGGTTTGCTTCATATCATTTAAAATATTACACCACGATGAATTTGCATGTTCAAACCAAACTATGTAAAGAAAAATAAATCCCAAATTTTGATATCTAAAAGGCGTACTGCGTATTTAAACAAACTTCTTAATAATGTTGTTATTTCTGGATTCCCGTTTGTTTAATGATCTGAGCTGTTATGCTTTTAGCTTTTTTTTCTTCCATTATTTGTAAGTCCCTAAATAGGCCATTATATTTCCCTTCAGGCTAGAGATGAAGATGGACATGCTGAAAATTTTCCCCAGCAGCACTATGCTAAGGAAACTCCAAGGCTTGCCTTCAAGAATAACTGCGAACTACTTGTAAGAATAACATACTTACAACAAGTCTAGAATGTTACTTTAGCACAGTGAAAACAGTTTTTGAAAGGGTTTGTTCATTATTACATAATTTATGAAGTATTATAGTTTTTCTGTATAGAGTTCTAAATGCTAATTCTGATATCACTGAATATGAATTATAAGATCTCAAATTGTTTGCAAATCTTTTATATCTGATTATAGAGCTTGGATGGCCCTGTCTTTATTAGCTTGTTTTGTATAGTAGTTTATAACCAGCCATTTGGAGAATGGCTAGTAAAGTTAAAAATACAGAGAAAGACAGTTGATATATGTAGCTTGGAAAAAAACAATCCCACCTCCACTCCTCCTCCTACTTCCTAATTGTACACTATTTTAGGAGACAACATGGTAATATTTTGTTCTGCTAGGAAAGATAGCAGAGTTGACACGCAGTACTCCCTTTAGAATTCAAGTATTCCTACACTCTCTTGCCAAACTCAATCAGGCACTTTCTGCTTTTCTATGTAGGAGAAGTCAAAGCAGCGACAGGATGCGGGGATGTTTACAAGTCGTGAGAGAGAGGATATCAGCTGTGACAGGGACTCTGTTCCAATGCAGGGTTAATTTGCTGTTCATTTTAGCATTTACAGCAAGACAAGATGAAAAGCAGGCAGGAATGCCTATTATATTTCTATTAAATGAATCTGTTGGGACCTAATGTTCTTGATTAGCTTTTGAAAATGAGTGCTCCGCAATGCATTTTCTGTTTACCTAAAGTAAACAGAGAATGAATAGTCATTTATTTAGAGATTTAAACACTGCTTTTGAAAATGAAGCTTTATGAGGGATCTAGCTATATTGTCCCTAAATGTTCTTTTCTCTTCAATTGCATTAAAGCAAAAACATTTGCTCCAACTAAATGAAAACACTGAAAGAGAATGAGGATGCTCAGTTGTTACATTCTGAGGTAGTCTCATTTCTATTTCATTTTTTGGCCGAACACAGTTCAGCTCTGCCAGGTCTCCGCATTAGGAAAGCCCACTTCTAACAGTCTTTGGACTTAGCTCTGATACCAACTGTTCATTAAAAACAAGGTGTCCAAAGAGCAGGAGAAGAGAGAAAAATGCCCTTCTTACCCATCCTAGCCGCAGCAGCTGGATGTTGCCAGTGAGAAACGCCTTTCCCCACTCCACAGACTGCATGGTTACAATAGCGCCACTCACTCTATGTCCTGTCCCTTGACCCACCAATCCGCAGGCCAGTTTGCTGCTTATACATGCAATTTTTTTTTTTTTTTCTGACAATTCAGCTCACCTTATATTTTATCTTAGGGCTCTTAAACTTCCAGGCCTGTTAGCGTGACCTATGTTGGGGGAAACTTTTTTCATTCATTTCCGTTTTAGTATTTCACCTATGACTATGGTTATCCAGCAGAAGACCCTAGGCTGTGGGCCATTTATACTATGTTTTGGTATCAAAATGCATTGGGGAGTATCTTATTTCTTCTTAGAGAAATTGTTAAAAGTAATATGCCATATTTGATTTTTTTAAAAATATTTATTGGTAAAATGAACATGCTTGAGTCCTGGTTGTGGTCAGTTTATATAGGAGGAAGTAAGACATACATGTGAACATCTTTTCCAGCTATCTTTAGAGAAAATATATGTTTAATCATTGCTATGCTTAAACACAATATTGTGTTAGCAGTAGTTTTGAGAGATTGGTATAATCTTTGTCCTTCTTGTCACTGTTAGAAATGCTTTATTTTCATCAGCATACTTTTCTGTGATAAAGGAAAAAGGAGAGTAAAGAGAAAAAACAAGTAAGCTTATTTCTCCAAGGAGAAATTTAATTTTTTCAACTGCAAGAGAAGCAGTGGTGTTTGGCTGATTATGAAGCCCAGAGAAGTTATGTTTCTATATGAAAGGGACTTGTACATTCTTAAGAGAGAAATAGGAAGTCCTTGGAGTTTTCTTAGTGCAGCTTAGAGCAAATTTTTAAAGACTTCATGAAAAAAGATTGCAAGTCCCGCTCCAAAGTGCTTTCTTAGCTTAAGAGCCATCTTGCATAATTCCCTGCAGCAAGAGCAGTGGTGCGTTTAGAAAGTGGAGGAACCCCGTGGGGGATGCCGATGGCCCTTGGGAGAAAACACTGGGGCCACAGGTTGCTTCTAGGCTCCCAGCGATCAGGACACAGAGCTACGCAGCTAACCCTCTGGACCACAGGGGCTGACAGAAAGTGCCCTGGCCAGGTAGCTTGGACCTTGCCTCAGACTTTATTAGTGACTGTTTATTGTCTCCGCCCTCCCCCCCACACCCCCAGCCTCTGCTTCTTGGAAGAGGGTTAAGTAACCTAAACAGAAGCAAAGCAGAATCCATGCCTGGAATGCACCAGGCTGTGTAATCAGAAGGCACTGACAAACAAAGCATTGGCTGATGGAGAAATCTGCTGTGCAACTGGAGACCCTGTAGGGTATTGATTTTTCCATTTAAATCCCAAACTGTGCTATGTGCCTTCACACCTAATGTACAACACAGATGACTAGATATTTAGCTTGGTGGCCAAGATTCTTTGGTTGGTGATTGTGCAGCAGCTTCCTTATGCTTTTTATTAATTTTGAAAATGCAAGGCTGTCAAGATGAGTGACATTAGATAAAGCTTGAGACTGTTTGATAGAACACAATTCAGTGTAGCCCCATCTACCTCTTCATAGATAGGTACACATGCACACACACACACACACACACACACACACACCAGGGTATTTTACTGGCAGAGCTAAATCTATGACCAAGGCAAATAACTTTCAATAAAAGAAGCTGTAGAAATTCACATCGCATTAACACTCCAGGAACACAGCTTGTGGGAGTCCAGAAGAGGGAACATTTAGAGCCAGGCGCAGGTGACTAGCCTCTGCCCCAAACTTCACCTCCATTGCTGGTCCCTTTACCATTATTGCCTCATTCTTTGGGGACTAGAAGGCCTTCTCTCCTCTTCTTTTCCTCAGTTACAATGCTCATATTGATATATGAGCTATAGGGAAAGGAGGACCTTTATCATATTATGAGCTCACACCTCATCATCCAGGACCTTCTCAGTTCTTAAAAGCCAGCTGGGAGTAAGACCTTGCAGAAATACAGCAGAAGCTGGGCCCTTGGAGGGAGAAGACCTGTAGCTAAAAGAAGAGGAATGTTGAGAGGGTTTGGGGGAAGGAACTGAAGGCACCCAAGCCTACTCCCAAGGTGTTCTCAAGGCCAGTCCAGAGAACATCACTGCATTCAGGAAGGAGGTCAAAAATATAATCAAAGAACAGCAACAACAACCTCACGTAATTGGGTTGGGAAGAAAGCAGATTTAGGAAGTCTGAAAGGAGAAATAAGAGTAAGGAAACTCAAGGGGGAAATCAGCCTGTTTTTCCTCAGTTCCAGATTCCCAAGTCATCACCGAGACAAAGTCTGACTCCCTTTGGCTTTTCCTAAGGCTGTCAGGGGTGGGAGTTTTACAGAGGGTGGGGGAAGGAGTCCACAGCTGGGAAGCTACATAAAAATAGCATCAGGGAAGAATTCTTTCTGGTCACTTAGAATGCCAGTGTAGGGAGAAGATGAAAACCGTTTTAGTTTTGTGGCCTGTGAACAGAGGTGGTGGGGAGGAGAGATACTTAGGCAGATCTTCTATGGGCTGATCTGTCCATCTCATTTCCTTGTGAAGGTAGACAAAAGTTGGGTTATAAACGTTGGACATGGTCCTTAGGCAGAACTGCTTTGTATTAATACATTGTTCAACTAGCAAGACATTATTGAGCATCTTCTGTATACATGGAATTGTACTACACAGTGCTTTTGGGGGACACGAAATGGAAAAAGGCACAGTCCCTTCCCTGAAGGAGCTTACAATTCAATAGGAGGAACAGGCATATACAGTATTGTAGTCATCAGGAACGTGGGCTCTCAGGTCTTCCTGAAAGTTACAATTTTGCCCCAGCCAGACTTTAACTTATGCTATATTACTCTGGTGGTATCACTAAGGATCATAAGCACAAAGGCTCAAAATTTATGGTGACACATCTGGCATTACATCACAGTGGATCCTCTTAGACCTCTCTGAACCTCAGATCTTCATCTGTAGAGTGTGATAATATAAGGTAATAACCTCAGAAGATATTGTAAGGCTTGAGAGCGATGACATATTTAAAATGCCTCATACACAGTATGAATTAGCTGCTATTATGATTCTTCTTATTGCCATGATTGTTATCATTACACAGTTGGCTGTGCCCAAGAGAGCACCAGCAAAGTTCTGGAGTACAAAGGAGGAAGAGATTATTTCCAAATGTAGTAATTAGAGACTTAACAAAGGAGGAGGATACCTTTGATCTAGGCCTTCCATGGTTGGATTTTGATAGCTGGAGCCGAGGTGTAAGGAAAGGGGGCATTCTAAGCCGAGGGAAATAGCGTGGCAAAGGCAAGGAGGTGGGAGAGTATAGACTAGGTGAGCCACCAGTAGGTGGCACCTGAGTTGACCGGAGTATAGAGTACCTGAAGGAGAAGGGGTTGAGCTGGCAAGCTGGTTTATTTGCACAGGACACCATCCCTATCAGGTTTGGACTTCAGTAGCTCTACTTCATGGAAATTCCTAGTACTTCTGTGGATTTAAAAAAATTATTATGGAAAATCACTAGCATGCACAAGAGTAGAGAGATGATGTCATGGACGCCCCTGTACCTATCACCTAGCTTCAACAGTGATCAACTATTAATCTTGGCTTCATCTATCGCTTTATCCTGTGCCCACCCCATCCCCCTTCTATTATGCTGAAGGATTGTAAACAAAGAAGCTTTTTTGCTTCTTTTTTGGTAAAGACTTTAGCTCCCCCACTTTTCTGGGTAGAAAGAATCTGTTGACACTGGTTAAATTGGGAATTGGAGCTTTGGGACTAAGTACGCATAAAACAAATGACTCTTGGTTATGCAGTGTGCTCTTGCCTCCCTCCTCAGTACAACCTTGCAAGTCTTGGACAATCAGATCTAGTTTAAAAAGCCCTGAAGGTAAAACAACACACCACAATGTCAGTAGTGACTTGGCCAGTGAGGGCCCTGGTTCTAAATGTATTTATTTAAAAATAAAATCAGATCTCTTTGCAACTCAGCCCAGCTCATGAGCATATGTTGGCCTCACAACATCAGCGAGGGGTAATTCTGGGGTTGTAGTCACATATTAGTTAGTGCTAGAACTTTCCTGCTAGATCATGGAGACTTAATGAGAACCACCTACCCTCCCCCACCCCCCGCCCTGAAAAGGTGATAGAAACAGCCGCATTTCACTTGAAACTTGATGGGCTCTTCAAAATAGGTGTAATTAACCAAAGACCCTCCGCTTAACACTTGGTTTAACAGAAAGCTAGATTCATGCCCCTGCTCAGTTTGAAGTTAGCAGTTCTTTGATGTTACAGCTGAGCAGCACAAAGCACTGAGAATGTAAATTCGTGGTGACACACTTGGACTTCCGTCACATCAAATAAAATATCATATGACATTTGTGTATGTAGTATGCCGTGGTGTACCAGTTTCCCGAAATAGTCATTGTAACAGCCCCAAACACGTCAATGACCCAGAAAACCCCAGGGACCAATTGCTATCTAGAGAGAGTGGGCCTCTCCCACCATTTCACACCCACCCTCCAGATCCCTTTAGTCTGGTGCTGTTTTGCCCCAAACTGGGCTCCTACAGTTTTTTGAAATATGTTTTAGAAAAATAGAACTTTTTAGAAAGAGAAGGGCCAACATTAGACTAAGCAAGGGGCAGTTCCAATGGAGGTGGCACGGTGACGCCCTGCAGCAAGACCTCTCTTCTTGGGCAGAGGCAGAAGGGGTGTGTTCTGCTCGGGCTGTCGTGTTCCACCCACACAGCCCTCTGTTTCCGTAGGTGCTAGTGTTTCACGGGCTCTGGTTTTCTGCTTCCCTTTCTCGCCAGCCTCTTGGTTCTCTTGCTGCCGTACACTTATGGTTCGGAGCCTTCTTCTCCTGTACAAAGACCCTCTGCACCGCGGTAGACCATCTCCCTTCACTCCCCAACTAGGCAAACCCATTTCAACTCTCTCTTTTTAGTTTCTTTATTTGGGGGAGAAGCCACTTGGATAAGGGCTAGAGTTCCCCAGCTTCTGCACTCGTATAAGGACATTTCTTGGGGTTAGGGACCCTCGATTTGATCAGGGACCCTCGATTTGATCGGAGACCCTTGGTCCTCGGCAAGCTCCCTTTTCCAAGCCATGGAGATCTTTGCCTTTCTGGTTTCTGGGCCATTGCACAGAAAGGTCAGAGGCATGACGGTTTGGTTTTCATGCTGACTTCCCACGCGGTACATCACAGTGGTTCTTAGAGCCAGAGAGAGGTGTGGAGGACCCTGTGTACTCCAAGGGAGACAGTGTGGTGTGGCGGATAAGAGTGGGTGTCCCAGTGCCTGCTCTGCACACCCCCGGCTGTGCAGCCGGGGCAAGCCCCTATCTGCCCTGAGCTTCAGTGTTGCTATCAACAGAGTGAGAATAAACAGTACGTACCTGATAGGGTTGGTTTGAGGAGTAAATGGGATTATGTATAAAAGTATGCATCTTACAGTAAAAATTCAATAAATGTTAGCCTATGACTAATAAAATGGAACTAGAAGGTGGCATTAGTTTAAACGAAATCTTAATGCAGATGCTGGGAGTACCTGCCCTTATTTTCTCACCAGAGTCTCTTCCCAGTTGGTTTGCATAGAAGCCCGTATGTAATATTTTAGCTTCAGAGAAACCCTTGAGCATCTACCCACTTGCCTATTTATGCTGAAGGCACTAGAGATGCCTGTTGGCTGCATAGCAGATATTGCTGCTTTGTGAGTTACTGCAATATTGGAATACTTTTTTTGAAAAGAGAACTTTCAAAATATAGTATGGTGTTATATTGAAGAGCTTGGACTCTTGAGCTAGACTGTTTGGTTCGGATTCAGGAATCTCCACTACTCCACCCATTGGATGTGTGACCTTGGGCAAGTCACAGAATGTCCATGTCCTCGTCTGTAAAATGAGGACAATATCTGTCCAGTGGGATTGGTATGAGGTCCAAATGAATGAACACCCATAAGGTTCTTAGAACAGTATTTGGCAAACAGTTGTTACTCAATCAGTGTTGTTGTGATTATGATTATGATTATTTCTTCCAAGCCTGCTTCTTTTCAAACACAGCATAGGATACCATACTTGGCCACATTCTCTAGCAATAGATTATCTGAAAGTCTTGGATGTGCACATTTGCATGCAAAAGCCACAAAATTTCCTTGTGAACAATGAGGAGGACAAGATATATTTGCAGATAATTCTTAGAGCTAAGCTTTTTTTTTTTTTTTTTTTTAAATATAACCTCAGGAAGACTCTCTACATGATCCAAGACCCCTTCATCTTGCCCTACCATTTAGTAGTAAAATTGTTAATCTTGGAAGTATGCAACTAAGAAATTAAGTGCAAAGCAAAGGAAAAAATTTAATTTATACTTGGGAATATCTACAGTAGCAAATGGCTGTGGCTGTTAAGGAAAGGAGACAAGAAATCATCCTTTGTGGGGAGTCTCCAATATGCCAGCACTGTGCTTGGTCTTTATACACTTTCTTTTAGACCCTTCATTCTCCATAACTTTGCTAAACAGCAATTGTTATTTCCACTTTACAGGTGGGGAAGTTAAAATTCAGAGGTGTTATGTTCCTTGCACCGGGGGTGGAAAGGGGATCCAATGAGCAGGTGCAGAGTCAAGGTTTGACCCATATCTCTCTGACCTTTGCTCACACCAAGACTCACTGCTGCCTTCTCAGGGTAGGGACCAGGTCTGATACACCCTTCCATTCCAGGGCTAGAGAAGGTATTCAATCTATATTGGTGGAATGAAGGAATTAAGAAATTAATTCAGAATCACTCTTTCTAGCTTCTTTATAGTAACAATTCTTTGGGAGAGTTCTGAAGCCAGAAAGAACACCTATGAGAATGTCAGGAAGGGGAATTTATTCAGAAAGGCCTGTAATGTTGGAGAATGCCCAACTGTATAATAAATTGTGGGGAAAGGAACCAAAGTACATGTTTTTTAGTTTGGTAGACTATAGAAAATATATTTTTCAATATGATATAAGCATTTGAGTATATTATTTTTAAAAATCTGACAGCAATAGATTATGTATGATAAGTGCTATGTCTTCTTTTGAAGATTTGGATTCTTTTCGTGATCAGTAAGGCCATTTTAAAAAGGGCTGATCCCTTTTGATTTAGTACTGTTTTATTCCTGAGAGGGAGCTGATCTATATCCTTCGAGATTTCTGACCATTACCCAGAGTCAGAGGATATGTCAGTCATATCCTCCCCTCATTGCTTTAATTGCTAGAACTGAACAATTACCTAAAATACCAAAGAAAAGTCACCTCTGGTGGCTTCACAGAAACTCTCAGTCATATATCAAGCAAATCCAGAAAATCAGATTGGATATCAATTATCAATATAAAAGCACACAAGTAACCAGCCAGAACTAAAATTCATCATATTCAGTCACGTGTTTGGTTTATGGCTAGAAGAACAAGCTAACCAAATTCTTTTGGGAGAAAAAGGGAAAGGGTATGAAAAATATTTGGAGTTGAGAAGACTGACATATGTGAGTAATAAGGGAGGCAAGAAATTGGAGACGGTGATGTGGGGGTGATAGGGGACTGGTGAGAAGGAATTTTGAAAGGGAAGAAGGAAGATAAAAGCCTATGAGTAAGCTGCGAACGGACAGATTCAGGCAAACAAGAATCATTAAAAGAAAGTATTTTCTCATGGCATTTGGCTTGAAGTCTCTTTCACAATCACGTATTTTGTACACTTCCCAGTCTTCTGGTCTGAGATGTCAGGCCTTCCTGGAGGGATCTCTTCTCCTACTGCATGACCACATACAACCAGGAGAGGAGCTTCTATTTAAGTCCTGATGAGGCTCCCTTTGGCTGAGAGCTCTGTGGGGGAGGAGCTTTCTCTTCCCTCACTGTATCCCTGAGCAGGCACTTGCCCACAGCACATTTCATGGATTGTAAAATGCACTTTCTCCCCCTACCAGTTTAACATCTCAGAAATGGGATTGCAGATTATAGTTGGTGACCTGTCATTTTTTTAATTGGCAGTGTTTTTCCCTAGGAGTGGTATAAAATAATGGTATCTATCTTAACAACCGATGATGATGTAGATTCCATGAACTGTGGAGGTCGGTGCTCGATGATTATTTGTTTAATGAATGCATGTAGTAACATATCCCCCTGGCTCTAGTTCAGGTAAAAGCGAAATGCTTATGGTTGGCTCTGGATTGTGCATCGGCCACCGACAAGTTCAAGTGGGGAGCTGGCTTGTGGTCATCGCGGCTGAGCATGTTACTGCTGTATACTTTCCCTTCAGTGGAGCTGACAGATGGCTTTGTTCATTTTCTCAAGCAAAATGTTGAACCAGTTAAGACAGACCCTAGATAAGCCAGGTTTAAAATAATAAGCACAACTTTTCCCTTAATTATCCATAAAATTGCTTAATGTTCTACCATGGATTGCACATCCACCAGTATTTCTCTTGAAAATTCATGAAGGTACATTGGTAGAAGAGCGATGATTTCTTTCTTTTTCCTGATAAAACACACTGTAGGTTACATTAGGATAAAGTATGTTTTTTATAAATCAGGAGGCCTTTACCCATCATCGTCACCATCACCAACATCTCCTAGAGAAGTTCCCAACCTACTGAAGAGACAAGTACACATGGGTGCATTTCCTACACTTCAAGTTTCATAATCCACATCCAGGATATCAACTTGTATAGGTAACGTTATACCCTTAACTTCATTATGTGAAATACTCTGCTGTTTTATAGTGGTCAGATCTCAATATGGTTTGGTTTCATTTTCATGGAAATTTTGAATCTGATTTTGATATGGCAGCAGGATCTGTTACACACTTCTTTGTGTGAACAAAGAGGGGAAACCCATACAAACATTTTTAAGTGTCAAAGCCTGAGGTGGGAAGAGGGCAATATTTAAATATTGTTCACTGTGCTAGGATAATTAGCTTTACATGTAAAGTGTCCGGATTATTACAATATGTAAAATACTTGGAGAGCCTCTGTTACATATCCATTTCAATCAGTGGTGCTTTTAACTTCTAAATTGTCTGATAAATGTGTGAGGAATTTTTGGCTTAGAGAAATATTTATATATTTGCCAGATACCTTGAATTTTGAAAATATGTGACATTGTTGCATATATATGTATAAAATATGCTATATGAAGGCAGATTGTTATATCCTATGTGGAAATGTGGATACATATATAAGGGAAAATGAAAATAAACTAGAGCATTACAGAAGTGCTTATCAGCCTGTGGCATTTAGCGTATCTCATTTATGCAGTGTTTTTTCTATAATAATTTGATGTTTACATTTGAATACATAAAATAAATAACATAGAAAAATAAAGTTGTAATGAAATATTTATTTTCATTTTTCCTTAGCATTTTGATTTTTAGACAGTGTTCTGACTGTCGTCCAATCAGCCAGGTTGGAAATTGAGCTGTAGCAGTGGAGACAGCCGGTCCTGATAATTCAAGCCCAAAAGACCTTTTCTCAAGGGATATATTCTTCCTGGTTATTTTGGTCTGAACAGTTTCTTATATCTCTAATTTCTTCTTTTGTATACACTGCATGAAGACAACGTCAATAATGTAGTGCAATGTCTATAAAGATTTAAAACCTTTTTAAAAAATCTGGGTATTTAGTGTCATGGATACACATCTGAAAAAGGGGAATGAGTATGAGAGTAGGAGGTTATGATATGTGTGTGTGTGACCAAGATTTTGAAGACAGCTATCTTTCAGTTTCAGCTTAAAAGTCATGTGTTGCAGTGCAAACAACGTATAAAATGTGGATCCTTCTCATAAGGAGTTTATAAACAAACTGTCCTTATATGAACAATGAACTTCCAGTGAATAGCAAAGTGCCAGATGGGTGGTATGCTGATTAGAGAATAGAAATACATATTAAAATATTCTGTATGCAATAAGGAAGTAAAGGGATGGGAAGAGATGGTAGGATGGAGTCATCAAGAGTAGATGTTCAGAGGAGGCGGGGCCTGGGCTGGTCCTTGGAGGGTGAGTGTGCAATATAAAGGTATCCCAGAGAAAGAGAAGACTGGGTGGGGAATGATGATGAAGGAGGTGAGCAGCGAGCACTTGGCGAGGGCCAGTTGAGAAGCTGCCGGACATGCCAGGTGAGAGGACTTAACTTGGTAGGTTGTGGTCAGATAATAAAAACAGTGAGAAACAGGCAGCTAATTTCACATTTGGTGTTTTAGGATGTGGGGCTCTGTCATAGGTACCTGAGCCAGGAAGTACTATTATGAAAGCAGTGCTTTCACAGTTTGGAGGACGGGAATGGGGAGACTTCTGGAAGGTGGTTAGTACAGTCCAGGCACACGGTGATGAGGACAAAGGCTTCTCACAGCTGGAAAGGCAAGAGACTGCAAATGGCTGGCCAAAAATATTGGTCACCAAGTTCTTATGACCATGCTAATATAAATAACAGGCAAAGATTTCATCTCACGCCAATTTTCTTATAAATTTAGATTTTGGATAACAGTCTTAATTGAGTAAGTAGCTAGTTGTGGTCAGTGGCAAAAACAAGATCAAAGTAGAAGCAAGACCCTGACATTTCACATATTTGCGATCCAGGATGATTCAGGGATCAGTGTGATTGGAACTGTAAAAATACAAACGGGAGGTTCTTAATTTTGGGTTATTTAAAGAAGGGTAGAACCTCCATTAACAAGAATGTAATAGTCCCTTCCCTTAGAGAACAGCACAGAGGCAATGTGGTGTCTGTGCCCTGGACTCACATTGACTTGGTCCACTTCCTGGCTATGTGGTTACTAGCTTTGTAGTCTTAGGAAAGTCAGTTTCTGTATCTGTAAAACAGAAATAATAGCTGTTTAGGATTGATGTCAAATCTAAATGAGATAATACATATAAAATGCCTGGCATATAATAAGCAGTCAATAAAAGGTAACTAATAAAGGGAATAAAATCCCTCTTCGGTACTCAACTTTTAAGAGAAGGAAGGAAATGCCAATAAATAAAATCCACAGGACTCTTCAGAATCCTTTTATTTATTTATTTATTTGAGTATAGTTGACGCAATGTTACATGAGTTTCAGGTATATAACATAGTGTGGTTGGACAACTCTGCAGTATGCTATGCTCAGCCACAAGTGTAGAATCCTTTTTTTTTTTTTAATGAAGACAAAAATCTTATACGTACCTTTTGATTATATGGACCTGGCTTATTCTTCATACCTTGCATGTTCAGGATTCTAGAAGGAGAACTGGTATTTATTCAGGAATGACCCTAAAAATTTTAAAGATCTTCATCAAATAAGAAACAATTTATTAAATATATTGAGTTTACTAAGATAAGACATTAAATGAATATCAAATGGTTTTGGGGGAGAAAGTCTCATACAAAAAGGGTATGCTATTTATTCCCTCAAATTAAAATTTTTATAATCCTACATTCCTAGTTATTCTAATTACCTGACCCTTTAAAACTCCACTTTTCTTTTGGAAATGAACACCATCAGCCACTTCTTTGGCCATCTTCTTTATTCATATGCTTGTAAGTTTCAGAATATATCAAATTAGGCACATAATTATTGATTTGATAAATCAGTTTTCCTTTGGTCTGCTTTAGCTGTCTGGAATATATTTGGGACCTGTTACAGTTGTAAAAATGGAAAACAAAGAAAGTTCCAACACAGTGTGAGGAAAACCTCATTTAGTGAACACAAGAAAGCTGGAGAGCATGTTCCCTGGGCTAGAACTTCTCTTTGAAATAGTTGGGCTGCCCCTACACAGATTATCAAGGTTCAAGATTAAAATGAGCTGTGGGACAATAAATTGCCCATTACAACAGAAAAACATGCGAACAGAAAATGAGACCTAATGTCTTTCCTTGTGCCCTGATTTTTTTTCTTTCTGAGCCTAATATACCTAGTTAGTCTAATTTAGTTTTAGCTTTAGTTATGCTTTCTAAAATTACAGTGTGTGTGAGGATTGGAATTTTTTTCTTCCAACAGAAATGAGGGTATACATAAAATGCTTTTCTCCCTCCCGCTGGGAATGGTGAGTCACATATCTCCCTGCTCTCTCTCTGTGTCTAGTCAGTCGGCTGTGGAGATGCTTCTCACAGGGTCCATGATGGGGACCGGCAGCTTGCAGCCTTGTATGTAGGAGACTGGCTCGCAACATCCTCAAAGTGTCAGCCCCAGCAAACAATAAAAGTACAATCCCTTCTTTTTAAATTGTGCAACTAACCACACACAGTTATATTTAGATTTGGAAGTACAAGTTTTAAAAAAAATGTGGTTGAATCTACCGTTTTTTTAAAAAAATGACCACAATACGTGGGTTTACATTTTCAGTTTTCTATTGCAAGAAAGAATTGACAGGACTATTAAGGATGCTGATGGTTAGAGCAGAAGCCTGGGAGTAGATGAAGGTTCTGGAATCAGTTCTCCTTCACTCTCAATAGCCATCATCACCATCTCTTTGGCTTATCCTGGCCAAGCGTTAACATGTCTAATGTGAACTGTTTCCAAAAATTAAATAGGGAATTGTATGCAAGTGCCACACACTATCATGCTTTCTTCACGGCCCACATCGTCGATTTCTTCCATTGTTCGGTCAGCAAGCTCGTACTGAGTGCCTACTATGTGCAGGGCACCAGATCAGCCTGAGTGGGTACGAAATGGACTACATTTTTGCAGGATTCCACCCCTCACTTAACAAGATCTTTCTACGTTTACTTTGTATTATATATATACACGATATAGATAGAGACTGCTATAAAGTCATCTTTAAAAAGTTTTGACTAGGTGCTCAAGAAATACTAACTGTAGGAATGAATGAACAAACCGTACCGGTGTGGCTCCCAGTTGGCACTTTTCCACAGCCGGCCCAGACGCCAAGTTCTCCCCTGTGTCTGGGGAGTTGTCAGGAATGTCTGGAATGCCGTGCATTGGCTGAGTTGAGTTCCTGTCTGACACATTTCTGAGTTGTCCAGTTGCCTGGGCAGAATGAACAGTGGCAGAAGGTGTGGAAGCCACTTACGGGTTCTGCGGACAATCTGTGGCCACTCCGTAAGCTATGGCATACCTCAACCTCTCCCTCCAACCCCAAAAGCTCAGGTTTGTTTCCCAAATGAAAGAATAGAGCCTGGAAAGAATTTTCTCCAAATCACATTTAACTCCTTATAATTCATGTTTATGTTTGAATTTAACTACTAGAGAAGATAGCAAACGGAGTACTGAAGGCATTAGAGTGAAAAACAGGTATTTTTTTCCATTCCCTTTGAACTCTGTAGATTAAGATTTTAAGTGAAAGAATGACTTCAGAAACACCACTACATTCCTAGGGTTAAGGGACACACTCATTCTGGCTAGTCTAGGATAGTCAGCAGAGGTTCCAGAATGCCTTCCCCCACCCACAACCCGCATTTCTTTCTCTTTTTCTCTCAGGTGATTTTCACACAAAATGTCAATGGGTCCAAGGTATAGTTTTCTCTGGAACCCTCATTCTGCTGCATTGGTCCCGCAGAATTGTCATACTTCTTTTTGAAATAGAACTACGCAAAGTCTTGGATTTTATTACAGAATTTAATACCAATAATTACTTAAAATTTAATGAATTTCACTACTGACTTAATTGCTTTTGAGTAGTTCCACTTAACTTATTAAAGAGAAGCAAGGACATATTCATTTAATGAGCAGCAGAAGTCTTGCCCTCACATCTGCCTACATTCTCTTTTCAATTAATCAATTATAGTCCGATGGTGTGTAATTACACATTAAGAAAGTTATTGGATATCTCAGCATGCCTGTCCCGGGAGGCTCATGAATACACTCATATAACACACCTGTAATGCCCTGCGCTCAGATCTGCAAATTATACTCATTTCTCTCTTGCTCTTTCTCTCTTTGCTAAATTAAGATGAGCGCAATTGCCATTAACTTTTTGAGTCACATCTATTCAACGTGATATGGAGAGAGAACGTGAAAGAGAAAGACTGGATGAAAAGTAAGAATGGAAGAAAGAGCCTTTATCTGCAAGTATAAGTAATCTGCATTTTGAAATTAGCTCCCCGAGACCCGGTCCTCGCGAGCTATTGCAGCGTTTCGGAGGGGTAGTGGTCGTCTACTCAGTCATACCAAATACTTGTGAAAAATCAGAGCAGTATCATTTGAACTCAGATAGTGACTTGCTTTTCACCTTCCTTCAGTCTCCTGATGAGAGAAATAGGAAAACAGGAAAACCTTTTGAAATCACATTCAGGCAAATTTGCTAGGCTTGTTTCAAATCAAACCAAAGTCTGGAACTGATCCCCGTGCAGGAGCGCTAAGCCTCTGCATAGCAACTAAGCTGCGTTAAAAAAAAAAGAAAAAGAAAGAAAGAAAGGAAAGAAAGGAAAGAAAGAGAGAAAGAAAGAAAGAAAGAAAGAAAGAAAGAAAGAAAGAAAGAAAGAAAGAAAGAAAGAAAAAAGACCCCATTAAAAATTCACCGCAAACAAAGTGCAAATTTTACTATATTAATGGCCTAAAGGCTCTGGTTATGTGAAGAGTTTATTCCAGTATGTCCTTCTGATTTATGCTAAATCAGTCAAACTCAACAAGAACTTCTTGATCCAAATTATATACTAAGAGGCATTCTAAATGCCTAAACTAACCAAGTGATTTTAAGCAAAATGCCCTGTTAAAATAAGCTTTTGATGTCTGCACAACTCCAACTCAAGAAGCAATCTGTTGACATTTTCGGCAAATGCTATCTTAGTCTGAGAGAGAGACAGCAGTGGCTTCTTCAGAGGATTCTTCGGAGTGAAGTGCTTCCTCTCCCTTTCCCCCTCTCCTCCCCCACGCAAAAACCCTGCTTCTATTATTCAGTCATTGAGGTGCTGACAAGGTCACATCTACTGTGATTAATGGCTGTCCATCAGAATAGAAAGAAGGATACTTTGATACTCAGCTAGCAGATGCTCATGAACACTCAAATGATTGTGGTGAGCCTTCTTGGTAGGGAAGGATTTGCTTTGTTGATGTTTTTAACTCTACGGCCAATTTTGGGCATTTTGTGTGTGCTGTCCCCCACCCCCCCCTTACAGCCATTGGCCAAGCACACCCTGCACTCACTTGGGCCAAGCCTGCGTCTCTGTGTGTCTCCCGGGGATGCCCCGGACCCCGCCACCGGCCCTGAATGGAGAATGTATGTTAGCGACAGGGGCTCCCCGTGTACTTTCAGGGTGTGTCCCTTCCTGGCATTCCTGGCCTGTCAGGACAAATGTCTCTGCCCAAAGGGCTGTCTTCCTGTGTGGGCTCCTTTTGTGGCATCTCATGGGCCCCCGTGGAGTTGAATTGTAAATAGTGGTCACCACATAAAACATGCCATCTGTACCCCTGTGGGTAGTAGGACGGAACACAAAAAAGATTTATTCCAGGAATATGAACTGATGTTTACAGACATGCCGGGGCTGGCTTTTAAAACACAGTGGAAAACTGTCTCCAAAGCAACTTGAGTACCACATAATAGAAGCCTGAAAAAAGTGCTTCGGGAGCATGAAGGAAACCTCTGTGCCCAGGGAGATGTCCCATGCTGGTATGTCCACCCCAGTCCCCTTCACCCAGAGCTGTGAGATGCCGTGTGGTCTCATTGCGAGTTTCTGGGAAAGCAGGGTCAGAAGGAAGAGGAGGCCTGTGGCTCTCATGCTTTGGGGGTCTAGAGTACCCTCCCCCGATCCCTGTAATAATTTCTTGAAAACTGGAGGGTAAGGAGATAAGTTTTGGATTGAGCAAATTATATTGCCACAGGAAAGTTTCCTTATTTGCTGGGCTGGGATTCAGGACTGTATTTGGGGACGTCCTTTGTTGGGAGCATCATACACATAGGCGGACATAGGCACCTTAGCCATCAGAGTGGTGACCACATGTCCCAGGATTTGCACCATCTTCCCAATTTCACACTTGTTGTCGGTTTTCATAAATCATTGGTCTACAAATGGGTTCAGGTGCCCAGCTTTTGGAAATAGTGTCACTCGTTTTAAAACACCACGAATTATTGACCTATTTAATCCCCATTGTATGAGCTGGGAGTAGTTTTTGCTATCTATAAATACACATATGAAATATAAAGTCATAAACAGGTTCACAAATAATCGAGCTGTCTAAGCGGGATTGACAGTTTCTGGTTTTCCATAAGAAGCCCTTTGCCGTTTGCTTGCTGATTTTGTTGTTTTTGAGTGCTTGTTAGCAGATACAGCAGCCTTGGCCTGTGAACTGAGTCCTTTCCTACTGAATTTGGGTAATTCTTGTTTATGCATGCTGCAGTGATTGTTTTATGATGTGTTTATTTCCCTGCTCATCCTGTTCTGGAGACCTGGCCACTCTGCTTATGAGGGAGTAGCATCTCAGATTTCTAACCTCAACCCCACATCTCCACCCCCACTCAAACCGAAGCCCCGGTTGCCCCCTGTCTCCCCTCTCCACCTCCTGTCCTCCAGAATCCAGAAGGGTGTGAGCAGGGGATAGGCCTGTTCTCTCCACTTTCACCACAGTGTGCCTAGGAGGGCGACACCTAGCGATATGTGGTCTAATAACTCCCTCCAGGTTGGCCTTGAAGTTGGGTCCTGTGTCTGGATCCAGGCCTACAGATTGTGCCAACATTTTGGGGCCCATCAGTTTGATGTTTTAGATTCTTGAGCCAGACTCCAGTATGTGTGTGTGTGTGTGTGTATGTGTGTGTGTGTGTGTCCTTGCGTGCATGCATCGGTGAATACAGCAACTTTTCCTGAAGGTTCAAGTTAGTAAAGGGCTTTTAAATCACAGTACTGTGAAAAGCTTAAATATGACATTCCAGTTCATAAAAGTTCTTAGGTCACCAGGAATTTCTCTCTGGCCGAATTTCCGTGCAGGTTCTAGTCATCTGTCAGCCTGCTCAGAGCCATCCTCCCCTTTTCCCACTTCCTTCTCTCACCTGTCTGCCGGCTCACGCCCCCCTGCTCAGTTTCCCTCAGCTTTTTCTCCTGAACAGTCCAGCCATCCGCCAGGCAAGCTTTAGGCTCCCTGTGTTCTCTGGGTACGTTTCCCTTTCGACCTCATATGTTATATACTATAATAACTTTTTTGAAGTCCCAGTGGGAATACAGCAAGTCAAAGGAGGGCTGATGCTTGCCCCGGAGTGTTAAACACTAGGCATCTGCAGAGGCATGTGGGGCCAATGGGGCTGCAGGGGGGACCCCAGAGGTGGTGAAGCTCAGGCGTCACTGCCTCTTTGCTCCATTAGCTGCCTTTCTCCTACCAGAGATTATCCTGCCATAGCTAAATCTCGAAGGCTTCTAATTAAAGCTGAGGAAAAGATATAGGACAAAACCGTAACTGCAAAATCAGTGCATTAACATTTCTCTCCAGTGGTCTGGGAGAAAACAAAAGTGATCTGATTGCAATAGCAGCTTTATTGGGTCCAGCTTATAGACAGTGTGTCCTCAGGAGATGAGTTTGAGAACCACTAGCCCCAATCTCTGAGAATATTCCCGGAAGTGCAAAGCTTCAGCATCCTGGTATGGTTCCCAGACTGCCTCTGGTTCCAGGAAGCAAACCCAAATCTTTCCTCGGACCGTGTGCCCTGGCTTGGGGTTCAGAAAATATGGTCCCCTTGACTTTGGGCTGTCCCTCCAACCCCAACTTGCCTATGGCCCCTCACTACTTAAAATGTGGTCCACCCTCCAGCTGTGGGGACCCCACCTGGGCCCCTGGTAGGAATGCAGCCATACTGAATTAAAACCTGCATTTTAAAAAGATCCCCAGGGGATTCATGTGCACACTGAAATTGGAGAAGCTCTGGGTTAGAGTATGATGATAGATTTTTATCCTGTAAATTTGTGTCTGCTTCAGCAGGCTCCTCATCATTATAGGGCACATGCCCGTGGTATGCTCAGCACATGCACACTCCAGGCTCCTCCCCCATGCCACAAGAATCTCTTTCACAGCCATCGAGAAATTTACTGTGTACAACAGGTAGAATTCTTACCCACAGCTAAGAGAGAATGTTGCTGGGAGTATCCAGCAGGAGCAGGCTGGGGGCGAGTGAAGGTGGGTGTGTCATGGCGACGATGGGGGGGCACAGCCACAAGCGAATGAAGCTCCTCAGGAAGTTCAGCCTGCTGTTTTACCACCTCTGAGTATTTGAAGTCTGAGTCTTAGAGCTCCAATTTAGAAAGAAAATGTGAGGCAGCTAAAGGGATGCTAGATCCCAAATTGCCTCCGGTGCTTGGAATTTGGGCTTCATTGTTTAATCCCTAGAACAAAAAGAGAGGGTCCTTACCTCACAGCTTGCCTTAGGGGAGATGGCGAAGGTGGCAGAAGTGGTGGGGTGGTGGGGTCCACAGGCTGGGTCGGGTAAAGGATGGGGGGCCGGCCTTTGCACCAGGATCCACCCCCCCTTGCTTTCTGCCTGCAGGACCAGGAAAGGCTGGATTTGGCTGGCCTCTCTTTGCTCAGGCAGATGACCAGGTGCTATGGGAAGGGTAGCCAGGGCAATCCCAGTGCCATGACTTCAAAGTAGCTGCCTACAGTGGTGCCCAACTTGGGGCTTATCACCACCCTCATTCCTCCCACCCCTCCCACCATGTGCATTGAACAGGTGAGGGAGCTTAGCACATGGCAGATGGGGAGGCCTTGGGTTTCTCATAGTCTGGGGACAGAGCCTATTGTCTACACCAAGAAAGGGGACTGGGGAGAAGTCCCTGTATATGTCAAGGGATTGGGGCCAGCGAGCACTTGACCTTAAGTCCAGTCCCAGGGATGTGCTCTGGATGATGCTATTGATAGGGCTACTGTACATTCTCCAGGATACCTGGTTCCAAATGTTCTGCCAGTTGTCATTATAAATCATCAAGAGGACTTGGGGCTCCAGCTGTACTTCCCAGTCTGTCTTACACTCCCTACACATGGCAGAATAAATATTGGTCGGATCAAGTGTCCTGATATTTTTCAGGCAATTGGCGACAATTTATTGCACAATAGGAAATGGACAGTTCATTTAAAAGATCATGTCTGTGGCCACCTGGAATTTCTGGGACAGACCCAATGTAAACTATTCTGGCCTGTTATCATTATGCTCCCAAGGAACACTGATGTACCTCCAGCTGGACCCTCATGTTCTGCTGTTCATGTCAAATACTGGCATTATTGCAGAAAAACATTAAGTTAATGAATATAATTTTTTTCCATTTCAGAGTTTCTCTCCTAATTTTTCTTACGCCTTTGGTGTCTGGTACCTATTGTGACAGCATGTGCTAACACCTGGCAAAGTGAAGAAACAATAGGAAAAAACAAATAAATACTGAAGAACTTAGCAAGAGCTGCTCATGTGTAGTTCAAGCCCTTTGTGTGCATGTGGGCAGTATGTGGCTGGAGGTGGGGTTTTCTTGATTACCTATATGCAGTACCATCAACATAATCATTTTCTGGGTATACATTGTTTTTAGTCCAAATGATAGAATTAACCATATCAACATTTCATGGGGATCTATAGGGAGCTTTGCCCTCTGATCAGGTGTAAGAGACCCTGTGTCTCTTATATATGCTGTGACTTGAGGGGCTACTCAAGTAGAAAGGATAGGCCACATGCTCACTTGAAATTCCACCATTAGGTGTTATTTTCTTTGGGTTTTGATGTTATCTAAGGTAAAAGCCTTGGATTGACATTTCGGGTTTTGTTTGCTGGGGATCTGGGCCCTGAAAGATATAACCAATGGGCAGACAGACGGATGAAGACAAGGTGGCACAAACATCTTACACCCTACACATCCTAGTTCTATTCAGACAAGGGGCTTATCTCTCCCTTGACCACCCAGGTGGGGAGCAAAATGCCGTCAGTGATTTGATTGGAGTTTTTGCGTTGTTGCCTCCCTTCACCTCAGAGGTTCCTAAGTGGTGAACTGTGGACTAGGGCATGATGAGTAAGGACGTTATAAAAATATTTTATGTGGCAGCATAAGGTCCCAGAGTCCTTTCTCGGGAAGGATGATCTTTTCTTTCTGAGACTATATCGTTTCTAGCTGTGTGGTATTAAAATGTCCTTTTTCTTTCCTTTTTTTATAAATGAAATGGCAGTGACAATAAATAGTAATTTTAAAAAAGTCTTTAGGCAAAAATAATTCAGGGGACTGACATAAGGTGGCAAGCCTAAAATCTGTTTTTGAGCTTTTACTGACTATAGAATTCAAAGCCAGGAAAACACTGACTAGTGCCCGGTGACCTCACCGTAGACAAGGTCATCTTTTTTTAAATGAAAGCTTTATTATGTTTCCAAGAGTTCTCCATCAGATACTAAGGTGCAAGGTCTTCAGGAGATAACTTAAGAGATAGGTGCTGCCCTCAAAGAGCTGAGAACCTGGAACAGACAGGACAAAAACTCAAGTGACATCAGAAATTACAGTGAGCTTTGAGCAAGGGAAGAAGTGGCAAAGAGGGGTCCCAGAGAAGAACAAATCACATCTGACTGGGGAGAGGGAATCAGGTGGGTCTTTGAGATTTGACATCAGAAAGCTCTTAAGGCAGACACAGAAACAAAGGGCATCCATCACCTTTGATCTGGTCTTCATCTCCTTTTCCAAAGAGAAACCTAGGGAGTATCCTCAAACATGTTCCTTACCCCACTCCTTCCTGCCCTCCCCTCCCCCAGCTATTCAGTTTCATGAAAAGTGAAGGCTGACTGTGTCACTTAGACCTGTGATTTCAGCATGTTATTGATTACACATCTCACCAGTAAACAAACAAACAAACAAAAAACCCCCAAAATAAAAAAATACTAGATGTTCTAAGATTTTCTTCCATGACATCAGTGGATCATGTGTGCACCTGCTGGGGTACCCCACCCCACGTTGAAGATCACCACTCTAGAGTTGTGTGCCTAGGCTGTTAAAGGAAACTGGATTTTATAGTAATAGCTCTTACAGATAAGAAAAGCCCCAAGATGTAGACTGTTAGGCTACACATCCTCTTCCTGAGCAAATACTATGAGTACTTTAGTGTCTATGCATGGTAGAGAGAAATTATGGAACAACCGTGGAGCACAAGGCGGAGATTCCTTGTCATAGATCCACTTGTAGTATGGAATTTGTATTTAACACAAAGGTAGAGGATATATTCCCCAGGACCTCTGTACTTGATCCTGAGGAGTCTTCAGGTTGGAGTAGGGCATGGCATCAACCCTGGTGCCACCTGGCTCCATTGGGCATTAAGAATCACAGGTAGAAAGAGGAGGACATGGATTCTGGGAAGGCCTGGTGGGGAAGCCTTGCACTCTGCACATCATCACCATTCCTAGAGAGGATTAAATTGGGAGGGAAACACTAAGTCAGGACTTGCTGCTGTGGTCATGATCTTAAAATGCTGCCCAGTGTTCCAGGTCTCAGTCATCTGGCACTCTTTGAGCCATTCCTGGCCAAGGGTTTCCAGTTCTATGAGGACCCCACCATAGACACAAATCTCCAGTTTCCCTAAGCCAAGTTGGGGCTCACAGAGGCTCACTTCATAGGAATTCATTGACAGACATCTCTCCCTAGTCACATTTCCTCTCCCAAATGGAGCTCACCTGTACTGCCACATAGGCTGTGAGCTCTGGGGAAAACCGAGAAAGCACTCAACACTCCAGCAAACCTCTATCAAGCACCTACCATGTGTCAGGCACTTAGCCAAAGCTGGGAGCAGAAGGAGAATGAGACAAAGGCTTCCCTTCCCACAGAAGGGGGAAAGCTGTCTGGGGCCCTTTGGAGCATGACAGCTGGGCCAGGACTGCAGAGCTGGCCCATCTTCCTTTCTGGGGGAGAAGGAGCCATAACACTCCTCCAGACTGTCTCTTGTCAGACGTTTCATAGCCAGAATCCTTGATAGCTCCTGAAGAGGAGGGTGCATCAGAGGTGACTGGCCCACAGAGGCAGCTGGGAGTGAGGAAGAGTGGACTGGGGAAGAAGGACACAGCCTATCTGAGCAGCCAGGAGACCCAGGAGCCAACCCGTGGCCTTTGCTCAGGAGGCTCCGACAGGTGCCACATGGCCACACACAGTGCTCAGGGAGGCTCCGCTCGCTGTAGATAACCTGAATCAGCATCCCTGAGAGTCGGGCCAGCAAGAAAGCTCCTTGAGTGATTCCAGGCGTTTAGGTCCTGTTCCAAACAAGATCTTCCGGCTGCTTCTGAGAACACCTAAAGCACCTACACCATTTGTTCCCACACCTCCCCCATCTCCCTCTCTCTTTCCCTCTCTGCCCCCCCTGCCTCCCTGCCCCCCACTCGCTTGCTCGCTCACACCATGGGCAGGAGAAAGGAAGAGAGAATAATAATAAAGGCAATTGAATACTTGCCTTAAGAGGAGTTGAACATGTGCTCAGAATGCATCATCACTGTGGTTACCATGTGCTAGGTGTGCATTTCATACCTGGAAAACAAAATTATTCCAGCCCGGGAGGGAGCAGCCTATCTGCTTGGCTGGTGCAATGTGGCTGCCAACTGTGTCCCAAACACAGAAGCCTCGCCCTCGGGTTTTGCTTCTCAGCCTGCCCAGCTAATCCCATTGGGCTCGTCTTTCACTTCTAGTCAAATGATTCTGCCCCTTGTAGCTGTCCCAGTTCTCTCTTCACTAAAGACTTAGGAGGCAGGGGCCTGTGATAATAACTGAGACCCGATGAGATGCCTTTGTGGGATTGTCTGAGCCCAGCGTGTTTATTATTGTTCAGAATGCTGTTCTCCCAGGAAGGGGAGAGAAGGGGGGTCCCTGGTGGGGCCAAAGAACCGTAATCTTCTTCGGGGAAAGAAAGAAAAGGGCCAGCAAAAGCAACAAAAACTTCCTGCAGATGTGGAGTTTGAAGGAATCCAGAGAAAGCAGGCTTATTTTTAGCAGGAGTAAGAGAGCAAAGTGTGATCGGCGCCACGGGCTGTTGTCACTAACATTTGGCTATAAGCAACGTTTTCATATTTAAACATGACAGCCCTGCAAATTGAAAGGAACCAACATTGTATCGGCTTGCTGAGTAAGAGCTGTCGGCTTCGCTCAGCCCAGTGGGAGGACCCGCGCCATGTGTGGTCTCGCCCGGCCAGGCCTGGGGTTCACCTGTGTCGCCGTGGATATTCACATGTCCACATGCCACTCCACGGCAGTGACGGGGATGCTGTTCTTTCCGGGTGAAAAAGCCGTGCCGTGTTACCTCTGTAGGGAAAATGTCCAGCACGCTTTGCTCAATTAAGCATGCCTGTGTGGAAATACAACACTCAAATGAGCAGGAATAAAAATATATTAAATTTGGAGAAGTTAAGTAATACCATTGGGAAAACCAGTGAACTCAAGGTGAACCCAAGAATGTCAAAAAAGAGAATCTCAGAAATGTGAGCTCTTCAGCAATTTACTCGACCCCAAATGAGACATATGCATTACATCCTCTGAGCCCCATATGAATATCTTGCCCAGATCAATATCACAGAGCCTGGCACTCAAGTTCTTTTGAAACTTTAAGAAGCAAGCACTTTTCTAAGTCCTATCTGAAAACACTTGACTGCTAAATTGGCGAGTGTGGATTGCAGGGTGGGGCAAGGTTCCCGAGGACAAGGCCCAGAAGATAAACTTCTTCACTCACCCTCTAGCCCCTTCTGACTTGCACCTGTGTCTACCCCGCTGAAGTTGGTGTTAATTATTGGCATTCCTACTGGTCAGTGGTGGCTCAAAACTGAGTGAGAGGAAAAAGAGGGAGAAAACCACAGGGCAGAACTGACAGCCTCAAGTCGCCCTGGACGCGGCTGGTTTTATGATTTCTAGCCTGTGTTGACGTTGCTATGCATGCACAGAAGTTCGAGTTTCTCTAGACAATCCACAAAGCAAAGCAGGATGAGAAGAGAGTTTGAAGGGTTGGCGTAGCCTCTCTGGGCTTGGAGTAGTGGTTTCAAGATGTGGTCCCCAGACCAGCAACATCAGCATCCTCTGGGAACTTGTTGGAAATGCAATTCCCGGACCCCGTCCCAGACCTGGCTGCACCCCCAGGAATTTGGGGGGTTAATTTTTTTCTATATTGTGGTAAAATATACATTAACATAACATTTGCCATTTTAACCATTTTAGGTGTATGATTCCACGTCGCTCTCAATGTCATACAACCATCACCACTATCTGTTTCCAAAACTTTTTCATCACCCCGAACAGAAACTTTATCATCGTTAAACAATAACCCCTGACTCCCCTCTCCCACCAGCCCCTGATAGCCTCTAACCTACTTTCTGTCTTTATGGATTTGCCCATTCTAGATATTTCATAAAAGAGAAATCATACAATATGTGGCCTTTTGTGTCTGGCTTTTTTCAATCCACATGACATTTCCTGGGTTCATCCATGTTCTAGCTATATATCAGTACTTCATTCCTTTTTATGGCCGAATAATTTTTCATTGTATATATATGCCACGTTTTATTTATCCACTCATCTGTTGATGGACACTTGGGTTGTTTCTACCCTTTGGCTATTGTGAATAATGCTGCAGTGAACATTGGTGTACAAATATCTGGAATCTGTGTTATAATAAGCCCTCCAGGTGATTTTGATGTATACTCAAGTTGGAGAGACTCTGACCTAGAGCCCCAGAGCTGTCTGCATGCAGGAGCTCAGGACACTCAGGGTTGGGGGGATGCCCTACCACAAGCTTCATCCATCCCATGCTGTTTCTGCTGCAGAGATCAATATTTAGAGCTTCTCAAGGGTCCTTCTAGGACTGACCCCAGATGAAAAATACCTGTCCAGGTTATGGATTCTCTTTGACTTTGCTTCAAGGGTGATAAAAATATTTCAGAGGGATGGCAGAAAAACATTTATTAAAAATGCACAACCATTGGGTTGTTGTTGATTGGAGTTTCATGCAGGTATCTTATGCCACTCCTTAACTGCCTTGATATTAGTGATAACAAGGACCCACTCTACTCCTGTCTGTAGAAATCAGGTCTCTTTTCCTGACAGTTGTAGAGGTAGTAAGTGGGAAGAAAAGAGAGAAGAAAGAATGTGTTTGCTCTAAGTTTACAGATACTCGGCTAATGTTTGATGACTGTTGTCTTAAGAATTTAGGGGCCCCGGGTGCCTGGGTGGCTCAGTCAGTTAAGCGTCTGCCTTCAGCTCAGGTCATGATCCCAGGGTCCTGGGATCGAGCCCCGCATCGGGCTCCCTGCTCAGCGGGGAGACTGCTTCTCCTTCTCCCTCTGCCTGCCGCTCCCCCTGCTTGTGCTCCCTCGCTCTCTCTCTCAAATGAGTAAATAAAATCTTTAAAAAAAAAAAGAATTTACAGGCCCCAATACCTTATCCTCAGCTGATTAACTCCTTCCTATTCAGAGAGGTTATGTGACTTGCTTGTGGTTTTACAGCTGGAAAATGACAAAGTCGCGGTTAGAATCCAGGTCTCAGTCCAAAGATGCTGAATAAATCAATTCCTACTGGCTGCTGGTGGTCTAAAATATTACCCCTTCTGGGGTATTTGGATTTTTAACGGAGTCCTAGATCTTGGAATATTTAAACCTAACAAAAGAAATCTTTAAAGGTAGAATGTCATGGCTGAGGAAGAAGAAGGCAGATCTTTCCAGCAACCACAAAATCACATCATGTAGTCTCCTGGAATCTCAGCTCTGCCCATCCATGGAGGGTGGCCTTAGAGGGTGTCGTGCTTCCCCTGGGTGTCATATATTGAGAATGAAATGGAGATGAGATGAAGGCACTCTGGGCTGTGATGGTCTGGAAGTCATGATGCCTTAAGGACAATAGAAGTGACTGAGGACATCCCTCCTGGGATGAAAAGGCCAAAGGAGCACATACCCCCATTGCCAGGTATATGAAGGGTGGCTGTGTGGACAGGGATGCAGCCATGCTGAGTGGACCTGAGGGGGATGGCCAGACCTATGGGGAGGAGTTGCAGGAAGGCAGACCTCTTCTCAGTATCAGAAAGAGTTTGCTAACAAGAGTAGGATGGGCACCCTTGTGAAGTAGTCAGCTCCCCATTGGCAGCAGCATCACAGTTGAGTCAGATGATGACCAGCCGAGCATATTGTAGTAGGGCTCCCTGCACTGCTTGGGAGGTGGGATGAAATGACTTTATGGGGCCAGTTCAACTCCTAGGTGTCATGACTTTGAACTTGAAAAGTTGCTGAATTGTTAAATGCTGAATGCAAAACCAATATCTAAAGGGAATTTGATAGTGATCTGTCATTTTCACTGTTTAAAGTATGCTCCTCCTTTTTTTAAAAAAAAGAAAAAAAGTCACTCAGCATCATTGATGGAAAATTTTGACATATTTAGACTTAATTACTCTGGGGATTTTTGTCTCCTGTTTACAGATTCAGTGGGAGCATTAGTTTGAATATCTTCTAATAACTGTGTACTGCTCTGACCTATTGGCATTTCCCCTTTTGGCTGATAATTCGGAAACTCAAAATGGAGCTGTTCCACAGATAAGGATTTGGGAGCTAACAAAGCAGGAAAGATTCAGCCGGAGTCTGAGGCACACACAGGGACTGTGTTATCATCCTTTCTACTGCATTTGGCTCACATTAGTGAGGTCTGAGGATTTGGGTGGTTGGCATGATTGTGGTCTTCAGGTATCTGAAGGATGTCAGCACCAAAGAAGGAAGGCATTCATTTATTAATCAAGACAAGGGTATAATTACGGTAGGAATCATGGAATGGAATTAAGCAGAAAAAGATTTAGACCAAATATTAATGGATTTATGAAGCTTTTAGATATTCTCTGGGGAATGCTATGCTTTGTTTTCCAAGTCACTTGAGAATCAGAGGGAAAGAGTCCGAGAGAATCTAAAGGACACCATGGCCTCTGGGGATCAGGGAAATGGAGAGAGCTTCACTTCCTCTGCTTTCCTCTGGTCTTACAACACAAAAAGCTCAGTGGGCGATCCCCTTGTGAACACCTTCTGTCCATCTATAACAAGCGCTTGCTTCCCTTAAAACCAGGAGTTATTCAGGGGATGGTGTGTTCCCAAAGGAGAAATCTGCACACGACAATCAGAGGACAGCTCTGGAGAGAATGTGGGGTTGGGTAGGTGCCCAATTTCTCCCATTTCTCCACTCACTTGTTAGCCCTGCCTCGAGAGGGAAGAGGAGGCGAGGTCCGTTCCTGGGACTGGTGGGAATGGATCTTGAAACTCTGGGTGAAAAGGAGCCTCCTGCCCCAGGGAGAATTGAACACTGCTGGTTGAGGGGGATGGCAGCCTCAGCCATGGCAGAACCCTCAATGAGCCTGGAGCACTTCTTTTCCTCTGGAGCATTTCCCCTGCACGCTGGGAACCGACTTGTCCTCCACATTCTAGGATGGACAGCTCTCCCAAGGTGCTCCCAGCTTCCGGGGCCCACCAGTCACTGTGTCTTGCAGCCTTCCTGGACCAGCCGTGCTGGTACCATGCCTTGTCTGGAGGGTGCACAGGACCCAGGCTTCCTTGTGAGACTAATTAGGGACATTTGCATTTAGGTATTTTGCATGAGCCATTCAATAGTACTGACAGGTAAAACAATATACTGACATCTGGTAGAGATTTTTATGTTTAATCTCCTGGGAGTGTCTGTATGAAGGCACTTTGTGGTCATAGAGCTGGGCAGCTGGGAGGGCCCTTGTTCTGTAGTTAAGGTATCTCCCATGTAATTTGCTGCTTTGAATCCTACATCTTTTTGTATTAAGCGAAATGGTGTTTTACTCTTTAAAACAGTCCATGGCTGCTCTGTGCTGCTAGCTTTGTCTTAAAAGGGAATAAAATTCTCAAATCGAAACCAAATTGGAGACTGTTCTATGGCGTGCACTGCAAGGGGTCGAGTACAGACACGGGTCTGATGATTGCCTTGACTGCAGAAACAGTGGGGTCCATAATCTCCAGAGCAGTGGACACTTGCTGTGTCGGTTCTCCCATCCTTGGATTTAGATGGTCCTTAATTGTCCTGCCTGGCTTAGAATCCCACTTCCATTGAAGTCTGACCTCAGGCCGTCCGCCATTGCAATCAGGCAGTTGAGAAGGCCCCATCTCTGTGTGCAGGAGGTTCTGCGTTTGAGCTGGAAGAGGATGGACAGGCAGCAAAACCTGAGCCAGAGACTCCCAGCAGCAGAGAGAGGGGGCCCCCCGGGAGTTGCTGACAGAGATGATGAAATGGGAGGAGAGGAGGACACAGCCAAAGCCCCAGGAGCGTTTGCCCAGAAGGAGAGTGGCTGCCGGGCACCTGGAGAGAAGCCTTGTCGGCTTGAGGGTACTGTGTAAAGCAAGGTTAGCCCTTAATGAGGTTTTTATGTGTGCTCCTGTTTTTGCATTTTTATGCTGGAGTCTCATCACAGTGTGGGGTAACATCCAAGGAAATGCTCACACGCCTTCCGCATCCATATCCTAACCCTGGTTCTGAGGAGGGCAGCCTCCCTCCCTCTGGAGAGCTCAGGGGGTGTTCTAAAACTCCCCAAAGAAGATTAATTTGGATTCTTGCTAGTTTAAAAAGTCATTGTAATGCTGAGGAAATTGTGAGTGTGCTGAAAGACGGAGGAAGCCACCTTCTAAAAGGTGGGATAATTATGGTAGAGGATGGGGCCAGCGGCACATTTACTGTTACTGAGCAGCAAAGGTGGTTTAAGCTAGGAGCACGGTTGTCTGTCTCAGTGTGACTCCCGCGTACTGCGTGTCAAGCTGCAGGAAGTCCAGTTGATGTAAATAGATTAATATTTAAAAAGTAATACAGAAGAATGAGGTTCCAAACATGTAGCGTTTAATTATTAAAAACTCATAATGGAATTCCAATCCAAACTCATGTCTCACGTCTCACTGGTGCTCAGCAAAAAGCTCAATTAGCCTGCTCACTCCACGGCTCACTGTGACTATCACGGGGCCAGGCCAGAACACGGGGCCGTGTTCTCTGAAAGTCTCTAGCACCAGGGATATGGAGGCTTAGGTAGGGCATGCTTTCTCCTTAGATAAGTGTCACAACCCTTTTTAGTCACATGGATGTTTAACATGACTGTATATACTGTCAAGAGGACTTAGAAAAGAATTCGCCTTGCTTCCAACTGGTGGAACTTGAGAGAGTCGGGTTACCTGTTAGAAACCACGGTATCAGGCCATCCAACACTGCCGTTGGGTTTATCAGGCCGTGAAATATGTGTTACAGGAGGCAGGTGTCTGATTAGAAGAATTTACTTAGGCCAGGGATAGTTAATCACCCATTTTCCCTTGGAGACTGCAGTTCTTCAGGCTCTTTAGGACACTTGTGTCACTCACTCGTGATAAGGGTGACTTTGCCCGGAGGCCTGTGGCAGAGAATGGCCCAAGGAAGAGATAAACCGACTGATGGGACTTGGAGTAGAATAAATCCTCATGGACCAATCAAATTTACTTCAAAATCAGTGTGCCAGCCAGGCTGGTGGAGGGAATATCTCCTGGTTTTATATTTGTGTTCAGCATGACCGGTAAGACCCTCCTTTGTGTGTACATATGAAAATACCGACATGCCGTTTGTTGTTGTGCTGGAAGAGTTGGGCGCCTCGATCGTGGTGGCTTGTCCATGAGATGCTCGTGTGTTCGTCTGTCATGCAGAAAAGGCAGTGGTGTGACCCAGAACGCTCTTGGGTGGAGCCTCGGGGTTTGGAAGGGTCACATGGCAGGTAACGGTATTCATGACATCCTGCCGGGCTTGTGAGCTGTGTGGGGTAGCTAGAACTGAGAGGACAGAAATTGAGTTTGTAGTGACTGCAGAAGCTGAAACCACAGGCTGAAATGTAATAGCATCTAGGCCTGGGGGAGCACAGGAAGCTGATGAGGGCTGAGAAAAGTGCAACAAGGGGCCACATAACCTTGACTCCTGGCAGGACGGAGCCTGCTGACAGGCAGAAGGGCGCAGGCGTGGGAAATCACCTTTCCCTTCTCCTCTGGTTTGGTTGACAACCAACAGTTGCATGGGAACCCTCCCCATGTGCAGGACAGTACATTGGGGGCATGAAAGTTCCATGAGACTCAGACCCAGCACCACAGAGACTTTAGTGGTGAGGCCTAGGTTTCCTGCCTCTGTCTTATATGCAGCCAATTCATTAAAGTAGCATTTTCCAAAGTGTTTTTCTATAGGATTCTACTAGGAAAAAAAGAGTTCTATTTTTGCAAAGTTGAGGAAACTCTGGATTAATGAAGTTAAACATGTTTCTTTTCTGCAGAACTTCTCAGAGGAGGCTTAAATATGGCAATATGCATTAAGACTCTCCAAAAGGAGCATAGAGTATGCAGCATTTCTCAAACTCACTTGGCCATAGAATCCTTTTTCAGGAGCAGGGCATGGATGGGACTAGAGTTTCCCAGAATACCCTATAGGCAGTAGAAAGTTGGGGTAGGAATGGTCAGTGAGAAGGGGGCAGTTGCAATGGGCTTCGAAACAAGCAAGGACCTGATGTGACAGTCATATTTCCTTCCTGTGGTGACCCTCCAATATAGTGCTGGTGTCCAGAGTCATATGTAAGAGGCATGCTGTGGTGTCAACTTCCTGCTTCCATGGGCTGAGGCTGCCCCTGGCAGCCCACACCCGCAGCAGGGTACACAGTGGTAATGTGCTGCAGAGAGCTTCTTCATCACAGGGGCAAGTATCATGCGGATCATTCAAGGACTCTGAAGTCACTACCCCTTCCTAGGTTTTCCCCATGCTTCCATAGAGAGTGATGCTTGACCGAGTTGTAGTAAGGATTAAATCAGAGAAAGTATATAAAACTGCGCTAGATCCTTGGTCTCCTTAAAGTCATAGAGCCTCACTATAAAGAAGCCCAAGGACATAAGCGAGACGGGGGTAGCCACTGCTGCTTATCCTCATGGAGCGTGGGCAGTTGTTCTGGAAGCAAAGACCACCCCACAGTACTAGTAAGTGGACAGCTGGCCTGCCTTACTGCCCCCCCGGGTGCAAGCATCATTGCTTCCTGCTTTAGCACTTGGCCTTTAAGGACTTGCAACTCCCGGACACTTGACTTCTCCTCCTGCCACTTCAGCCCTCTTTTCCCCACTCCACCATGTGACCTCTCCTGTTCCTTGACTCCTGCTTACTGCCCGTCCTCGGTGGTCCTCTGGCTTTATTCCCATAAGCACTCTGCCCACCACTACTTAGTCTCTTGGAGTTATTTTAATTCCCGCCTTCCCAAGGAAGGAATAGCTAATTGGTTTGTTGGATTACTCTGTCCCTGTTAGGAAGAGCCAGACCAAGGTCTTGAGGTGTCCTTGGGGCAAGTGAGCTGTGGCCAGGGAAGCAGCAGGACTATGGCCATAGCAGGCACTTGGCATCTCGTGGGTTCCATTCTGACACAAGGCTAGTTAATACACAGTTCTTTTCCTCCTCCTCCTTCTTTCCTTTCCTGTTCTTCCCCAGCTTCTGCATGTGCTAGTCGGTACCACGTGCATGCCTTGATGTGGCAGAATATACTCAGTAATGCCTTTTATTTCACTCTGACATACTAAGTACTGGAAGAGAGGCCTGGCCTCATGCATTTAGATTACCTCCCAAATATGCCTGTCTTTTGTATCTTACCAAATCAGAGGCCCATTGCACAGGCTGTTTGAATTAGGTAGCTCTGTTATGCTCATTTCTCTTCACCCAGGAGCCAAGAGTCCAATTGTACAATGGCTCAAAATGGAAGTATTCCTCCCTATTTCATTTCCTTCATCAGAGTAAACCAAAGAATGATGTAGTTAGTTATGCAGGGATTATGAGATATCCAAACACTGACAATTGATATATAATTGTTGCTAGTCTTAATTTATTTATCTCTAAAATAAAACATATTATCTGGCCACTTGTCTCTCTCTCTTTTTTCTTTAAGATTTATTTATTTATTTATTTATTCGAGAGAGAGCACAAGTGGGAGGGGCAGGGAGAGAGTCCCAAGCAGTTTCCACGCTGAGCACAGCCCAATGCGAGGCTCGATCTCACGACCCTGAGATGAGGACCTGAGCCAAAACCAAGAGTTGGATGCGTAACCAGCTGCACCCTCCAGGCGCCTCTGGCTGCTTGTCTCTTTACAGACTTCTAGTGAATGATACTGTGGTAGTGTCTATTGAGTCAGTTGAATTTACTGGGAGAAAGGACTTATATGAATAACAGGTATGTTTCAACATATAGGAACACATATCTTTGTCCCAGGCTGTCCTGCTTCATACCATTTAGCACTTCAGGTGTTAAACCTGGATGGGAGGATTGGGTTGGGCTAACCCAGGATTTGCTTATGAGAACGGAGTTGTACGAGGGATCGTCAGTGGAGAATCTGGCTTTGGTGGAGTTTTGGCTTTCAACCAGGTGGTTAGCAAGGCAGGATGGCTAAGTTCATGGAACAAAGATGGAAGAGAACCAGGCAAAACAACCGTCCACAAAGATCCAGGAAGCTTTTTAGAGACAAAGGAACCAACATGTAGATCCAGAATCAGAAGCAGCTCAGCGCATGCCCCTTAGATACTTAAGAAACTGCCACCAAGTGGGTGTTCTCACAGGTTTTAATTAACTAAAAAGACAAGAGAATAGGTAACCTAAATTATTTCTTTTCCCCAAGTTTGTAAGCCCAGCATCCTAGGCCTTTTGAATTTGCAGCATTGTGCACCAGATGCCATAAATGTCACATTTGTGTGTGACTAAGCATAAGGGATTCCATTGGTGACTCTGGCCCAGGCGACTGGTGCTGGCCTGAAGCTGAGCCTAGGGCTAAAACATCCGCAGTGAGCCTAAGACCACAGCCTGGCCCGCAAACCTCCTCATTACTGCAATTACGTTGCTGTCAAACACTCCACAAGCCATTGGAAAGAGTGGAGGATTTGGGGGTCAAGTGTTTTGTTGATTTCAGTTTCTGGGTTTTATTTTTGTGGTGTGCTTTTTTACTTTGAAGTACACATCATAGGAAAATTCATAGTGGTGGATTTTCTCTTTGTTTTTATAACTGAGGTTTAATAGAAGAATACGGGTAAATCAGAGTAGAGTGTAGGTAGACCAGTTGGCTCTGTGATTTGTTTTATACATCTAAATGTGGTTCTTATACATCTATAATCGTAAAATTAAAATATCTATATTTATATGACACTTTATATTTTTCAGAATGCTTCCATTTGCACTATTTGTTTTGATCCTCACAGCAGAACTTGAAGGGAGATAGAGGGCCCAAGAGTGCAGAAATACGAACCAAAGTTACAGGGTGGGCAGGACATGGGTCTTCTGATTCTTAGCTCACCGCTTTCCTCACCAAACCATGCTTCTTCCCAAGTGAAGAGTAAAAGCCTGGGGCATTGAATGAAGATTGGGAAGGATGTATTTAGAGATTTAAGGTTCTCATCAAGAAAAATTTAAATTATCAGGTAAGGAAGAGAGGCAAAACTTCAATAAACCTGTAAAACTGAAGTCAGCAGGTGTGACAGGAAGAGATGGGATAGTGAAGAAGGGACCAGTCCTTCTCAAGAGTAAACAAAGTAATGAGCAGGAATAAACAAATGGCTTCTGACATCTCTCTACCAAGGCAGAGAGTGGGAAGGACCAAGTTACCCTGGATTGGGGGCACAAAAAGATAAAAATAATCTCAGGGATACCTGATATTTGGAGGTTTTTTGTTTTTTGGGGTTTTTTTGTGCCTAGACTAGAGCTAACATGAAGAACTAAAATATAAAACAACATCCCCCCCCCACACACACACATATCTAATAGGTGGGTAAAATTCAGGAAAATATATCCTTGTATGGCAATCCAGGCACTTCAGAGGAAATGTAAGATGGGAATTTTAGGAAAATAAAAAGAAACACCTAAAGAATTATTTTGGGGTATTGAGTACAAAATCTGAAACAAACATTAAAAATAGATTATTTAGCAAAGAAGCAAGACATGGGACAGCTTACCTAAATATCTGCTAAGAATGTCACTCTTAAAAAACAGAGTAATTGACCTCTCTTCCCATGCCTTGTTGATAGTTCTGAGAAGGTAGAGAAACAATGAGGAGAATCTTACTTTGACCCCCATTTGGTTAATAAGGAGGAGAGCTGCTTAGTATGTGGATGGAGAGAGGAAGTAACCCAACTATCTTGGACTGTGCAGTGGAGAGGGAGAGAATGCTGGGATATGACCAGCCACATTCCCTAGAATTTAGAAAAGCAGATTTTGTTTAAGTTCCAAGGAGAGGTGGATTTAGTCCCATAATCAGAGACTCAGTGTAGTCTTAGTGATGGAGGAGCAACATGAGGGGTGGGAAATTCCAAAAATGAATTCTGTGTCAAAAAGGCTAGGATGCATGAGGGGCAGAACCCTTGGGGAACTGCCCCAAGATAATAAAGGGAGCTCTTAGGGCTATGCTCATGAAAGGAACCAGAAGGAGAGTTGGATAGATCCATGTTTAGAGCAAATGGTTAATATTTAACAAAAACAGGTGAGAAGGCAGGGCTGGGCAACTCTTATTTGGTTTCTTTCCATTGTCTCCCTAAAGAGAATGTTCTCGAGACTGGGTAGGACAGATACCATAAAGAAGGCTATGAATTCCACATTGTGGGCAAAGAGATAGGCAGAAAGCACCTGCTATGCTAAGCAAATTTAGATCTCTGAGCCCCTATGAGGGAACTTGTAGATAATTTTCTATCTACTTTTGTATAATCTTTGCTCTATCATGTTAGATGGGAGAGGCTTTTAAAAGACAGAAAAAGGACAAATATTGACCAGATTTTCAAAACTGGGGGAGAGTTTCTCATTTCTGAAACTCTAGACCCAATAGGCTAGATGGCTTACCCTCAAAAGTCCTTGAATATATCATTAAACAAATGATTGATGAGCACTTAGGAGAAAAAGGTTTTGGTTGACCAGAAGCTCAGAATGAAGCAAGCAGTGTGGCAGAGAGAAAGAGGATGGGTTGCAAGTTCTGGATCTGGATCCTGGCTCCACCATTTGTAGGCTGTGAGTGCTTTGGGAAACCACATCATCTCTTTGAACCTTTGTTTTCTCATTTTCAAGTGAAATGGAAAAAGCAGTAGCTTCTTTACAAGTTTGTTGTCAGAATTAAAGGAGATAAGTGAAAGCTTCAAGCTTGGTACATAACAGTTACTCAGTAAATGTTTGTTTTTAAAAAGCAAAGACCTTATAGCGGGATATGACTGCTAAAAAAAAAAAAAGCACATACATTCTTGGGTGGTATTAGTGGAGGTATATTCGTGGAGGTTATTAGTGGAGGTATTAGTAGAGGGAGAGGAGAGTTCCCTGGACTCTCTGCCAGTCAGGCTGCTGCATTCCATTCTGGGCACCACCCTTTAAGATGGGCATTACCAAGGTGAAGTATATGCCCCGGTACAAGGCACAGGAGAACAGACAGGACAGGAGGGCTCTGGGAACTTGTCCTCCTGGAGAATGGGCACAGGAACAGGGGATGTTTAAAAATAACATTCCGAGGAAACTATGATGGCTCTTTTTAAGTATTTGACAGGCTGAGATTGAGAAGAGGAGTTGGCCTGTGCTAGGAGACCCTGGTGAACAGAACTGCTATCAGTGGGTGGAAGTAACAGGGACATGAAGTGGTTAAGCTTTTTGATAATCAGAACTGTCCATCAACAGAACAGGCTGCCTTAAATTAGGCTGCATAGGGCTCTGCAATTGTATCACAATCATCTTTAAAAGGTCACCAGAAAAATCAGTGCAAAGGAGACAGAGCGCTATGATGTGAATCACTGGCTGTGTGGATGTATCTGGATGGTTCTCCCTGTCACAGGAAGTCTGAGTGCTACCTGGAAGACCGTCTATGTATGTGTAGAAGGGAACCCAAGCTTGCTGGGGGAGTCAGGTTGAGCTTGACTTGTGAAGTTCCTTAGAGGACTAACTTCTGGAATTTCAAAATGAGGTTATTATCAAATATTAGTCAACCATCTTAATCCTGTAACTTTAAAAGAAAATGCAAAAATCCTTGAGATAGTGGGGGGGAGGGCAATATGGCCTTTGAAGTCAGACAGATCTAAGTTAGAATCTGGATCTGCCATCTATTACCTGTACAGATAATCTTGGGCACGGTATTTAACCTACCTAAACCCCAGTTATCCAGGTAGTAAGGGACTTGTGGAGATTAAACGAGGTAATCCATGTAACAGGGTTAGCATGGTTACTAATGCTTAAATAATGGTAGCTATCGTTAGTATTAAATTCTTATTACATCAAATCGGGGCTTCCAGCAGGCACTATAATAAAAGTCATAATTTTTGATGGGGTGTCTTGGAGAGATTTGAGGACTGGGCAGAGGTGGACACCAGGGGCTTAAGTGGGGACAATCCCTGAGCATCCACAGGTAGCAGCTGGTTCAGTTTGTAAACCAGGGAGCCAAGAAATGTGCACAAGACTGTTAAAAGAGGATTGAATGAGGCTCTGCAAGTAAAGCTCTTAGCCGGGTGTCTGACAGGTTCCAAGTAATCAGTATAGAGTTGGTAAGTGAATGAGAGTTTACCAGGAGCGGCTATGAGCCTCCAAGAAGCAGCCAGAGAATGGGCTGGTTCTTTCTTCCTGGCATGTTTCTCAGGGAGCGCTGTTAGTGTTGATGAGCTCATCTCACAGCTGAGCACTTGAGGCTCAGAGTGATTAGGTGCCTGACCCCACCAGGAGCTGGAGGCTGGAGGAGTGGACCTGCTGATCTCTAAGATTCTTTTCAGGGCTAAATTTCATTGCTCTGAGATCTCTTGGGCTATTTCTGTGTCCTCTCAGGGCCAATAACTGGAAAACAGAGAGGCAGACATTTGGCACCAGGTAGACCAGATTTTCCAATGTTCAAATTTTTTAGTTTCCATCTGGATGACTTGTGTTAGGAAGGTGTAAGTTGTATTTATTCAGCATAAATGAAGCCGAGAGTTTTGTGATGATATGCTAATACTCTTAGGCAAGCTAACACGTCAGACCAAAGGGACCTTCTTCTCAGTCATGTGTTTGGCTGTGAGGAGGACCCATGGTCACTGACTACAGGCCAGGATTCCATATCTTACTTTGTCTGTAGAAACAGACTTGGGTCAGTAATGAGCCATTTGTCAATGCTCATTGAGATCCTGCAAACCAAGCCCATCTCTTCTCTGCTTGACAGAGTTCATGGCACATGTGCAAAAGAAGGGTCTTGCCCTGGTCACCTGGGCCAAGACTTCTGAAATCCAGCTTAAAATGTATACGAAAACTTTGAGTCATGGTATAAGGTTCCTACAGGGTGGTTTTCTAATGAGATTTTAAATTCTAACAAAGATGCTCGTTGCCTCTCCTTGAGTTCCAGATCCAATTAGAGGAATGAGAAAGGAGAGGGAAGAGAGAGAGACCAAACTACAAAGCAAAACAAAAAACCAAATAAGATCCATAAATAAAAAGAACTATGTAGCAAACATCATCATGTTGAAATCCAAACCTGCAGAAAGTTTATTTTGAAAATGAACTTCTCCATGAATTTGCTTTAAAAAAAAAAAAAAAAAAAAAAAGCCCTTGCTTGTTCTAAATCCCTCTCCTGATTTCTGGGTGGCTTTGCAAAAAATCTATGGCTAGGCCATCTTTTTCTGTCCTTCACTCTAATCCAGCTTTGCAAGGAAACTTGGAATGGTAAGCTTGGTCCCCGAATCAGGTTTTGGTGCACCCCTCCCTGCTCCATGGGGGCTCGTCCTCACATGCATTCTCCCATGCAGGGCCTGGGTCATCCTGTCTGAAAGGCTGGTGCTACTGTGGCTTTTGGCCCTTCCATGTAATGAGTCAAGCAGATCGCTCATCAGCTCTGTTTTTTAATAAAACATGAATAGCACAGTTTATGGCTTCCACTATTCAAACAGCAGTTGAGCCGGAGAGGAATTATTCCTTTTAATGGTTCGAACACTCTTTTCCAAGCAGCCATGCTGCTTTGTCAAGCTTTCGCTTGAATTAGAGAATCACTGGCCTTGGAAAAGGAGGGCTCTGGCAGGAGGAGTTGACTAGGGTCTTCTCAGGCTGGTGGTCAGCTGGGATGCGCATAGAACCATCAGCTCGGTTCCCTGCAGACAACCCCTCTGTTACCCTGGGACAGTCTCCTAGGAAGCTGGGTGGGGGGCTGGTGACTGTGAGGTGCTGCAGGCATTTGCCCAGAGAGAAACACGCTCCCTTCCGTCTCCAAGACACACAGGCTCATAGGAAAGCTGTGCATGACAATTACCCGTTCCTTACTCACATTGCCATAGAAACATCCTCCCATTAGTTAAAATGAACTTAAACATATGGGATGTTCCTGGGACATCAGCAACCATGAGGGAGGCGGGCTAGGGACTGAAAAAAATGCACTGTGCCGCAAGCGGAGGGATGTGCCGCAAGCGGAGGGATCTGCCTTGGCACACAGGCACTGCTCCTTCCTACTGTTAGGTCCGCTTCACAAAGGCGAAAACCGCAGCTGAGATTTCCCTAAGTTGCATCGCTAGTAAACAGCGGAGCCCAGACTCAAACCCACATCTTCTGATTCCAACTCCCGGGTGATTTCCATAGCATCTTTGCTGCCCCAGGGCACTGAATTAGTGTCTAACCCCAAAAAACAGTTGTGGGACCATGGGACCGCCAGGTCAGGCTGGAAGCAGGCTTCCAGGTGGGGTCAGTTTGAGGCCCTCCACTCACGTGGTGAGGTGACGACAGGTAGGGCAGACCACAGACTCTTTAAATAAAAACACTGATCGCCCCCATCCTTGTCTATCTGTCCTCCTTTGCTTCACTCTTGGGTGAGCTCATGATTTTCTTTTTTTTCCTTTTGAGCTAATGTGGACTGCAAGATCAGCGCCACATTTAACAGGCCGAGACCCAGAGAACTGGCCTCTTAGGGCAAGCTACAATTTCGCTTAAGGAGCTATAACTTCTGAGCTATTACCTGGGTGCTATATTTGTGGAAAGTTAGGAGCACATGAAGATTTTGTTTTGTTTTTCAAAATGTTGATGGCATTCAGGGGATTGCTAATATCTTTTTATTGTTCCATTGCGACAAATGTCTTTGCCCAGATAAGAAAGATTTCAGCAAAAGGATTTCTTAATTAAATAGTGCCTCATGCCAAATTACCACTCAGAAGGCAGCGGTGGGTTCCATTAAAGGGTGAACTTCACTCCCACAGTCGACAGATGATTAATGTGTTAATTAGGAACCCTGACCCCCTCCCTGGTCACCCGAATCTTCTCTTAAGCCCAGCAGAATGTATATATTATGCCCATGTGGGTAACCTCATGGCATACTTTGGCTTTGACTTTGGACGTTTATATAAAAATAAAGGCTCAGTTGCCAACATGAATAGCTTTCTTTCTTTCCAGGGGAAATACAAGATGGAAAGAGTTATAGGAACCAGAAGTCCTGCCTTCCAGTTTTCTTCTATCAAGAGCAAGTGATATTTCTGCTGAGGCAGTGTCTTTTGAGTAGTTTAGCGGTGTAGGTTGCCACACATTTATTTATTTCACAGGAAAGGAGTGAATCCATCAGGCCACTGAGCTTATAAGTACTACCCTGGCAGTCAGCCACCAAAATATAAATACTCTAAATGGACTAAAGGAAATGTTCATTCTGTTGTTTAGAATTGGACACATCCCAGGAAGGTAAATTTAATCTTTTTGAGGACTGCTGTTATAGGGTTGAATGGAATACGCATTTGTTTATCTCCTTTGTGATCTTTTTGTCTTCCTGGTGATACATTATGTATTTGTGATACGAAGCATTTCAGCTGTCTTGCTCAATGGCCTTGCCTTAGCTGATTGTTCAGTCCCCAGATTGCCATCGTTAAACGGCTTCAGCTTCAGCTCTGTCCAATCTGGGACCTGTTAGGGAGAGAAGTGGGACCAAAGAGGCCAGATTCCAACAGAAACAAAGCTGGGGTGGAATTAGGGGGAAATCATTCCAGAGCCCAGTGAGTTGAGCTCTGCACTTCTTAATCTTTATCTTTGAAAATATCTGAAGGAATTCTGGTACTTCTTGGCATAATAAGAAAAAACTAATGCCTCAAAAAGTTAAAAAAAAAAAAAAATTAAAGCCGCCTGTGGAAAAAGAAAGGAAGAATACCCCATAACACGCAATTCAGAAAACCATAGTTTATGAGACACATGCTGTGTATTTCAGGGATATGCAAATGTTATTTTATTAAAGAGAGAGCTCTATAGTATATATTTTCACCTAACTGTCACATCTTAAGTAGTCAGCTCAGGCTCCTATGATGAAATCTTTAATTACCAGAAGTGTGTCATTAGTTAGATGTGGAATGAATGATAGAACTGTGTGTTATTGCCTCGCATGATATAGCCATTTGTGCCGTAAATTCATTGACCTCATCTTAAATGATGTGTCCTGTAAGACAGACTTGATTCATTATTTCTTAAGTGACAGATTTTTTTTCCTCTAATAATTTTTTGCTTCATCAGAAGCATTGCTTTTCTGTATTTTTAGGTCAGTGTTCTGAATTGAAATATAATAGGGCAAAGATACACACACATTCACACTCACATTACCCAAAACGAGATAGTCATAAAACTTTCACACTATCACCTAAATGCTTTAGGATGTTGTAGAAAATGAAGTTGTAAACATTAGGCCTTTGCTTTAACCGGAAAGTTTGATGCAATAGAATTTTGCTTTAAAACTTTGATGTCTGAAATTCTTTTTATGTGGAAATAGATAAAATGTGGTAGAGAATTCTCATTTGATCATTGGGATGGATCTATGAGCATTCTTTATTCATCACTGAATTATTAAAAGTGAAGGAAGAGAAGGAGAGAACATTTAAGTTATATTTAGATTATTTTTTGTGACTCCACTTGAAAATATTTATTTAGCTTGAGGAAACAGAGGAATCCTCTGGAGGCAAATAATTCAATCTGGCAATTTAAAAACCAATTAAGGATTTCAGAAAACTCTTTCCCCTTATGGTTAAAAAATAAGATCCAAAAGAAATATGCCAGAAAATTTGGCATATTATTTTAATTAGTTTAATTCATTGATAATATTTTTTAGTTCATGATTAAAGAAGCTATATTTGATCCTTTCCTTCAAGCTTATAAATTTACATTTTAGGCTTTCTATGGATGCCTAATATTGAAACAGAATCGGGTGGCTTTATTTCATACAGGGATTTAAATGTCACATCATTACATATTAACTTTATAAAAATGATCAGGTTTTAAAAATAATAACTTACTTGCCTCAAGGTTTAACTATTAGTTTATTAACCTTTATCTAGATAAGAATTTTGAGGGCCTGATGGATTTTGTGTGTTTCTTTTCATCAGAGACAATTCTGTACTTACTTGTAAACTTGTAGACATCTCAACTATGATTTAAAAAAAAACAATCCCGTAATTCTAAAGAAACCTGAAAATACTGACCGAAACCCAGAAGTATTTTAGCATTGAAATTATTCCTCTCACAACAAGGATTTTTGAAAGGGTAATTTCATATGAGACTACACAAAAAACAAATGTTTGCCAGTAAGTATCTGTTATTCAGTCTCATGCCTTGTAGTATATTACCTGCAAGTATCAGTGGGAAAAAAAAAAGAGAAGGAAGAGAGTGGATTTACACATACAGACCCACATCTGCCGCAAGTGTATGCACCCCCAGTCACATACTAGCATACCACCACTGTTTACAGTCAAGGAAAGCTGAGAGTTAAATGAGATGAGTAATCAAATGCCCAGCATATGTTGTTTTTGCATTGTTGATGTGACCAATCATGATTAAAAGTTATCATCTTTTAATGCTATCAGTTTACCATAGTTAAAAAAAAAATAACATGCACCAACAACGGAACAACACACACCCTCCTCAACAAAAACAAGGTCCCATTTAGAGCGATATTGGAACCAATGCTTTATGGAGGAGAGCCTTGAATTCAGTGAACTCACCATTTCACTGCATTTCAGAATTCTTCCTCTGCTGCTGTATGGATTGAGTGCTAAGGAAATGACGAAAAAAAAAAAAAGAGAGAGAGAGAAAGAAAAAAGAAAAAGGAAAAAATCGTGTGTGTAATTTTCAGTCAGAAAAGTAAGGCACTGAAAGAACTACTGAAAATTTTGACATCTGTTTATCTGTTTATAGCTATGGCAAGATTACTCATATTAATTCTTGTTTAAAATGCCATATGAAGGAAAGACATTTGTGCAAACAAGAGTCATATTTGAATTGTAGATCATGTCTTCACCATCTGTGAGAGCTGATGGTGTTGCAAAATTAATGTGTTAATGAAATCACAATAATTTCTCCAAAGTAATGGGTTCTGAAGCCGAGAATGACTATTTTTTGAACTTTGATGTCTAGTGATTTCCAATTGGGAAAAGCTCTCAGCCTTTAATTAGTTCTGCAGCCCAACTTTAAAATAAATTTGGTGATATCTTTCTTTTGCCAGGAGTAGATTTGAAGGGGGGAAGAAGCCATAACAACTTTTGGAAAACGTTCTCTGGTGTTTGAAAAGTTGTTAAATAAGACTGCCTGCCAAGAAATGTCACCAAAAATTCTGACTACTGAGAGAGAGTGGGCAAACAGCTCAAAAAATAATTCTAGCTTGCTGCAACATCGCAGGTTGCGAATAGCTAAACCTCACACAGACTTCATGACTAATTCCAAGTTTCCCTTTGGAAGCCAGACATAATGATGTTCCGCGCTTTGTGTTATTGGTTAACACAGCACAACCTTTCCAACTGCATTATTGAACATAGTCAATAGTGTAAAGTACTTTGCGTGAGGAGAATTTTATGGGGCTCTATTTCAAAGGCCACTGAACGTTCTGGAGGATCCTCCTCTCCACAACTGTTCACATTTACATTGACAACGAGCCTCTTTGACAGGTGAAAATATGTGGGCAGGTAGATGTACGCCTTTCTGTCAGATCCACCTTTACATTGAGCTTAACAGGCACAACAGGGTTTTGGGTTGTTGTTGAATTGTTTTTAATGGAAGATGGTGATAATTGCTATTCCAAAGAGTTACTATTTAAAAAGCAAGTCTGACTTCCAAGGAGAAGTCATTTCACGAACATTTAAGAATGTTACCTTTCAGAAAGGAACACTTCAGCCTGTTCGAAAAATTGTGATAAAGTTTGAAAGAACCTCTCTGTGAAACATGAAACACGATCTACCAGAGGAAATTGCTTATCTTGTTTTCTTTTTATTACTGTGTTGTAGGTATGTGACTGGTGTAAGCACATAAGACACACAAAAGAATACCTGGATTTTGGGGACGGGGAAAGAAGGCTTCAGTTCTGCAGTGCAAAATGTCTCAATCAATACAAAATGGACATTTTCTACAAAGAGACACAGGCCAATCTTCCAGCTGGGCTGTGCAGCACATTACACCCTCCCATGGAAAATAAAGCAGAAGGCACCGGGGTGCAGCTGCTCACTCCAGACTCTTGGAATATCCCTCTAACAGATGCTCGGAGGAAGGCCCCCTCCCCGGTGGCTGCAGCTGGCCAAAGCCAGGGCCCTGGCCCATCGTCGTCCACCACCGTCTCTCCATCTGACACTGCCAACTGCTCTGTTACTAAAATCCCCACGCCAGTGCCCAAGTCCATGCCCATCAGCGAGACTCCAAACATCCCTCCTGTCTCCGTCCAGCCACCTGCTAGCATCGGGCCTCCCCTTGGTGTCCCGCCTCGCAGCCCTCCCATGGTGATGACCAACCGCGGCCCGGTGCCGCTGCCCATCTTCATGGAACAACAGATCATGCAGCAGATCCGCCCGCCCTTTATTCGTGGGCCGCCGCACCACGCCTCCAACCCCAACAGCCCTCTGTCCAACCCCATGCTCCCCGGCATCGGGCCCCCGCCCGGCGGCCCCAGGAACCTGGGCCCCACTTCCAGTCCCATGCACCGGCCCATGCTGTCGCCCCACATCCATCCCCCCAGCACCCCAACCATGCCTGGGAACCCCCCGGGCCTGCTGCCCCCACCGCCCCCGGGCGCGCCCTTGCCCAGTCTCCCCTTCCCGCCGGTGAGCATGATGCCAAATGGTCCGATGCCCGTGCCCCAGATGATGAATTTCGGGCTGCCGTCGCTCGCCCCGCTGGTGCCGCCCCCCACCTTGCTCGTGCCATACCCCGTGATCGTGCCCCTGCCTGTGCCCATCCCCATCCCTATTCCCATCCCTCACGTCAATGATTCCAAGCCCCCCAACGGATTCTCCAGCAACGGGGAGAACTTCATTCCGAGCGCCCCTGGCGACTCCTCATCGGCCGGAGGCAAGCCAGGCGGACACTCCCTGTCCCCCAGGGACTCCAAGCAGGGCTCGTCCAAGTCTGCGGACTCGCCGCCCGGCTGCTCCGGCCAAGCCCTTAGCCTAGCGCCCGCGCCCGCGGACCACGGCCGGAGCGAGGTGGTGGACCTGACGCGGCGCGCCGGCAGCCCCCCGGGCGCGGGCGGCCAGCTCGGCTTCCCCGGCGTGCTGCAGGGCCCGCAGGACGGCGTCATCGACCTGACGGTGGGCCACCGAGCCCGGCTGCACAACGTGATCCACCGCGCTCTGCACGCGCACGTCAAGGCCGAGCGCGAGCCGGGCGCCGCGGAGCGCAGGACCTGCGGCGGCTGCAGGGACGGCCACTGCAGCCCGCCCGCCGCCGGCGACCCGGGCCCGGGCGCCCCCGCGGGCCCCGAGGCCGCCGCGGCCTGCAACGTCATCGTGAACGGCACGCGCGGCGCCGCCGCCGCCGCCGAGGGCGCCAAGAGCGCAGAGCCGCCGCCGGAGCAGCCCCCCCCCCCGCCGCCGCCCGCGCCCCCCAAGAAGCTGCTGTCGCCCGAGGAGCCGGCGGTGAGCGAGCTGGAGTCGGTCAAGGAGAACAACTGTGCTTCCAACTGTCACCTGGACGGGGAGGCAGCCAAAAAGCTGATGGGGGAGGAGGCCCTGGCGGGGGGCGACAAATCAGACCCGAACCTTAATAACCCCGCGGACGAGGACCACGCGTATGCTCTGCGGATGCTGCCCAAGACGGGCTGCGTGATCCAGCCTGTGCCAAAACCCGCGGAGAAGACTGCCATGGCGCCGTGCATCATCTCCTCGCCCATGCTCAGCGCCGGGCCGGAGGACCTGGAGCCTCCGCTCAAAAGGAGGTGCCTCCGAATTAGAAATCAGAATAAGTAAAAGGTTTGTATGTCCACCGGGGTGCTCCCCCGCACGAGCCAGTGCACCTCTCCTTACTCCTTACAAGGCAGAGGCGTGCGAGAGTTATATTGATAATCATGATTTTACCGTACATGTTTTATAGTTCACCTAGTGTGGTCACACGCTGTCATCAGTTTGATCCAACATCATTCCCATTTTACAGCTGAGGAAACTGAGTCACAGCATGTAGATGCCATGCCCAAGATGACTTATTTAATGGTGAAGCCCAGTCTTGCACCTGACTTGAAACACTACCTACTATTCCTTTTTCTTTTTTAAAGATTTTATTTATTTATTTGACAGAGAGAGAGGGAACACAAGCAGGGGGAGCAGGAAAGGGAGAAGCAGACTTCCTGCCAAGCAGGGAGCCCGAAGCAGGGCTCGATCCCAGGGCGCTGGGATCATGACCTGAGCTGAGGCAGATGCTTAACGACTGAGCCACCCAGGCACCCCTAAACTTTTATTCTTATGCTCATCTCTGTAATTGACCCTGTTGAAGAAGAGGATGGTGTGAAGAGGAAGGAGAGATTACTTGGGACCCTTAAATGTTCAGTCATGAGGTTACAGAGCTGTGTTAAAAGGTGAGCCGGGCCACTTCCTGGAGGCTGGTAGGCGTATTGGCAGAATGTCTCAACTTACCAAATTTTCTCAAAAACCATAGATTCCATTTGCAAGATGAGAATAAAAACTAACTTTCTTATGTGCTTATGCCAACTGAACCCGGGCCACTAAGCCACATTTCCCTGGAAGAGTGTTGGAAAAGTGGCCCATAGCTCCTGTTGAGGGAGTCTCTTCCTTCATGTTGTCATGAAGCATTCCCTAGGGCAGGCCTCTGGCATTGTTGACCAGCTTTGCGTTCTCTCCTTTTTGGGGCTCAGTGGCTCAGCTGGTGGGTTGCTCACCTCTGCAGACAGTGGAAGGATTTGATAGGGCAAAGGGCCACGCTGCCAAAGTGGCTGAGAGTACATATGTCTGACCTCAGGAAGGGAATCCTGCTTCATGCCAAATGAGCTATTGGTAATGAGTCCAGAATTTCAGTAAGGGGGAGAAGGACTAGCATGTGTAAGCATGCCCACCAGAGCCAGATGTGGCCTCTTCTGATCCTCCCACCAACTGGCACGATCGGCATCATCTCTACCTCAGCAAGGAGGAAGATAAGGCATGGAGGTGTTGTCCAAATGAGAGCTACCAAGTGGGGGAAGCAGTATTTAACTCGGGCCTGCCAGACCCAGGCCCGCTATCCCAGAGGACAGCAAATGGGCTAACGTTCAGTTGAGGCTTATCAGCGGTTTGTGGAGAGAAAGGGAAGAGAAATGAACACTTACTGAGCACCTAACTTGTGCACAGTTCCTTCCAGGAGCTGGGGAATACTAAGGTGAATATGATGCAGTGCCTGCCCTCAAGACACTTAAAGTCTGGTGGGGATATAAACCCAGGGAGGAAGGAAGCCTGGGTAGAAGTGGACCTTATAGGAAGAACAGTTGCTCACATTTGTATGTGCAGGCCCTCTTCTAAGTGTTTTTCAGTAGTATTTATTTGGATCTGGATCTATATGATAATTATTGTTGTCTTCATTCTACTGACGAGGAAACTGAGACATAGAAATGAAGTAATTTGCCCAAGAGGACCAAGTTAGTAAGCAGTCAAGATTCAAATCCAGGCTGTTTGACCCCAGAGCTGCATTTTCTTTAAACCGCTGTAAGAGAATAGGCTAAATGGTCCCTTTATTACCCTACTTGATGAAATTCTTTTATTCACCTTAGTTGTCTTGGGGAAGGTTCCTAGACAAAAACCAAGCATACCTACCAAGTTCTCTAAGTGTTGAGACAGTGTTCAGTTTTTTTTTGTTTTTGTTTTTTTTCTGGTCAATGTTCAGTTCTTGTTTTTCCAGCAACAACAACAAACCTAGAATACCAGCCCATTACTCCACAGTGGGAAATATAAATGTGGGCCAGAACACTTGATGTGGCGTGTCCAGACCATTGTCTCTAAGTTGGCATATTTATGGGGGCACCTACCTACCTAACAGCCGGAGGTTTGTTTGGGAAGCAGAGAGCCAGCGCTAGGGGGCTTGTTGGGTGGTGCAAGAAGGCTTTCCCAGTCACCATAGTTTGAGGTTTCCTTTTCCATTGCTGGCTTTGCCAGTAGGAGCAGAACACTAAAAATCAGCTCACCATCTTGGTTTTACATCTACGAGTTCTGTTGTCTGGAGACAGATGGACTCAGCCTTCTCGTAGTCACCTCAGTTACTCTGGTCTTCATCAGAGTAATTTAATCTGGCTAATAAAGCGGTGAGCAACAGGAAGGTATGGGATGAAGAAGTGATGACTTCTAGAAAGCCAAAAAGCATTGTGAATTGGAATTTTAAATATATTCTAGTATCACTCATTCTGATGACGTTACTTACGGGAGGAACGGGAGGGTGAACGATTTTACTACCATTACTAGAGTGAGAAGTGACCAGGTCAAGAATAGTGCCACTGGTCCATGAGTAGCATGGGGCCCAAAGAACATAAAAGCATGAAATATATGATGGCTATTTGGATGATATATGTTGCTGAATAAAGAATCAGGCTAGGGTCTTGTATGCAGACCCCAGAATCGTTACTAAAAATATTAACCTGGCTTCAGCCAATTTCCAGAAGATGCAGTGACAAAATTGCCCATAGCCCCTTGAGATTGGAGAGTTCTTTTTATGATGGGTCCCCCAAGAAATTACACCTTTTCTCTAAAGTCAGAGACACTCAGGCTTGGCCAGCTCCAGCAGGGTGACAAGGCAAGTGATTTAAGATGGGGGAGAACTGCCTCTCCTTCACTAAATCACATTTCCTCTTGCCCTCTGGAGTTGCATGTCACCTCGAAGTGCAGTCTCAACCCGCCGTAAATCACTCACATTCTCTGACCCTTCCTGATTCTCTGTGCACATGTGGTGCTGTTTTTCTTCGGTGCCTTCAGAAACCCAGCCCATTCATATGGTTGTGGAAATTGGAAATGCATCCGTTAAATAAAGGGCGGCATGGCTTTTGTGCCCTGACAGGGAACACTGTTGGTGACGAGTTAAAGCCAAAGTGGAAAGCATTAAACTGGACTGAGTTGTGGCGGATGAGGCACAGCTGAGTGATTTCTCCATGTGCTTGTTGGTGACTCACACGTTATTTCTCTTGGAAAGTCTGTCGGTAACTTGTCAGGGTTCTTCATACTTTTCCCCTCTGCCTGCCGTTCTCATACTCTATTACTGGTTTGTTTGTTTATCATTTTAAGCAGATTCAAAGCAGAATCTGAAATCAGTATCTTGAAATCAGTAATCCAGGGGGCTACAGTTTTCTTCAAAGAAGCCATCATATTTGCTAGTTCTTGGCAAATACTAGGTTTGGTGTTTTTTGTTTTTTCCATTTTGAAGTGATTCTGTTCCTGGTTACCTGACTTTATGCATTCTTCTCTGTTGATATGATTACAAATGATTTCAATGGGCAGATATTGTCTTAGATGCAGAACTAATTAAGTTTTAGTCGAAGATTTTGAAAGATTGTAATCTTCCTTTAATCTTCAACTTTCAAGACTCCAAATACCAGTTCTGCAGCTTCTGTAGGCTGGAAAAAATATTCCCCCAAATAATAAGAAAAACAATGTATAAACATTTTCCAAACTATTCTATCCACAAAGAATTCCATTTGTAAATGGAATACTCCCTTCTTTGTCTTTGCCTGGGAGCTTGGGGGATTGCTGTTTGTATTTGTACATTTTCTGAATTTCTACAGTTTACACTTGTTTATGGTACATTGGGGAGTTCAGAGTAACCATTTGCAAATGTTTGAAGCTATTCAAAAGAAAATATCCCCCCCTCCTCGATTTTCCAGGGAAATGACATATTCTAAGTAAAATAATCAATGGAAAAAATGTGTACCATGAGTAACCTTTTCGCCCTCACTTTTTCTATCCCCCTGGAGCAACAAGTCCGTACAACTTCCCACCTTTGTGGCTTCCAGATTTCGTACATGTTTCTAAAACAGGAAGAAAATCTGGGACTCTTTTCCCTGGCCCCAATTCCACGCTGCTCCCTCAGCCTCAGCAGCAGGGACGCCTCCCACTTTTTGTTTTCTCCGGGAGAGCTGGAGGAGGCAGCCGGAGTTGTGGCTTCTGGGAGTTTAATTATTAGTCTGGTTATGGAGCCACAGTCCCAGGAAAGATGATCTCGGGGGTGGGGGGTGGGGTTGCTGACCTCATTGGGAAAGCCCGAAGGGTGGAGGTGACAGGTAACTGTTTGCCAGTTTAGTTTCTCCAGCTGAGAAGTCTGAGAGAGTCAGCTGCCTGGGAAGTCAGGTCAATACATTGGAAATACTACTATGGGTGCCTCCTATGGAAGCAAGGAGAAAGAAGAAAACCTGAGAGCAAGGAGAGGAAATCCATCCCAATGGGCTGTGCTCAGATCCTCTGCCAGACTAGAGATCCTTAATGTCCTGGTACTTGGTTATGGGATGTGTGAATCGGCCACATAATCCCTGATGTTCAAGTTTCGGCTGTCTGTCGGGATGCAGAGGGCTGTCCAGTTCTAGGTAGGGGTAATTCACAGAGCCAGAGGGAAACCACCAGGTCCGCATCATGGACACGTGTGAGTGGGGAGGAGCTTTCTGTGATCATTTCAGACGCGCAGAGGAGATTTTTCTGGAATGCACAGGGTCAAGATCGGCCGTAGCCACATGTCGTTCAGTGCCGCTGACTCTATTTTAACCCTTGCAACAAAGGGTGGAAGGAGGGCTTTAATGTGCAAGCATCTGGCTTTTGGATATTATTTCAATCAGATTATGGTGGAATAGGAAATGACGTATGTGACCGGGTATTTGCTTCTTTCAGATGTAGCCGTAACCCTCTGTCTTCAGCAGGGCTGGGACTCGGGTGCGCTGAGAGAGTGCTTAGTGCGCCAACTTTAAAGAACTCAGTTTCAGGGGTGTGCAGATGCCGTGCTAATCCTGGCCTGGCTTCCAGGCCTGCCGGCTGATGTGGTCGCTCCCTCAAGCTGCTGTCCTGCGCCCTGGACTAGTCCATGGACGGCCTTCAGCGGCTCCCCCTGGAATTCCAGGGCAAGTTTTATATAGCTGTGCACCGAGGCATTTTCCTAGGAGGAGAGGTCTGTAGATCTTGGCTTCTGAGGAAGCATGCCTGACGTCTCTGAAGGATTATTTTATATTATCACGAAGCCATATCTGAGCTGGAATTTTTCTTGTCGCTCTGAGGAAACTGATTTAATGCTAAAGGTTCCTTTAAAACAGAATTATTCGTAGCGGTTTCCGCCGTGGACCTAATATTGCAGAACCACTGTTGCTGCTACGTAACGTAGCACTTGCTTCCAGAAGATGGTCTTTAGTGACAAAAGGCAAAAGGCTGTAGACCCTTCATATCCCGAGAGTGCAAGAAAAGAAACAAGCTGGATACTTCCCCAGCCCCTTGACTTCTGAAGTTTCTACTGTAGAGGGAGATGCTGTCCTTCAGTGGACAAGCTTCTGCCCTGCTTCTGAGGCCAAGGGAGCAAAATGGCTAGCGCCCGGGAAGTGGATGGCTCAGTAAATACCAAGGCATTGATGGAGCTGTGTCTGGAAGCACTACCCGTTTTCCCTAGCTCCCTAGTATGCTTCTTCAGCTGGAGAGAGTGGGCTTGGAGAGGGGAAAGCATTCGATCACCTATGAACAAGCCATTGCTCAGAAAGGCACTGGAAATAAACTCCCTGTCTCATTTCCAAAGAATCATTCCCTTGCCAGCCTGAGCGGTGGCCTGGGCATCATGGTCCAATCATTTACACCTACCTTCGTGCAGACAAGCACTGAGGAGGGGCAGAGGTGTTTGAGGACCAAAATACACTCCAGCACGGGACACTTCCTCATGTAGTGAAACACCTCCACCCCCAGCATGCTGCCTTTTCCAGATTCTCTTGTCAGAGAGATTGTGCCAAAGGGACAGAGGGGGCCATTCTGTTTCCCTTCACCCTGTCCTGCACAGAATTATTGTGTATTCTTCAGTTGCCGGTCTAGACGGGTGGCACTTCATACGTGAATGCATGTTAAGGTCACCATGCTGCATGTGTAAACTTTTTTGTGTTTAATGCCTCAAACGCATAAAAGGAATCCATTTCAGAGAAACAAATTAGCTTTAAAGGATAAATGATGTAACGCTGGCATCATTTAAAGGGTCCCATTCTCACGGAAAAGGGGTAAATGCCATCTCCAGTTCCATCTCTAAATGTTAACCGCATAGAGCTCTTCTCCAAATCTGTGGATTTCCACAGCATTCTGCCTGACAAACAAGTCGGGTGGGGTCCGGACTGAGAACGTGAGGCCATCCACAAAGAGGGAGAACACACACACACATACACACAGATTATTTCAAGGATCATTTAAAAGATTCTAGTGACAATGACTGGAGCAAAAGCAAATGACAAGAACAACCAAAACTTGAAATCCACCTCTCATGCTTTAGAATAGCTCCTGAGTGCACGACACATTCTTAGATTGGAAACCAGTCAAGTTGTCCCCAAGATCTTTTAACTCTTCGCTTTTCGTACTGAGCTATGGGCATAAGCAACAGCTTGCGTGTGCAGTTTTACCAAGTTTCCCCAGTGCCTCTCTGAATAGGGAGAAGGGGCCTTTCCACAGAGCCGCGGGGTCCAGACTGTGACAAATCAAAGCTGCCAGGCACTCCCAGCCTCATTCCACCCAGCTCTTTGGCTGTGCTGCTGGATGTCTCATCATTTCTCCCTTTGAACCTCTGGTGTGTTGTCTCTTTTTGATAGCAAGCTGTGCTTTGTTGCGGGTGAAAAGGGAGGTAAGAATGTGACTGATAGCATTTACGGAACAGGAGGGAGAGACACACTTTATGGACTCATTTGATATGAACCATTGACCTAACATCCCAAAAATGCAATTAAAAAGTATATCTCTCTCTCGTTTGCATGGCTTATTTCCCCAGACATGTTTTTGGTATTGAAAATGAATGGTATTCCCATACAACATGTGTCTCAATTTGTAATGATATCCTCCTCGCAGCTGGCTGAGTTCTCGAAGTGTTTCTAAAATGTTACTGTCTTAAATTTGAGCCAACCTACACTAACAAATTATCTAGAAGCAAAGTGGCTAAGCTGCATTTGGTGAGAGAAAGGGAAACCCTATATTTCATCCTTCAACTCTTGTTTTGGAAATTCAGACTGTAACATGATCTTTTTCTGAGGAAATCTACACATGCACACTTTAAAAATTGTGCAGATTGGGTGTTGTGGGAGCAAGAACGATCAGGTTTAAGTTTCTCTGCAAAGTTCTGCATCCCATCAATAAGCTCTTTTGATATTTTAAACCCATATTTAGAGTAATTTCAAGATATTTGGAGCACATGTGGTTAAATGTAAAACTTTGTCCTTATGATTTGTTAGATGCTTATACTTTAAATATTTATAAGCCATTTTTAAGTACTTTATCCAAAAGCTCTCTCCCCCTGGAATACTATAATTGAGTGGTATCCGAGCATCATTATATAGAGAAGATATGGGGTGAAGTCACTGCAGCATGCATGTACATTCTTTCTGCTTTTCTGGTTTTAATTCAAATGCTATTTTTAGTAGATTCCGCCTATTTAAAAAATGTATAAAAAGTCATAAACAGGGTTGGTTGTCTGTGATTTAAAAAAAATTACCCAGTTGTCCCGAAGGTAAAATGTTCAACTTGAATCGTGTTGTGTCTCACCACTTTGTCTTGTCCTGGGAGTAATTAGTGAGACTTTCCGGGAGAGCGTTGGATCTGGATCTGTGGCCACATGAGTTTAAAGTGTCATATCGTTCGTCTGAAGTGTTTTAGGGGCAATTTATTGGTGGTTAGATTGAACTCTTTATTATTCGCCTTTAGCCGTCTTGGAAAGTAAGACCTAGGATCCCGTCTTTATCAGAGGTCGTCTGTCTGTGCACTTCATATTAAAAAGAGGAGAGGAAAAATAAAAAAACCTTTTTCCACACTCAGAATCCATTTAAGCTTCAGAGGTTATAAATTTCAAACTGACCACAGGCCTCTGGGGCTCACACTCTTTTATGGCTGGCAAAATACAACTTTCTGGTAAGAACGGGGAGAAGAGGCTTAAAAAGGCTCATAAACTTGCTTGGACATCTAATAGCTCTTACCAAACAGCATTTTCATGAGTTAAGTGTAAATGAGTCAGAAACATATAGATTGAATTTCTTTTAAAATACACATGGGTTTAAAAATTAAGGCCAAAGTGCTTGGCAAAATAAGTTTTGGTTTTAGCCAAACCCCAAATGTTTGAAAAAACTATTTCTTCAATTTGCCAAGCCAAAAATACATCCAGGTCCCTCCATTCCTCTCGTTTAATACGATGGCATCATAAACATGGGACTTAATGTCTATTTTCATATCCACCAAGGTTTGAGCAACATGAATCCTAAATGTTAATTGAAAAACTATGAAAAATGTTGGAAAAACATTATGGCTCTGCAAATGAAGATGAGGGGCCACGGGTTCAGAGTTCTGATTTTGACAGCACTCCTCACCGTCTGATCATCTGATCAACTTGTTCTTTGTCTCAGCTGTGTATGTGCGTGCGTGTGTGCGTGTGTGTGTGTGTGTGTGTGTGTGGCCTATGAAGAGGAATAATAGCTTTTAAAAAAATTCTGTATTTGGAGTTCTTAATTTATACTTAATTCATATTTTACAGTCCACAAATTTAATAAATTCCCAATCATATCCAAACAGAGAGAGGCAGTCCCCTTTCACTTATTGATAGTTAGAGATGGTCTTCATGTCTTTCCCTAAAGAATAAAACATATCTATTTTTTTAAAAAACATATCCATTTTTAACTAATGATATCTAACACACACTTTGTGCAGGGACGCTGTTGTCAAGAGATACAGGGAAGGAAGGAAGGAAGGAAGGAAGGAAGGAAGGGAGGGAGGGAGGGAGTGTAGGTGGGAGGGAGGGAAAAAGGAAGGAAGGGGGAAGGAAGGAAGGAGGGAGGGAAGGAGAAGGAAGGAAGGGAAAAGAAAAAAAAAAGGGAGAGGGAGTGGCAGGTGTCCTTGACTTGAGGAGCTCCCAAGCTGCTGAGAGACAAGCAGCAGCCAAGGCGGCTTCTCCCAGCGCCACGCAGAGCTGCGGACGCGTGGTACCACAGACAGTGTGCTTCGGCGAGGCGGGCCCGGCGCGGTTCGCTCGCTGCGGTAACCGGCTTTCTAGCGCAGGGCTGGCCCCGTGGGCATGCACCTGGTATTCGCTGAATAAATGAAGAAGAGTCCCGGGAGAGCAACAGCGGATGGAGTTACCCTGAGAGGGTTCCATAAAGCACGCGAGTTGCGAGTTAGGTCCTGAGTCTGGGGAGCGGCACGGATGGCAGTCAGAGTGTAAGGCTAGGGGTGCAATAGGATGTGAAAAGCCACAGCGGCAGAGAGGAGTGAGCCCCGTAAGGGATGAGCGCCCCCCCCCCCAAGCCCTGCCCGGCTGGAGCAAAGCCCTACGCGGAGGGAGAGGGGCCCCGGAGGCTGGAGGAGGGCAGTCAGTGGGGGAGCGGCGGGTTGTGGGGTGGGTACTCCATGCGTTAGGCAACGTCACCCCGACCTCGAGCGGAGGAGTGACAGCATGAAATCTGTGTTGGGGGAAAATTACTTTAGCAGCTGTTCGCAGACTGAAAGGAAGCAAGAGAAAGACTGGCATCACTAAAGCTGATCGCTGCATTCTGATGACAGGCTAATTACCAGGGCTGGATGCTAAACATTGCGGGATGTTATCGCTACCGTGCGAGGGGCGGAGGCTGCCCCGTGTGTACTGGAGTGTGTACAGCGCGGCGGCGGTGCGGCGGCGGGAGGAACTCTGTGTCTGGCGTGGGCCTCGAGCGGCTTCCCAGCACGTGGGGGAAGGAACCTCACCACCGACAGACCATGTCCAGGTGCAGTCGCGGCGCGCTGGCCGGGCCCCAGGGTGCTGCAGACACAGGGCTCGGCCCTCGTGCCCGGCCAGCCGGCCAGGCGGGGTGCGGGCTGTGGGCCGTGGCTCTCGGGCACACGGGGGCAGGCCGTGCGCTCCCGGCAGAGGACCTCCCCGCTGATGGGCGCAGAGCCCGGACGGTGGCCGCAGGGACACCCAGACGCTCTGATCTTGGCCTGAGGAGCAGCCATCATGCTTGGGTGGCCGGCTCTACCTCAGACAGCTTCTGAGATGTCCACAGCAGCTGAATCCCACCCTCCCCGGGGCCTGTAGGTACTGTCAGGGGAGGGGGACAGCTTTTGGGGATGTCCTTCATCTTTTTTAACCTCCCATGCCATAGGCCTTCTTCTGAAGCGCCCACACGTGGTGACAGTGGGCTTCTGGCGGTGCAGGTAGGCAGTGGTGTGGTTTCGTGGCAAAGGACCTCTGCTTTGGAGTTGGGCCAGCCTGGGTCCAGATCCCGGCAGAGCCATTTCGTAGGTGAGGAAGGAAGCACTTTGTCTCCTCTCGGTCACGAGTAGCGATCCCGTTGCTGTGAGGGATTGGTAAGAGAGCATGGACAGTGGGGCACATCACAGGTGCCCAAGAGCCAGCAGCTACTGTCCCTAGTAGAAAGGCTGGAGTGAGACCTGCTTGGATTTGAAAACTGGCCGTATCTCTTACCAGCTGTGAGAGTTTGGATACACTTTACAACCTCTTTGTGCCTGTACTCTCATTAAATAATGGTGTCAGCTAATATTTATCAAGCCCACTCTATATGTAGGCAGTGTTCAAATGTTACATGCCCACAACAACGCGATGGGATACCATTAGTAAATCCATTTTACAGGTGAAATAACTGAGGCACAAAGAGGCTAAGTCTCCTACCCAAGGTCATTGGTCAGTCAACGACAGTGCTGGGATCTGACTGGCAGCCTGGCTCCAGAGTCCCCATGCAAAATCGCTGAGCACATCTCATGTCGGAGGAAAATGAAGATAATAGCCCCTAGCTCATAGAGTCATCAGGCTCCAGTGTAGATAACCTGGGTGAAAACGCCCAGGTCGTACCTGGGCCTATAGTAGGTGCTTGCTAAAAGAATTGTCATGGTAGCCCCTATAGCCCAGAACCTGCTTCCCTTGGATGTGTAATGGAAGGTAAGGAAACACTTGCACGCTGTCAACCGTGGAGGTTAGGAAAACCATTCCAGAAATTCTAAGATGTCTGGTTCAACTTGTAAAAACAAGTAGAGACTGGGACAAACAGAGCAAATGCTCAAGGTCAGAGTGGCATAGCCAGGATTAGAACCTGAGTCCTCATCTGCCTTTCCTCTCAGTGGGACACAAGATATGACCCAAGCTGCTTGAGTTACACGCTCCGTGCCAAGAACCAGAGGCATACTTTTGCCACCCATGGTTTTGCTTCGTCACGTTGGGCAGCTGGTCTCAGAGAGGAAGTAAGTTGTACCTCAACATCTGGGATTGGGAGGGTGAAGGGTTGCAGGGAAGCAATTATTAACCACATTCTCCATCTCCTTGGCTGTGTGGGGGCGGGGGTGGGCGGCGGGGTGGTGGGGAGTCAGTATGCTTGCTCTCATTCTGTACAGGGGAGTTAGTTTCCATGAATATGAAGCCTCTCCCTCTCTCTCCCAGTATCTGCCGCTGTCCTTCCTACCCTCCTCTACTCATGACTGGTTGTAAAGAAGGGATAAAGTGCCAGAAAGACCACCTTTCCAGATCCCGCCTGAAATCCTAAAATTTACTGTTGCTCCGTAGACCATAGCTACTTGCTGCAGAAAGCTGCTTTTTGCTCTAGGATCTTTTTCTTCTTCTTTTTTAAACCTAAAATGCCTATGTCCAGATAATATATAGAGAAATAACAAACTCAGTCTTAACACAATAAACATCTACTGTTTTTTGTCCAAGGCAGAATTTTTAGAAGGCACATGAACTAGCATTAGCTAGTTTGTGTATTGGATGGAACTTGATTGAAAATGTAATTATAACTTCTTATCAAATAACTTCTCAGAGTTCTTGTTTGTAAAGCGAAGGACCTGGACTGTGACCCCCACTTGTCAGGAAGGAAGGGGAGAGATGAAACCCCAGACTGGGGGAAGCACTCCATTGGAACCATGGAGCTTGGGGTCACGGGAGCTGGACTCAACCCACTCTGCCCCTTTCTAGCTAGCGACCTTGACCAAGGAAGCTCCTTAACCTTCCTAGGAAAGTTTCCTCATCTGCAAAATGGGGACAATAATAAATACTTAAGTAGCATTGTTGTTTCAATGAAATAAGTGTATAAGTGAAACAAGTATATACAATGGGCTTGTTTTCAAGTGAAATAAGTCTATAAAAGTGCCTAGTACAGTATTTAATATAAAGTAGGTGCTCACTAAAATTTGAGAAAAAAATGCAGCTTTCCCAAACCATCATGGAAGTGCTCAGTCCTAAAAGCCAGAGCATAGAACTTTTGGCTCATTGTCAAAATTTCCTGCAGAACATTAGCTATATTAGGTAATTCTCCTTTTTTTATTTTTCTCTTTTGTGAATGGATGTAGCCACCAGCTCCTGTGTGTTGATGAAAATGTACTCATGAATCCCCCCATGCTTTTAGGAAGGGGCCAGACAGGGTCATTTGTTTTGCTCAAACTCCCAGGTTCCAGAAAGGAGTTGAGGTATTTAAAGAAGATCAGTTGTCCAGGATGAAGAAAAGAACTTGTATGAGTGCACAAGATGGGGTTCCATGGCTGAGGGCTCTTTGTCCCCTAGGAACTTTTAGAGGTCAGGGAGAAATAGCAGTGACCACTTAGGAGAATAAACAGGCCTCTTACCCATTTAACTCATAGAACCAGCCAGGCAAAGAAAACCAAAATTTTAATTTTTCAAACAAAGAATTAAAGATGGAGTTATCCCAGTAGGTGGTCTTATATGGTTGTGATTTTTATTGATTAAAGAGTAAAATAGGAGATATTGCTAAAGGAGAAACCTATAAAAAAGAAAAGCAAGACCTGATGTTTGGCTTAATTTTTTTTTCTGTTAAATATACATGAACCTTGGCTTATCAGAGCTGTGGGGAGGGCAGCACTGTGGCGATGAGGTTTTAGTTCAGACCAGAGCTCAGCCCTGAGCTAACTGAAGCTCACCCTTGGCTTCCACACCCCTCTTCCCACCCCTGGTTATGTCCCATAACAATCACACTAGCAAGGAGAAGGGATGTTTTTCAATGACTTCGCCAACTAATGAGCCATAAGAAAAGAGGTGCCACCCACTTCATAAATGAAAACCCTTTCCGTCTTGGTAAAAGCTGTTTCAAAACTTCACAAAACAATGGTTGATGGGGGAGAGAAGGAACCATTTTTTGGCAAAACCTCGCCACGCTGCAGCCTTTTCTAGGAAGGGCGCATCGTGGAGACCACTCTCTGGCATCACACTTGGGTTTCTCAGCTAACGCAGGTGACTCTGCTCATTGACCGCAGGGCTCTACTCTTGTGAGTGTCCCAGAATAGCTGTGGTTACCTGAGAGCAGTTCAGTCCTCAGGGACTCATTATTGCCCCAGATAAACAGCATGGCCAAAGCCAGCACGTAATGGCTGTATTTAACCGTGCCAAGTGATGGGCTGACGTGCCCGGGGGAACCGCATCACTGCAGGGCTCAGGTAAATGGGCAAAGGCCAGCGGCTCGGCAGTGGGCATCTCTTGCACATCGTAGAGTTGATGCCACAGGGTTGTAGACTCCGGGAGTAAATATGACAGACGTGGGGAGCTTGCCTTCTAAACAGGTAAGACACGACCGACATCCAGGATTTTGATTATGCTAATGACAAAGGTATTTGAGGAAGGAAAGAAGAATAAAAGTTTGGAAAATGGATTAGATAAATCGAGGCAGGCTTCCCGGCAGAGGTGGACTCTTGCACCATGGAGGGACCAGCTTGCAAATGTTGGAATGTAGGATAAGACAGACATTTTTCTCTGGACACACATTTACTTTTGGGAGTGGTTGTGTAGAAATTATAAAATTTCCTTTTGAATGCAACCAGCGTAAGTCTTAGACTGTAAAGGCCAAAGAAGAGAAGGTGAGAATGGTGGTATTTTGACAGTATCAACATCGAAAAAATTTATTAGTACTCAGGCATATTTTTTGTTCTCTGTAGTTCTCCGAAAATTCTTGTGTGGTAAAGGAGGATGAGTAACTCAATCACATTCTTAGCAATACTTTCCTGATGTAAAAAAGGAAAAGCGGGGCACCTGGGTGGCTCAGTTGGTTAAGCGTCCAACTCTTGATCTCAGCTCAGATCTTGATCTCAGGGTCGTGAGGTCAAGCCCTACATTGGGCTCCACACTCAGCGTGGAGCCTACTTGAAAGAAAGAGAAAAAGAAAGAAAGAAAGAAAGAAAGAAAGAAAGAAAGAAAGAAAGAAAGAAAGAAAGAAAGAAAGAAAGAAAAAAAGAAAGAGAAAGAAAGAAAGAAAAGTGCTAGGCAGGCAGAGGCTCTCTCAGTGCACTTGGTTATGCATTCCCTAAGGAAAGTACTTCATTCTTCCGACCTGAAGGGACAAGCGTGCCTAGAATTTTGAAGGCACCTGGCCGTATGAGCCTGCTGGAGACCATGCATTGTGGAGCCGGTCTCCAAATACGGTACATGCATGGTATACTTGTGATATTCCATGTAATAGGACCCTGGGTTGTCCTGCCTTGGGATGAACCCCCGACTCACAGGAAGACCCAAATGTGGGGCACAAGGATAGCCACTTCCCCAGAATTCCTTGCATCATAGGGACACTCCAAACTTCTCTGCCAGAGAGCTGTGTGTGTGTGTGTGTGTGTGTGTGTGTGTGTGTGAGATTAATAGAAAGGAGTCTCTGGAACTTTGGGCTTTGGAGTTCAGAAATTTATAGCCTTCCTTATGTTATGCTCAAGTTCATAATCCTGCATAATTGATACTGGCTTTGGTCCAAAAATCCTACAGTCACAGAGCTTGAGAGATGGAAGATATAATAGAAAAATCTCCCCGAGGCACCCATTTCACAGAAGAATCAAGGCTTGGGGAGGTTAAGGAAGGGGACACGCTGGACTGTAACTTGTGTCTCTCTCCACTTATCATAGCAATTTCCCCTTCGTTCAGATCAAGAAATTTAAAGTGGATGGATTTTCCATAAGATCCCTCTGCTTGGCAAGGGCAACGTAGGAAGTGGCTCGGCTCCGGAGCTTCCTCATGATCACTTTCTAAAACTGCAAGCTTGCTTCCTCCCCACTCTTGAGTGTCATACTTTGCATACCAATCCCTTGGGGAAGGTGAAGCCCAAGCTTGGTTCTTCATTGTCATTGATTCCAGAGTCTATTCCCGTGTCCCCTGACTAGCCAGAGTCACGGGAACAATCGGGGATGACCTCCGTCCCACCCCCTCCTCAAATGTTACCAGCAGACAGGGACTTGTACTGCCACCATCTGGGCTCTGTGGGTGTCCCAGACCCGGCAAGTATGTGGCAAGAGGGAAGGAAACAGCACGAATTGTCTACTTTGCCATTCTCTTAAAACAAGCTCGGTGTGAGGAGGCTTTCAGAGCGGCAGGAATGGGGCTGCAAAAAATAGAGTGTGGCGCAGCTGCACCCTTTAGAACTTGGGGGAAACACATATTATTTACCAGACAATAATAGATACCAGAGAATAATAATGATTATTACAGTGTTTGGGATGGCAAACGCTGTAGTTAAGGTTCCAGAATGGCTCTCATTATAATCCCGTTTTCCCAGTCCCTTATGAAAGCCTTGAAATTTTCTCCAAGTAGGCTGATGCTGTCCATGTTTGGCCTTTGTCCAAAGGTGATTTGAATATAAAGAAACTCATCTGAGAAATATTCCTCTTTTTGAGGTCATGATTACATTACAGGGAAAAAAAGCCACATCCTTGAAAAAGCAGTTAAGGCGTTCTTAAGTAAGTCATTCAAAATGGCAGTGTTTCCCAGTGACTGGAAGAAAGCGTTAAATGCTTTTTTTCTTCTTCTTTCTTTCTTTTCCTTTTTAAAGAAAGGATTCAGAGGCCCCCTCTGACTACAAGATTTGGTCACTCTTGGCCCCAAGCCCAGAGGTGGGGATGGTTTTCCTCCCTCCACAGCAAGCTCCAAGCTCTGCTCCCTAGATGGAAAAGAACTGCCCCAGAAGAAGCTACACTTGTGTCTTTGGATCCATTCATGATTTCTGAAGCTCCTTTCCAATTCTTTATGGCCTCTCATTTGATAGTGGCTCTTGGCATTTTTATTTCTGTAACCCTTCTTGCCATTGTTTCATTCTCAAAAAAAGAAAGAAAGAAAGAAAAGGAAGGAAGGAAAGGAGAGAGAGAGAGGCAAGGAAGAAATAAAAATGAGCTCTTTATTCAGAGATAAATACCCACATTTCCAAATCTGACCATGCCAAATGAAAAGGTTTCCATGGCCTTGTAATTCCACACCCGCTGCATATTTGTGGTGTTTTGCATTTTCACTTTGGTTATTTAATATACATATTAAATACACACAGATCTGGTGATTTAATGTGATTTGGGGAACTCAGGCATTTCCTGTCATGCACATTCAGATTTTCAGACCTTGTTTTTGGCTGATCATTATTATCGTTACCATTAACACCATGCCTTGGAGAGCAGGGTTTAAAGCACAGGCTTGTACTTAGTCCTCCCAATGGGTGTTTTGACCTCCTCATACTTGTGCTAAGTTCATGCTACAGACACCCTGAGCAAGTTTGCACGTCTCTTTGTGGCCTCTTTTTCTTCATCTATAAAATGCGGAAATTATATTATCTCTGGGGTCCCTTCAAGTTTTCCAATTCTATCACCTCTCTGAAATTATGTGTTCGTTGTTCTAGGAATAATCTCAACCGTTGTAAAGATGTTTACGAGTCCTCTGTCACCACCTTCACGTTTAGTCAGATTTTACCCTTTCACATTTCTGACATCCTCACATATCAGCAGGAAAGAAAAGGAATTGTTTTGAGGGGATGAGGGACGGGAGCTGCTTGACCCTCATTCACTTGACATACATGTGTCTAGCTGAACTGGGGGCTGGGTGTGGAGATGTGGGCCAAGCAGACACGGCCCCAAACCTCAGGGACTTTACAGTTTGCTTGGCAGACTTCTAAGTGGCTGTTTACTAGGAATCACTGAGTGTCCTCAGGAGGTTGTATTTCAAACCAAGGGCCTGGTAGCCAATAAAATAAGCCAGTAGGGATGGAGAGGCAGAGCCTACCACCTGCGGCAAAGCTGGGGTGGGCATTCTCCAGAAACTGACTTTCCTGGTGAACGATCCCATTCCGAGCCTCCGCCCCGGGACCCCGAGGCCCTGTTGGTTTATTGTCTTCCAGTCTCGTGCTACTGTTCGGTTTGGATATCAACAGATGGGAATGGCTCACCTTTGTCAGGCCAGACCCACGGAGAGGAGCATTTCTCCCAGCTCAGTTGCCTCTGCAGGAAACCCCTGAAGAGAGGTCTCTGTGTCCACAGTAACCATTCATGTGCTAAAAAGTGCATCTCTCGGCTTTCCTCCTTTACAGCAAACACCAGAGCTGTGACGCGGAGTACCGGGCTGAGGTCTGGAGCTCCAGGGCCCCCTGGTGACCTTGCCTCGCTTTGGGGCGACCTTGGGCAATTCAGAAGAGCTGCCAGTTAAGCGTGCGGTACGGTGGCGGGCGAAGGTCGCCTGGTGGCGAAGCGATGCTGTTGTGGTCTTCGGGGGAGGGCGTGGTGCACCGAGCTCGTTTTGGTATTCCAAGAAGCGACTCGTGTTTCCTTTCCTCACACAAAGCTGGCAGGGCCGACCCCGAGCAGAACTGTGAATTAAAGACACGTCAGAATCATGCTGTGCTGCTCTCGTTCTGGGGATCCGTCATAGGTCGGGCCTGCCGGCCAGAGCGGCCACCTCTGACTCCTGCCTGGGTTCCCCCCACTCGGGGTAGGGGTGTGGTGCGATCCCGTGGATTCTGACGGGCCCCTTCTTCTCTTTTTCCAGGAACGCTCACTCACAGGGTAGCTTGCGTGGAGAGAGGGCACAGAGCAAACCATGTCACGCCATCCAATGACACCAGCTGGTCAGCTCACCACCCCCTCTGGCTAAAACTCAAACAAATAAAGCCGCTTCCTGTCATTAAGCATCTCGGAGGAAGCAGCCCTCCTTCGGTGGCCTCCAGCCCAGAGAAGCCGGCGCGTCTTGGACCCACCAAGCGGCCCAGCCTTCTTGCGGCCACCATCTCTGCTTCTCCCCAGAGGAACGTAGGGATTTCGCCCCTGGTTTTTAGAAAAACAAAACACCGACAAGCCACAAGGACCAACGTAGGTATTCTCCCTGCTCCATCTTCAAGGCTCGGAGGGTGAGGCTGGAAGATGATACAAATTTGAAAACAAAAAATCTTTTTTTAGTCATTTTAAAAACTGCTGTGGTTTTGCTGCTACACTAAGAATTGTGATTTGCATTGTACGGTTTTGGACCTATACTGTTCACGTTTTGAAGGCGGAGAGGGATCGTCCTGGAGTCCCAACACTTCAGCGTCATCTCTGTCCTGCCCAGGATGCACTTTTAAATGAAGAGTTAGAATATTTTATTGGCTAATATACTTTTCTTGTTATTTTTACAAAGGCCACCTTTATCCTTTTTAATGCCATATTTTCAGTGTTACACTTTTATGGCTTTTAATTTTCGATTTGACAGATGTAAGAAGCAGCATGAATAGTTTATACTGTGGTTTTTCAGAGACTGAATGCCAAGAGAACTCGGTAAATGTTTATTCTTCTCAGCTTTCTCTTTAAATTCTCCTAAATAGCGCCCCATTTGGGAACAGAGCAAGAGTGTTGAACTGAAGACCAAAATGCCCTCAAGGTGTAAAATAATCCGAGGGGGACTATTTGCTGGGCGTCACGAAAGACTTGGATGAAATTTCAACCCTGATGGTTTTCGGTGATCCAGGAAGTCAGTGAAGCAATCTCTCTATACGCAGAGTCCTTTCATGATAATTAGAATGGTATGGACGAACCAGTGAAAACAAGAGGGAAAGTGAGAAAGATCGCCCATGATTTTGTTTCACTGTTTGCTTTCTCCTGTCATGGTTAAGAGAAATGTGCAATTCGATCCTCAATCAGTGGGTGGAGGATAACAGGGTAGATTTTCTTGTGTGCACTTGTGCAGTTGTAGCTGCGAGTCCAGAAGTCCTCTAGAGCATGTGTACTGACACTGAGTTGGTGAGACAGTTGTGGAGTATCCCATTCTGATGAGTACAGAAAAAAAAAAAAAGAGAAAAAATAAGAAAAAAAATCCAAAAAAAGAAGAAAACTAAAAAAAAAAAAAAAAATCAAATCACCTTGTGATTCAGTGTATCTGTTTACTAACTCAGATAAAGCAATTGTTCCCTCTTGAGGGGTCCAGGTGCCCCCCCCCCCCAGGGCCGCCGAGCGGGAGGCGGCGGGCGGGTGAGGCCGGGACAGTGTCGCGCCGGCCTTGATGCACCACGGGCCCGTGGATGCCGTGTACATACTGTATTTCTATATTCTCCTTTGTACAGAGTCACTTAACAAGTCAAGCTACTGTTTTACAGGTGCTCCTTATTTATTAGAGCTGTGAGAGCTTGGGGGACACACCTGGCGAGCGAGCTCGCTTTTTAAAAATGAAATTGGGGGGCAGGGGAAGGGAGGTGGGAGGGGGGGAAGCTCGAAAGCCCAGGGAGAGATTTATAAAAGAGAACAAAAGGAAAACTTCCAGCAACAAATTAAACAAACCCCAACACCAACCCCCCCCCGGACCCCCCCTCCCCCCACAGGAAGCAGCAGCCCCTCCTCTGGGTGCTCACTTCCCTGCGGGGCTCCCAACAGTCTCCTCTCTCCCTGACTGGTGTCAGCGTCATCAAACAAAAATAAATCTCTAAGAAAAAAAATGCACTTACATGTGCTTATTTTGCTTTTCTCATTATTATGACTATTGTGTTATTTTCCTTGTTACAGAAGGCGCTCATTTCTTCCCCCCAGGGAAAAAAAAACTTTTAAAAATAAAGTTAGTTCGTTTTAAAGGATGCCGAGCTACAGGGGTGACGTTGGCCTTGCCGACCTGCGGTGTGTCATGCTGGCGCACGAACAGGAGCCCACTGGCCTGTTCGAGGGTCTGCTTCCCCTGCATGCCCTTTGCTGACAACACGGAGGTGCATGAGCAGTGAGGTCCTGGGTCTGTAGACTCTGTCCCTCCCAACTGCCCTCCCAGTCCTGATCAGGGTTGGGGGTTTTTTTTTGGCTCCAAGGAGCACCATCCAGTGGTTGAAACCTCCCCAGCGGGTTTCATTCTCACCAGGACACCCTCTCAACTCCCTGGGCTGGGAGGTGTTTTCGTCTTAACTTTATGTGAATGGGTGGGTCCATCTGGTTTCTCCTTGGTACCCGAATTAAACATCAGAAAATGCCTAAGGTGGTTAGTACATTAGTACCTAGTTCTAGCCGGTGTCGACCCGTCTCATGCTCTTGTTCTGCCCGTGAAAAAAGCTGAAGCCTAGAAAGGTGAATTGATTTGCTGAGTCCCACACGGGCGTGGTTTAACTTATCAAAAAAACGTTGGCACAATCAGCAGTTTCTTCTAAGAGACCTTCCTGGGAGTGGATTCTGGAGACCGAGTTTCTTTCTCTCGTGGAAACAGGGACTCTCGCAGGTTCCTGGTGTGGGGTTATGTTTATGACGACAACTCTGTCAGAGCTCCATAGGCCCCAGCTGTGGTTGTCTGGTGCAGAGTCCCAAGTAGGATTATTCATCTGGACTTGGTCATAGAGACAATCATCCAGGATGCTGATTTTGCTTTTGTCGTAGTCCAAGATTGTTGAGCAAACATTTTGACCCTTCTAGAAACAAAAGATACCTTTGTTCCAACATGAAAGGATTTCATGGCATCTCAGTAGACATAAGCACACCTTTTCCCTTCCTTTCCTTCTCCCAATCTCGGTGTTCCCTAAGTACTATCAAAACTATCTATAAAGAGAAATAGAAATCATAATGTCAACAATACTAGCATGTATTGAGTGTATGTACATTGGCCTCATTTGATCCTCAGAGTAACCCTATGAGGAAGGTCTTGTTATTTCCCCTTTATTATAAAAGAAGAACGAGAAGCTCAGTGAGTTTAATAATTGCCCAAGATCACACAGCCAGTGAGTTGCAGAATGGGATTCAAATCCATGAGGTTTGGGGCCAGAGCCCAGGCCGCACGTTCAATCTGTTGAAAACCGGATGACATCTTCATGAAGAGTCAGTTTGACTTCCTGTAAGTTTGGCAGTGATTCGGTTTTGTTCGAAAGTGGCCCTCAATTTTAAACTAAGCCGGAGTGTTGAGTGTTCGTGGTTCTTGCCCACCACACCTTATCCGGTGTGGGCAAGTGCTGAGGCCACTCCGCTTTCTGAGAAATGAGTCAGGCAGTGTCTTCCTTGTTGGTTATCAAACCCCCACTCAACCCGGGGCCCCATGTCTGATGCTAAGGGGAGACAGGAAGAAGAATAAAGTTCACAGCCCTTGCCCTCGTAGCTTACAGGTAATGGGAAGATGGGGCCATGGAAAAGATGGACCACTTCTTGGTCTCACTAGGAATCCCCTTGGATATTTTCCAAGGTCTACGCAGTTGCACATCTGGAGCCTAGATTCACAGCTTTGCAAAGCTGCCCTCCCCTTGCCATGTAGGCGTTCCCTTGACAATGGGAGGACGGCTTGAGCCATAAGCAGGCCTACAGAAGTCTGCTCATGCTGCCTACATGACATGGCTGAAGGCCAGAGCCCAGGCCCGGGTACAAAGGCATTCCAGACTGTTACTGCTTCCTCCCCTCCTTGGCTTCTCCTCTACCCCAGGAGCCCAAGTCCTAGCTTCCTTGACCGGCTACAACAGGGCCTCACCCTGGGACATGTCACACCCTGCTCACAAGTCCTTAGTGGTTCCCTACAGAAGCAAAGCCAAGGGCACTGTTTCCAGATGCCGCTGCTCTTCGCCCGTCCTCCGTCTTTGCACATCGGGGTACCTCTGCCTCGAATGTCTTTCCCTCATCTGCTCTGGGCAACTTCTACAACTCATCAGGACTCAGCCAACCGCTTGGGTGATGCTGTCTGGGGAGCCTGCAGGAACCCCTGGCTGGGCCAAGAGCCCTTCCATGCCCCACTCTGTCCCGGTGCCCCTCACACTCTGCTTGTCCAGCTGCTCGCCTGTCTGTACCCTTTGCTGGTCTGCAACGTCCTTGAGGGTGCAGATTCTGTCTTATTTGCCTTGGATCTCCTAGGCCCAGCACAAGGGAAACCCTGATGATGATGATGATGATGATGATGATGATGATTACTGCAATTAATAAACCACCCCCTCAAAGCTCAGTTTACATGTCACCCATCCATGAAGCCAGCCTGATCTCCCTCAGGCACAATTCACTGCTCCTCCCTTGGGCTCTCAGGGCTCTTGTTTAAATGGAAGAGGCCATTGCTCATACCGCTCTTCCTGTGTCCTCTGCGCTCCGCGCACGTAGGCCCCTGAGGCCCTCCTAACTCTGCATCGTTGAAAAACGATTGTCCACCCTTGCAAGAGAAAATGGGGGCTGAGTTGGGGCACGAGTCCAGCCTGATGATGGAAGAGGGCAGGACAAGCCTGATGGCCAGAGCTATTGCGCAGCGAACTCAGGAAGCCTGCAGAGCCCCATTTTGTTTCTGGTGCTCACGGGACGGGGGCGCCGGCGTCCCCCCTGCTTCAGCCCCTGGGGCAGCACACCTCTAGCTTCTTCTGAGTGCAGGGAGCTACACAAGAGAATACGACTCCGCCACGGCCCCGGGGTTTCTGTGCAGGGATTCCAGGTCACGGAACTAGGACACTTTTTACCCTGGAGAGCCTTGGAGGTGACATAACCTCTAAGTGTGACCCCTGGACACTCTCGTGGATGGGAAGCTAGGCATCAGTGCCCAGGAATGGTCTCCTGGTCCATCATGCTGACCGTGGCTGGGATGAACAGCTGCCACCAGTCTGTGTCATTCTTCTAGTGAAAGGGGCCCGCCGTTGAGACAGGTGTCCCTCTGGGCATGGCCCGGGGCGGGCTTTCCACACCTTCACTTGTCTGATTCTCACAACAGCCTTGTGAGGGCAGCGCTGCGGTTCTCATCATTCCCCTTTCATAGCCGGGGAAACTGAGGCATGAAGATGAGGGGGCTTCCTGTCCAGGCGCTACACACAGTAAGAGGCAGGGCCCAGCCGCGGGCTCCGGTGTCCACGGCGCCCACTGCGCTGTCCAGCCGCCTCACTAGGGCCCAGGACGCCCGAGGGCTCCGCCGCCCACAGGGCAGCGTCCAGGTCACTGGGTGCCTACACCGCGAGATTGAGACATCGTTGACCTTTCTGTTAGGAAGGGGGAAATACCTCCTCCTACTTTTCCTGACGCCTGGTTTTGAATAACATCAAAAATACAACTGTCAGTATGTCTGTAGTAAAGTTGGAGGGAGATGGGGGCTGTGTCGGTAGCTCAGAGAGAGGGGAGAGAGGAAGAGGAGAGGCACTTCGGCAGCCACGTTCAATTCCTGGGGCAGGGAGAACGGGGACGCTGGCCCAGAGGCTGTTTCCACTCCCCAGGGTGCTGATGCTTGGAGCCGCCGTAAGCTGGGCTTTCTCCCCTGCTACTTGTTTAGATGGGCCACAGGGTGTCCCGCCAGAGCGGGAGCAGAGCTGCCGGGGCCCCAGGGGCTGCGTCACTCCTCACAGACTGTAGGGAGCTGAATCCAAGCCCCATAGTCACTTCTGGGATGGACCACTGGATCCCTGGTCGACTAAGCCAACTGAATAAATGGACAGAAACACGGACAGCCTCCCCATGCCAGATGCCACGAAAGGGGCGGTCACTCAGACGATCTCAGGCAACTGTCACAAAACCACATGTTCTATGGGCGAGCCCCATTTCTGGGTCAGGAAGGCACCGTCCAGGAAGACGAAGCGATGGGCTTGGGTCACTGAGCTAGTGAGCGCTCGAGCCCAGATCTGGACCCTCTGCTCCCTCGTGCGTGCTCTTTCGATATCACCTCAGCTGCAGAAATACCAGCGTCAACTCAGGTCATAACTCAGTCTGAATCTGAATCGGCCAACGGAACACATGCCTGGTGATGTCATGGCAGTCTGCTTCCAGACCTCTGGGAACGTATCATGCTCTTTCCTCACCCGTTCCTCACATGCAGGGTTGGGCCAAACCAGCAGACAGCGAACCCCTCCAAGAGGGAATGAAATCCACTGCTAATTTTCATGGACATGTATCCAGTGCGTACAAAATGCCATTTAGTTGCATCATTTTATTTATGCCTCACAACAACCCTGTGAGAAGGATACTGATATTATTCCCATTTTATAGATGAGGAAACGGAGCACACAGAGGCTAAGTAAAGGCGAAGCCTGAAAGTGCATTTGGTCAGTCTGGTACCAGAGTCCACATTTAACCAGCACACTCCCATGTTAGCCTCCCTCTTGTGGATGGATAGATGCCTGCATGTGTGAATAAAAGAGTATTTAATTGATGAATGTGTGGCCCAATTTTACACCAGTCCCTTTCATGTATGTCATCTCATCTTTGAGATCAACCCTGGAAGTGACATAGAGGAGCCCAAAAGTAGCTCCGATCTCTCGAGTTACAGAAAAAGTCAACTGTCCACATCTTCTTTACCTAACCTCCAGTGGATTCCTGTTCCGAATGAGAACTCTTGTTTGCAAACCCTGCCAGCTTCCTAATCCAACACATAGGCGTGCTCAAGGGGATTCGTGCCACCGCTTTTGCTTCCACTCATCTGCTTTGCTCTACCAGCCCGGGAGCAGGGACCGGGGCTCCTTTATCTTTGTATCCCCTAGGTGCACCCAGCACTCAGCACTCAGGGAGGAAGGACTGAGGGTTTGCTGTGTAGATCTTCCGTCATCCACTGTGGGAACTGCATTAGTTGAATCGCTGCGATCTCCTCCACACCCTCTGTGTCCCCTTTCCCATTTCCTGCTCTGGGTTTCCCTCCAGAGCTTCTGCAGGTGAGGCTGTTGGGAAGCCCTGAGGTCTGAGCAGCAGGTGAGGGGCCGCCACCTCCCCAGCTGTGTGGCCGCGGCTGCTGGGGCAGAGGAGCATGCTGTCTCAGCTGGAAGGCACCTGGTCCTGAGGACAACAAGGAAAGCCCTCAGTCCTTTCCCCTCTGCTACTTCTCACGCAAGCTCGTCACGTTCCATTTAAACATCCCATAGAAGATAATTTCTGATATTTGAAACACTTGAAAAAATATTTGTGTCGGAAAGGCTCATGGGAGGGGCGCCTCGGTGGCTCAGTCCGTTGACTGTCTGACTCTTGCTTTCGGCTCAGGTTGGGATCTCAGGGTCGTGAGATTGAGCCCCGTGTGGGGCTCTGTGCTCAGCGGGGAGTCTGCTTGAGATTCTCTCCCTCTCCCTCTGCCCCTGCCCCTACTCTCTCTCAAATAAATAAATAAATCTTGAAAAAAAAAAAGAGGGGCACCTGGGTGGCTCAGTTGTTAAGCGTCAGCCTTCGGCTCAGGTCATGATCCCAGGGTCCAGGGATTGAGCCCCACATCGGGCTCCCTGCTCAGCGGGAAGCCTGTTTCTCCCTTTGCCCCTCACCCTGCTCGCTCGTGCTCTCTCTCTCAAATAAATAAATAAAATCTTAAAAAAAAAAAGAAAGAAAGAAAGAAAGAGAGGCACCTGTGAGGGAGTGAGCTCTGAAGGCATGCCCTTTGACCCTGGTAATGAAAGGGAGGGTGAAGCATATTTAGCCAGAACCTTTAGACGATGTGGTAATTTTTCCCCCTTCTTTCTAGGTTTATTTACACAAAAGGAAAAGATTATCACAAAATAAAAACAATGGAAACAACGACAGGTAGAAAGAAAGAAGAGTTTTATAAAGCAACAGCACCCTTTTTATTCCACACCCCCAGCACCCCCAGACCCCCACCCTGCACCAAGACCTTCCTTCCTGGCCTCGCCATTTGGTTCAGTGTCTCCTTCACACACAGTAGCTGGATTACGCTCAGGACCAAAGGCCAGGCATGCAAGAAGATACTTTTATACTTATTGATTCTTTAAAAAAGAGTTTGTTTTCATGAAACTTTAATTCACTTTTTCTTCTTTTTTTTCTTTCTTTCTTTCTTTTCTTTTTTTTTTTTTTTTAGCTTTTTAGCTTAACTGCTACACATCTTATCCCTGTTCTTTGTGAAATGCTAATCCAGCCCGGGGTTTTCGTTTTCCGGGTGTAACTTTTCAGAAATTGTATATCTGCATAGCAACCCAGCGAGGGCTGCCGATGTCACGGTATCACATGTCAGAAAGATGAAAAGGACTCCAAATCTAAGCTCTCTACAAACTTGGCCCTCCAATCCTGCAGCAGAGAGCTCGCTGGCCTTAATATAAATGGCAGGAGAGCCATTTCAGGGCCAGAGAGGTGCAAACTTTTATCTTGTTGATGACAGAAAACGACACATGACCTCAGCTCCGCTCGGTGGGGACGATCAACCCAGAAACAAAGGCCGTATTTTCTTCTGCTCTCGTCCCTGCTGTCAGCTTCCAAGTGCAACCTGAGCCCGGATTCCGAACCCAGTGTCCAGATTAGAGATTGTTGACTCAGATTTAGTGGTGAAACGTGAGCCCGACTCTGTTGATGGCAGGCCTTGAAGGAGCAAGTTTACTGAAGCCGAGAGAGATTGTGTGTCAGACGAGAGCCTGGCTGGCTTCTCTTTATCACAAACTTCCTGATCTGCCTCTGTTTTAATAGTTTCCACCGCCACCACCAAAAGAGAGACAGAGACAGAGAGAGACACAGAGAGAGACACAGAGACAGAGAGGAGAGCGAAGAAGCACCGCCCCACCCCCACCTTCTCAGTGTCATGAATCAGGAAATTAACAAGTGTTCGACCGGCCTTCACTGCAGTCGAAGACAAGGAGCTTTTGTGCTTCTTACCGGTGGCCAGCACTTAACAAAATCAATGGAGAGCTCCACTCAGAAAGGATGAAAAATGGGGGCTTGATCTTACCGTTTACAAGGATATTTCCCAATACTCAGGCACATGGCTTTTATGAGGCTCAAACATGGCTTAGAAACTCGCCTTCTCGGTCATTAAGAGAAATCATTCTATTGCTTTCCCTGTCTCTGTCTCTCTCTCCATTTTTACTTTGGCACCCTCCCGGCTTTTCCTTGGCTTCTGATTTCATCCCTCTTTTAGATTCTCCGTGCCTTCAGTAATTTATGTGCAAGATATTTTCCCAACCTCCAAATGTTTTTCCATTTGGCAAACCACGTCTCTAAGCTTCCACACAATGTAGCTGCAGAGTCCATTTATACTAGAAAACATAAGCTTGGTTAATGGAAAAGCCTACCACACCAGTGTCGGTGACCCCGGGTGCCTGGGCCGCAGCGTGGACGGAGCCTCCAGGCCACCCCGCGGATGCAGGGGAGTGAGTGTCGGGGAGGATTGTCCTTTCCAGGTTGCCACAGATGCTTGGCTTCTACCCTCCTTGTCTCCAAAAAGGAAAGAATTCCTTCCAAACCTCTCTCTCATATAGTTCTTGGAAGCTTCAGGGCACCATATGGAGAATCATTTCATGATTCTCCTGATGGCTTTTACGTGAGCAGCTACAAATTGGATGGTTTCCTTCAGGTCTGATATCCCCATAGTACCTGCTATGGATTGTTGGGACTAGGCCCTGAATATGTTAGTCCCGTGCTGTTCTTGATAGAAAAGAAAACCCAGAACCCCTTTTGGTAGGAGACACTGTCACTTTGGGAAGTGACAACTGGGGAGGGGGTGGGATGGGGTGGGGCATGCCTTTCCAATTGGTCATTAGGGTGCTTTGCCCCAGTGACTTTTTCATTCCCATGTCATGGATTTAGGACAGAGGTAGAAGTGGAGGTTAGTGCCTCTTCCCCAATGCAGTGGTCATGGGCTTCTCCCCAGGGCTCTTAATAAGCCAAGCCAGGCTGGGCTGCTCCGTGAGATACAGCGGGGGGCTAGGGGGTAGGATTTACATCTGGTCACTCGTCGGGCATATCTAGACAGCATTTTGGCCTCTGAAGTATGAGCTCTAGTCACTGAGATGCCTTTTCTTCCCAAACAGTTGTAATGCAATGCTACAAACTCCCTGCATCTTACGTTTTTAAAAGGTGGCTCGTGAGGTGATTGACCCAATGTTCTGTGGATGTAATAAGTAAATCAAAGGCAAAAAGAATCATTCTAATAAGGATAAGACTGTAGGCATGTCTTTTTAGGGTGTTTATTTTGCTTGGATAGCATTTCCTCAACTCATTGAATTTCTTCGGCCCTCTCTGTCGATGCCAGGAGGGCAGAGGTTGGTTAATATGTTCTACTGAACCATCAATGAGTGAGGAATCAAGCCCTTAAAGTGTTTCCCAAGCAAATTTTTAGAAAAAAGAAAAGAAAAAGAAAGGCCATAAAAATCATAGTGCTGAAGATTGGTTGGCGCTGGGAGCTCATTCACTCGGATGTATTTTTAGGCTTTTGTTTATCTTTCTTGATTGATAAAGTAATTATCAAAATGCGTTAGAAAATAATAGCCAACTGGTGAGAAAAGGAACAGTTGGGGGGAGCGAAGCAATGGAGGAGAAGCATCCACAGACTGCACTTTAGGCTTTCCAATGAAACCCCATGAAAATTCATCTTCTCTTTTGCCTTTCCCTTCTTTGGGAGGGGGAGCTGGATAAAGCCCCACCCCGACCCTGCCCCGCGCCCCATCACGCAGTATCTGATGAATTACCCCAGAAAGGCTGCCCTCGGCTTCCCTTCCCTGAGTTCCCCTCCTCCTTTCCTCACCTTTCCCTGTCCCTCTCCACTCTGCAGTCTGCCATAGGCCCACCAGAACCCCAGCAGATGTTTGTGTTCTACGGGCCAAATGGGAACCTGAAGGATCAACCAAATATCAGCCCCGCGGAAAGGTGGAACCAGGCCATCTGACACTAGAAACACAGAACATCGGTCCGTCCAGCAGGCTGGGTCTTCCAGGGAGCAGAAGGAGGGCTAGATAATTAGCTGGCACAGCCTGCATATTGGCCCATTGCTCTGCCTTCTGAAGAGCACACAGAGGTCTTTCACGGAGGCTCGGGGAGGCTGGGCGAGACCCTCCATGGGTCTACCGCCCCAGCTGGCAGTCCTGGCCCACGATGGCCTCCCTTCATGCCAGAGCACCATGTAGCACCCTGACTGTGGCTCTCGGCACAGGAACGAGCAGGAGGTTACAGACCACTACCATTGGTAGCTTGGAAGTGCCATGTGGCTCAGGAGACATGCCTGCCCCCCACACCACTGCGGGACCTAATAAGAGAGTGGACAGAGTCTGGGGGTACCGATGGAAGATCTAAGTTTCTGTTTCAGTTCCACAATTTACCATTGTGTGTTATTGGCTGGATTGGTTTTTAAGGTCTCTGAGGCTTGGTTTCTCCATCAGTGACATGGAGATGATAATACCTACTTTTGGGGTTACTTCCAAGATTAAATGATAACATGTATGCTAGCTCTGGAAAACCTCTTTTCCCTCAGGCCCAGTCCATACCTTTCCCTGCTCTGCCTTGTCCAGCAGGGGACCCGACCATGGCTATATTCAACCAATGCGAAGGTGGGAGGAGGTATCCCTTTCCCTCTCTCTCTGCCTCAGGCAGCTTCTCCAGCAGCAACCTCCTTTCCTCTGTGACTAGTCCCCCTTCGAAAGCCCTTGGCATTGCAGCTTCCATTACTCCTCCCTTTGTGCCTTCAGCCTCAGGGTTAGCTCGCGGGCCCCTGCACAGCTCTTCAGCTCACCATCCCCCGTGCAGCCAGCCCCCTTCACTGAGGCGCCCTGCCTGAAAATGTCTGCGGTGCTGTTTTCCTGGTGGGACCTTGGCTGATAGTGTGCGAATGTGCCAACAGGTCACCTGCCTGCATGCATGCAGGCCCCCCTGAGGCCCTCCTTCCACAAAGGGCACGGGGGCAGGGCTCCTTCCCTGGCTCTTCTCACCCAAGGCATCAGATCTGGGACTCGACCCACAAGGTCGGGATCTTCCTGGGCCAGTGGTCAATCTGAAACAATTTCTAGAGAGGTTCTTCAACTTGGGGAATTATGAAGACAGAAAAAAATAGGATAAGAATTATGAATTTTTTTTTATCATAGATTAGTTTAAAATATATACTATAATAAAAAAATATCCAGGGGCCTTCCGGTATGCTTTCCATTTACTCTCGGCGGAGGAACATATAGGTGACGGGGCCTGGGCGGCCTCGGCTCTCCTAGGTTTGCTGACCTGTCAGTGTGTCTCCCGTGTTGCACACCGGCTAGCGTTTTCCTGTTGCCCAGCCTCGTCCGCCGTCCTGGGTTGCGGTGAGTGAGTGTTGAGTTGTGTCATTGTACTGCCGAAAAGGGCGGTGCCCGTGGGGCTGCCTGCTCTGTCCCTCCCCGTGTTTTATGCTCGGCCCTCGGGGCTCTTTCTCTCAGTCTGCCTTCTATCTTCTGGTTCTGCTGAGCTGTGGGAATGGAGAAGGTTGTACCTCCTTTTGGCAGGAAGAGTAACTTCCTCATTGAGGTCAGGATTGAAAATGAATTTCCCCATTGGGCAGAAAGAAGGAGGCTCACACTTCCTGTGTAGGGTTATTACTTGGCCGCCCCTCCCCTGCCTGTGGCAGCTCTGGATCGGGACTGGCGTGCTTAACCATTTCCTGCCCGACGGGGGAGGGCTACAAACGCACGCGGGAGCTGTAAAGTGCCTTCTGTGTAACTGTTAGACTTTGTGGGCCATCGCTCGTTGGGTATTGAGCTATTTGTGCTAGCCTTGCTCCTTCCCTGGGGGGGAGAAGTCAGTGCCCAAGATGTCCCATGGGAGCAGGAAAGCAGAGTCCAGAAGGAGAGGGGCTGAGGCTGAGGAAGATAGGACAGCAGTGCCCTCGGCTGAGGAGCATACTTAGTACATCTTTCTCACCCCATCCCCACAGGCAGAATTATGTTATTTCATCTCAAACAGACAGGCCTTGAAAGACATTCTTTATAGGTAAGGCCTCTCTCCTCTCCTTTTCTAGAATTCATGTCATTCTTATTGAAGTAACCAAACAACATGGGAGCATTTTAAACATATCTGTGACTTCACATACGACATTTGGCACTGAAGTGTAGAGTTGGGAGTCCTTAGGTTGGTACATTTGTACACCCCAAACCTCCTGGATGGCATTCCTGTGACTTCAAAGTCATCCCTTTCTCACAGGTTCCTAAGTCATAAGTTTAGAGCCAGAATGGACTTTACTGTTCATATGGCTCAATGCACCCACTTAGGCACATGGAGGAGCTGAGGAAGACCGAGTGGGTTGGCAGAGAGCTAGCGAGTGGCAGAACCAAGATGAGAACCTGGGTCTTCATGGACTCTCAATCCACGGGCCACCACGGCAATGAAAACTGACTACTACAGGTTTTGTAGCCTTGATAGGGGTGAGCTGTGTTCCATGGAAGTGAAGCTCAGAGAAGATTAATGGCACACTGGTAAATGTGTAACTATGGGCTCTCTGGGGGAGAAATGTGTGCATGTACATACACAAGTGTAATATAAATTTTGCTGATATTAAGGATGAGTAGCACACAATTTACAAAGAATAGGAAATATGCAACACTCTATTATAAAGTCCACAGACCAAATTGATTCTCTCAGAATTCTTTTGTTGATTTTTGCTGAATTCTCGTACCTATACTTGGTTGAAATTGCTGAATGGGTGTTCAGTGACATTTTCCTGTATGTTTTAACATGAGACAAAAGTGCAACCACAAAGACATAGGTTGGAACTTTGCTCATTCACCAATGACATGAGTGACTTCTTTTCTACATCAGTTATTACTTTTCAAATACTGGGAAAATATTTCCTCAAATTTCTGTGCTATCCACAATGTAACAGCCATAGATATGACAATGCTTTTAAAAAGGTTAATTCTCATTATTAACATTTTCCATCACTTTTTTAAGTCTAGACAATTAAGAGAATAATAAATCAAGCCCTGATTTCTAGCATATGTTGATTTCCATGATGTAGACTTTTTTGGGGGGGTGCAAAAAGTGGTTTTATTAAAGCCTGGAGACGGGACCCATGGGCAGAAAGAGTTGCTGTATGGTGTAAATATTTTCACCACAATCGGTTGCAAGCTAACAAAGTGATGCCACTGAACTTGGAGTTGGCAAGATCCCACACGCAGTGGCACCTCATTATACAATATTTCCACTATTTAGATATAATGGGTATAAATAACATCAGGAGGATAGATAATAGTATAATGTGGTAAAATAATTGGGAAATGATGAGTTCAGGGCATCTATTAATTTTGTTTTTCACAAAACTTATTTAATTATAATGTGTATAATTTAATTTTTAATAATGCCTGTATTTAACAAAATATTCCTGAAAATGGAGAATCAGCTCCTGGGAGCTGATAGGAAGATTCCCCCAGCCCAAACCGGCAAAAGATGGATGGGTTGGTGTTCTGCTTCTTCTCAGTATCTGCCCAAGGCCACTGGGCTGAGGCCAGGGATGATGGGCATCTGAATAAGAAGGCTGGGGCAGAACTCAGGCTGAGGGATACAAGGGTGGATTTAAGAACATGGATCAGATCCCAGGTAGTAAGTAACTCAAGGTGAGTTTTTTGGGTACATCTTTCCAAAAGCTACCAAAAGTAAACAGTTTAAATATTAGATAGTCAAGGAAATTGAAAGGATAAAGGGGGAAAGAGGAGAGAAACAGGAAGGAGAATAAGGACTGCTTTTTAAAATGCCTTTGATTAAGAAAGTGATTCGCGGACACGAAATCCCAGGCCGGCTCTTGTGGACATCCGCAGCCCTGCCACGTGTGTGCGGGGATGGACGGTCCCGGCCCCACTTTTGGGCCCTCCCTCCGCAAGGACCTGACCTCTTACTGCTTTGGAAGGAGAGGATGAGATTACCAGAGCTTTGGATCCATTTTTGGATCAAATGAAAACGGCAGGCTAATCCTTAGTGTGCTGCTCTCCTCTTACAGATGCTGGCCTCACTGTCAGGGCGGGGCTTCAGGGCTCTAAGCGACCAGGCCCGGCCCCAGGACAGTGGCTGAAAGTCACATGCAGCTCACGGTGTGGGCAGAGCCGCTCCTACCCTTTTGTGCACCTGGTGAATCCATCTTCCCAGACAACGCCAGCGTCCCTCCCCTTGTGGAGACTTCAGGGATGACATTCCCAGGCAGTTCCCCCCGCCCCTCCTTCTTTCTGCCCCACCATTTGTTGTCACTCACTGTATCTTTTTGTTCACTTGTCCATGTTCCCAACAGGACTGTGGGCTCTTGGAGGGGAAGAGTCTTCTCTTGTCAGTTCCAGGTGCATAATAGGTTCTCAATAACTCTTAGACACTGGATCACCTTGTTCAGTGATTCTCAAACATGTGTGTATGTGAATTACCTGAAGAATGGGTTTGGGAGCGCCTGGGTGGCTCTGTCGGTTAAGCGTCCAGCTCTTGATTTGGCTCAGGTCATGATCTCAGGGTCCTGGGATCAGGCCGTTTTGGGCTCTGTGCTCAGCGGGGAGTCAGCTTGAGGATTCTCTCTCTCCCTCTCCCTTTGCCCCTCTCCCCGCTCATGCGTGTGCTCTCTCTCTCTCAAATAAATAAATCTTAAAAAAAAAAAAAAGAATGGGTTCAAATGCAGATTCTCAGACCTCAGATGAGCCTGAGGATTCTCTCTCCCTCTCCCACTGCCCCTCTCCCCACTCATGCGCTCCCTTTCTCTTTCTCTCAAGTAATTAAATAAATCTTAAAAAAAGAAGAAGAATGGGTTCAAATGCAGATTCTCAGACCTCAGATGAGCAATTATGAAATCTGGGTCTTTAATTAAAGATCAGGTGATTCTGATGCACACATGTTCACAAACCACACTTAAGAAATACAGATTTGTTCAAACTTTTCATTTTATAGGTGGGGAAACAGAGGGCTGGAGATGCAGTGACCTGCTTCAGAACGCTTAGCTACTTGGTGCAATGGGACATCGTGGTGCATTGAGATAGAACTGTCTTAAATTCTTATGATGTGAATTAAGTGAATCACAGCCACACTGATAATTACTATTAGGAACATTAAAAATACTTTGAGCTAAAATAATTGCACACCACATCTTAAGACAGACACAAGACTCTGCAGTCAGATGCCTCTACCATAAGGGTATGCATATGGATGTCAGAAGGTACCTTTCTGCCTATTACGAGCAATGTCTCCTTAGAAGTTGAAGTATTTTCTTGCTGACGTAAGAACAAGTCCCTCGATGATTTCTGCCTCTAAAGTGTCATTTGCCTCCATGGCTGTCACAAAAGGCCATTTGGCACAAGCTCCTTTTCCAGCAGGTGTCCCCTGCCCACGTTCTGAGGCTCAGTTGGCAGCAGCAGACACAGGGCCCCAAAGTAGATCCAGTGTTCAGGTGTCTGGTTCATGCCTATTTTTATGAGCAAAGCCTTGTTTCATCTGTCAGTTGTTTGGCGAGGGCCGTGCAGGCTTGTTACTGCCTTGGGCAGCAGGTGCCATCTAGAGGGCCCTGTGACTGCCACCGTGACTTGACAGGAGCTAGGCAGCCCGCCCTGCGGAGGCTCTGCAGTGACCCACTAAGGGTTACACCCCAAGCAGCCCTGGCGTTTTGGGTTTAGAGGAGACAGTTGCCAGGGGAGCCCGGGAAGGACAGAAGAAGGAGATCTGGCTGGTTCCTAAAATTCAGCCTCCTTTCTGGGTGTGACTCTGATGGGAAATGAGCAGGAACTCTGCCGCAAGGTGTCAGTAGTGGGCTGGCCAGGTGCTAGCTCCGTGCGCAGCCCCAGGAGGAAGCTCCGTGCGCAGCCTCAGGAGGAAGCTCCCGCGCACAGAGAAGGGGTCGCCAGTTGCCCTTTGAAATTTCCTTGTTGGAGAAAGTGCCTTTCTCATTAGTAGCGGCACGCTGATTAAGTTACCAAAAGACCCTCCCTTGGTCTTGCCTGTGGACTGACCACAGGCCTCTATCTGCCTGCCGAAGCGCAAAGCCGCGCTGCAGGGCATCTCGACCAAGCCCGAACCGCACGTGGAAGAGGTCGGCACAGGTGGGGGTGGGGGGTGACGGCACAGAGAGCAATGATGTACAGAGTGTGGAGACAGAAGAGAGTAGGACAGTTATTTTTTAAAAAGCTGGACATGAGTTCTGGCTTGTTTGCTTACTAGCTGTGAATTTGGAGTCTGGGTTTGCTTCCTTCTCGGTAAAATGCCATATTCCCCATTTTTCATATGGCAATAGTCACAGGATCGTTACGTAGATCAAGGGACACAAAATGATTTGCAAACGATGAGGTGTACTACCTGCACATGGGTGCCGTTGTTGGTGTTGGTCTTTTGGCCAGAGCTGTGTCACACAGCTTCCTCCGGACTGGAGGGACAGACACCAAAGCCGGAGAGGGGGCCAGCTCTGCTCCATGTGGGTCACCGGAGTCCCCTGTGTGAGCTGCCGCCCCAAACTCCTGATCTGGCCTGATAGAGTCATCTTCCAACAAGATTCTTCCTGGATGCCTTTCCATGGCTTGTGTCCAAGCAGAAAGCTGGCCACGGCCACTCACTCTTCCTTCTTCACCGAGTCTGCTTTTCCGTATTGGAAGAAGATGAAATGTACATTTCAGAAGTAAGTTTTTCCTGCAGGACACTATCCCCAATGGTGGAGTGATGGAGAAAAATATTAGATGAAGTCAGGGGATAACTGAGTAACATACTGATTTATAAACTCATGGAATGAAATGAAGGCGTTTTTTCCACTGGTGGGTTATTTATTATGTCCTAGCTGGCCAGATCCCAGGGTTGAAGAGGATTTGGTTCCTGAGCAATAGAAATAGCAGGAACCAATTTTCTCCATTGCTCCTCTTTCAAAAACACAGAGCTCAGCTGAGGCTGAAATATAGCCAGTCATAGACCCAACTCAGGACTCTCCTGCTCATCACCTTATTGGGGTGAACAGGAACCGAGGCCCAGAGGTGAGGCTCTTGCCACGGGTCACTGTGCTGTGGCCCATCCCTTGGTGGAAATGAGCGACCCTGGAAATATCCCATGAAAAACTGGTGGGATTTCAATTGTAATTTTACTAAGTTATATATCAATTTATGGAAAAGTGTCACCTTTATGATACAGAATTTTTCCTTCCATGAACATGATGCTTCTTCCCATTTCTTTTTTTTATGTTTCAATAAAAAATTGTGTTTCTTTGTAAAGACCTTGCACATCTTATGTGAGATTCATTCCTAGATAAATTATAGCTTTTTATTGCTATTGTGATGGTATTATTAATAATATCTACATTTTCTAGTTGTTGCTGGTACATAGAAAAGTGTGTGTGTGTGTGTGTGTGTGTGTATTGATAGCGATTAACTGAAGCCTTATTAGTTCTATAGATTGTCAACTGCTTTGGATTTTCTGTGTAAATGATCATATCAAATAATGCCAATATTATTAATTTTTCCTTTTTGATCCTGATATGTTTTATTTCTTTTTGTTTTCTTACAGTACTGACCAGCATTCTGAGGTCATCCTGCAGACAATGATTTGTTTTGCAGACAAGGATTTTGGGGGTATAAGTTCATAAGTGAGATTAGTTTACAATTTTCCTTTCAGTCTCAGTTCTCTGCCCCTAAAATACAAGGGCTGGCACCTAAGAAGCCAGGAATACCTTCATTTATCACTAGGGAAGGTCATAAACATGCAGGTTACTGCCTTTAGAAAAAAAAGGATATGGTTAAGAACAGAGAAGCAAGGGGAGGGAATGGTAATCATGCTGGAGAGGAGGAGGGGGAGTTTGGGCTAATTCAAAGTGAACCCCCAGCCTACAAAACAGCTGCAAGAACTTTTCTCACTTTACTGTCAAGGTCTTCCCCACACATCCCTTAGAACGAGGGGAAGGAGAGACACACTTCATGGGGAGGCACCTCCATGCTGCTTAAGAGACTGGTTACAGAATAAGTGCTCTGTATCCTATGTGCATGGGGTGGACGCTTAGTTTGGTTTCCTCAGTCTTCCTTCCTCCCTTAGACTTCCTTCCTTTAGAGAATTGCTCCTCCATGCCTATGTCATTGGTTCTGATGAGGCCACCAGTGCCTTCATGCTGCCTCATGCCCCTCAACAGTGGTGGGGGTGTGGCCCAAGCTTGGCCTGCTCTCTGGTCGTAATGATCAGTGCATATGGTGGAGCGGGGACTCAAATAGATCTCATCAGAGTCCTTTATGAGATGAAACATGCTGATGGTGTTAGTGGATCTACCTTCCTTCCTCTTGGATCCTGAGCTGGCAGGGCTAAGTCTGGAACTGTCCTCCCTGGTGGAAGGAATTTCTTTTCTTTTTTTTTTAATTTTTAAAAATTTATTTATTTATTTGGAGGGGGAGGGGCAGAGACAGAAGGGGAAGCAGACTCCCCGCCGAGCACGGAGACTGATGCAGGGCTTGATGCAGGGCTCAATCCCAGGACCCTGGGATCGTGACCTAAGCCAAAGGCAGATGCTTACTGACTGAGCCACCCAGGTACTCGTGGATGAAGTTTCTCGAAGGAAGAATGAGATCAACACAAAGAGGGAAGCTGAGATGGAAAACGGAGAAACAGTCCTGCTGCTGGACTTTGAGTCCCTAGCTCTACCTCTGTGCCCTCCTGTTAGATAAGCTGAATGTGACCCCCCCTTTGGCTTAAGCTACTTGGAGTTGCACCCCCTGACTCACCCATGAAATCTGAATGAGGTCAGGAGCGAGGGTAGGGAGCTGCTTCTGTGTTCTCTGTACAAATCCCTCTTGCAGTCCGTGCCATGTACACTCGGGTGTCCTTTTGGTCATTGCTTATTGTGTTTAGAAGAGGGTAATACCTTGCAGGGGGCCCTCCCTTAGGGGGGCCAAGAATTATTTAATAACGGAGTGGGCTGAGGGATCCAGCTTCCAGTGAGTGGGAGCTTTGTCTGCCACAGAATGCCCCTGCACCCCGACCTGCCACGAGCCCAGGCCCGCTGGTATGCCGCCGGGTTTACTGTCCAATCGTGCACGCTACGTGCAGAAGACCCAGGTAAGACCACGAGGGGTCAATCTACAAGATAGTGATTTCTGTTCATTTTTTCTTGTGATGCTCAGTGTGGTTTTAAAGTTGCGTGATTTATCTAAGGCCAAAGAACAAGGTTTCTTGAAAATATCTTAATTTTTTTCCTGATAATAAAATACACAAACAACACTAAACAAACTGCAATAAAAACTAAGCAAATAACGATAATCTAAAATCCCATCACCCACAGATCAGCAGCCTTTACATTTTGGTGTGTATCTTTCTCAGACTTACTGCTACCCACGAGAAAGCTTAGAAGCAGAATCTGGATCAGAATTGAGGTCTCCTGGTGCCTTCTGAGAATATTTGTTTTTATTTATTATGACATATTTCAAATATATGATAAGTATTGAAAAGGGTGGTACAAAAATCTATGAACCAAAGGCCCACACACAACAAAATTAGCATTTCTATATTTACTTCAGATACCTTTTGTTCTAATAAACACAATGTTGCAAATTTTTGACATCCCTCCCCAATCCCTTTCCTCTCCCCTGGAGATAACCAATATCTTGAAGTTGAGAGTTTCTTTCCCATATGTGTTTTATACTCTTTTAATGTATGTTTGCATGCTTGAATTAAATAAGGTATCATTTTTGTGTTTTTTAAAGATTTGTACAAATGATATCAATATGTATATCTCCTTCAGCTTTCTTTATAGCATTTACCACTATATTTCCGGCATTTATTCATACTGATACATCTATATCGTTTTAGTTACTATATAGTATTCCATGAAATGAATATATCAGAATTCATTTATCCATTCCCTTGTTGATAGACTTGGAGGTTGTTCCTCTGTTTTGCTATTCCAGTGTTACCATGAATAGGTTGTTCTCACCTTGGGAACATCTGTGAGAACTTCTAGAAGTGGAATTTTGATGTTGTACTATAGGCATATTACCAACTTTATTAGATATGGCCATATTGCCCTCTAAACTAGCTGTACATTCTGAACCGGACGTAGGTAGTAGCCACCCAGAGCCACACGTGCTACTTGGATTTGGGTTGGCGTGACTCTAACTGCAACTTGTGCTGTCCCATCTGTCTTGGGGCCATGAGGCTGTGGCTGCCTCCACCATTGCCATGGACCAGGCGCCTACTTGCAGGCGTAAAGTGACAATGCTCGCTTTACAATGTTTATAAAGGCAGCTGCGAAGGTCCCCTGCATTGCTATGTGTACGCCCATTGCGGTGCGCCTCTCTTACCCCTCCCATCCAGAGCCCTATTCCCACTTCCATGAATCTGAGCCTCGTGGCCTCTTTGACCAAGAGAATGTGCAGGAGTAACCCTGTGTGACTTCCAAGCCTTAGCCTCTTGTCCCCCATTTTGGAATATGATGCTGCCATATCAGAAAGCCCAGTCTGGCCTCCTCGAGGGTGAACAATCGAGTGAAGAGAGACACCCTGCCACCGGCCGGCAGCAATTGCCCGACATGTGAGCGTGGCCATCTTGGACCAACCAGTCCCAAGGGAGCCCCAGGTAAGCCAGCAGATGACTGAAGCTATGTGCATCCCGCCCCTGGAAAGACCAACAGAGCCCCTCCCCCGAACCCAGCCCAAACTGCTTGTGGACAGAAGTGGCTGTTGGTTTAAGTCCTTAAGTTTTAAGGGGGGTTGGTGGCCCAGCCACAGACAACTGATGCAGTGGCTCTCCCATGCCATGCTGCGTATTTCTTGCCTCTGAGCTTCTGCTACGGGGCTTTCCTACCACTACTGAGATGCAAGAAACTAGGGGAGCCACTGCATCAGTTGTCTGTGGCTGGGCCACCAACCCCCCTCTTTAATGCCCAAAAGAGACACAGTCCAGAAATGGCAACTAGCAAACTGGGACCAGTGGGAGATGGGAGTCAGACATGAAATCCTTCTCCCTTCTTCCCCTGGGAAGGACTGTTTGAGGATGGGTGGTGTCGTATGGTCTCTCTGAGATACCCTGCAGGACTGAGCAATCAGTTCAGCATGGAGCTGTGGCCAGCTGGATAATGCACCTCCTTGTATTTGCTCTGTCTCTTGCCCTCTTTCTTATCTTCTCTTTTGCTTCCCTGGAATTCCATTCTGCAATCAAGTCTTAGCCTATAAGCTTTTGCTCAGCCTCTGTTTTCTAGGAATGGGGACAGACAGAGTTCCAAGAGTGGCCCTAGGAAGCAGCCCCTCAGGGTGGGATTTGGGAGTTGAATTGCCCACCTGTCTGAAGGCAAAGGGCCTGGTAATAACCCCTGGTGTGTAGCGGTGCAATGAGGCTTTCACCGGTGGTTAAGAACAATAAAGTAGAGGTGGAAGATGAAGCACTGATGAGGCAACATGCCAAGATGGGAGATATGCCTGTGGTTTCCAAATTGCTCCACATTAAAATTACGTGGGAAGTTTTAAAATAACCCCATGCTTAGGTCCTACCCCATACCTATGAAATGAAACGGTCCATGGGTGGAAGCCAGGTGTCAGTAGTTTTAGAAGATCAGCAGGTGGTTCTTATATGCAGAAAAATTTAGGAACTGCTGGGATATGCACTTGCCGTGGCTTTTGACTGGTAGAATGAGCTAATTAGAAGGATTGTGGTAGGTGCTGGCTGCTATCGATGGCATTGCGACGCGTGATGAAAGAGTGTTGAGGACAGCTTACTCCAACCTACAGCATGCTGGGAAAGCCAGAGCTCCTCTGGGGCGGCCCATAACTTTATGTCCTGTACCTATGGGACAAACTGTGCTGAAAATCAGCCCCGACGTCTGATAATAATAGTAGCAGAGCTGCAAAGTATACTGAATGTGTAGCCTTGGGTCTCCCATGTCAAATTCACAGCGCTAAAAGTGAAAAAGAGTGGGACCCTGAGACTTGGGATAGGGACACTGATTGCAAGTGTCCAAGAATCTTCATGACCAATTCTCCTTAACTCTCCAGGCCAGCAGCAGCAGGCCTCTCTTATGTGACGTAGAAAAACAGCTTCCTGGGCGTCTGGAGACAATGTAAAGACATCTTCCAAAGCCTCATGAGATGATACATGTACTGCTCCCTGATCTCCACCCCAACCCTTACTGTCTCCAGGTCAATAGCCAGACTCAGGTCTCAACATCAAATGAGGAAATACGGTCCCTGCTTCAGGGGGAAAGTGCTTACACGCCAAGGTTTGCAGGACCTGACTCATGTCTGCTGATGGAAACAGTATGTGCTCATGTGAAGTGAACCTTGAGCAGGTAGACTGAGGAGGAAGGACTGCAGGCTAAATAAGGAAGACTTGATTGCCATCAGTCTGCGTCTCAGGATTCAGTATTCTGGCAAGGATGTTCATCCTAATAGTTTGCTCGAAAGTTAGATATAACAATGGTCTATAGTAAAGGATGGGGCAAATCTGCTGCGCTGTATGTGTGTGTGTGTGTGCGTGTATGTGTGTGTGTGCGTGTGCGTGTGCATGTGCGCTCCTGCTGAGAAGGTGTTTTATCCTTGGCTTCCTTCAGGTGGGCCAGGTGGCAAAAAATAGAATCTCCGTCCATTTTGTGCTTGGCATCTTGGCAGCTTTTTAGAGGCTTGTATCCTAAAGTCTCTGAAAGAAGTAAAAAGGGTCCACCTGGTCTGAGGCCTGGACTGTGAGAGGTGGACATTGCCTAAGACACAGGCCCAATCACAAGACCAGACCACCCAGCCTTGGGTCTTCGTGGAGGCACCAAAGGTTATACAGGGAGACAGGGGCTCCTGCCAGTCCAGCAGGTGGTTTGGTTTGCCCCAGAGATATGCCTTGAGCCTTTCTGCCATGTGCCCATACAGCAGAGGCGTTTGAGGAATCAGTGAGATGTTTGTTGTGCGTGGAGCATCCAGGGCAGAACCTGGCTCAGAAGAAGGGCCAGTTTGTTGCCTTTTTCTCACCTTCTTTCAGCCAGGGTTAAACAACCACTTTCCCAGGCCCTGAGTTTCCTAAGGCCCTTCCCAGAAGTTTCCTCTAAGCTCCCATTGCATGCTGCTGGGCCAGTGAAAACCCCCAGCTGGGAACTGGCTCATGTCAAGAAACCTGCCTGTTAGAGGGCGTGACGCCGCCCAGCTGCATAATCAAACATTAGGAGCCCAAATGAGAAATTGCAGCTTGGAATTACATCCAAAGCCTCAACTAGCTCTGCAAGTCATAAATCATATTCTGTTCTCCGAGAACAGTGGGTCATGAGGACCTCCAGGCACTCCCCACACTTTCCAGCAGCAGTCAGTGCGAGCAATGAGAAAGGAAGGCAACAACCCATCAGGTTCAAAACCTCCCTGCCCCAGGGGGGAGGAATTCTGTGTCAGAAAGAAGGGGACAGAACCCCGGTGTGCTTGGTCTTAGCCTTTCCCAAAGCCCAGGCCTCCTTCTGGCCCCCTCACCAGACAGAGGCCCATTGGGAATTCTTGGAGCTTTTACTGAATGCCTCCTAAAGTGTCTAATTTTAATGAAGAAATCTCTCATCTGCCATTCTGGTTCCAGGAGACAAGTTTGGAAGGAATTTTCACAAGTCACTAAGGCCCTTGGAAGTGTGTTTGCTGGTGGAAAATATAAGGCTGAGAGACATGCACAGAGATGTTCTCACTGGGGTGGGGGCGGAGGAGGCAAGAGGAGGAAATAAAGCCTCAAGAAAAAAAATGCTTCAATAGCCAAGTGTGAGAAGGATGCAGAGGTGCAACCAAAGGAGGAAAGTCACTGGAAATGTCTGAAGAATAATTCAGCCAGAAAACACAAAGTCCCTCCTGGGGGAAGTGATATGCAGCTCTAAGAAACGCCGCGGCCTGCTGGACGCGTGGGAACCGGTGGGCAGGAGCAGGTGGGCGGGGAGAGAAAGGGCGGGAGGCAATACGCCATCAACCACCGGCCTGCGGCAGGCGGCAGGGACGGTCAGCGCATGCGCATAACACACACCTCCCAGGAAGATCTTCGAATCCCTCCCCTCCGAGCTTTTTGAGGCAAAAGGAAAAAATCAGCAAACAAAACAAAACAGCTGAACTGTAAAGTGGAGCACTGTGGGGATGGAATAGGAGGGCCGCTGGGTGTATATCCGTGAGTGGAGGGGTGGTGCTCGGCGGCAGCCCTGCCGCTCTGGAGGTGGTGCCGCGTGGAAGTGCCACTGCTCGTTCTCTTGCCTCCCAGATGCCTTTTCCCGCAGCACCCCTTGTGCTGTATTGTGCTTAGAGGGAAGAGCTTCCCTTGTCCCCCTTCCTGAGGGGCTCCCGCAGCACTTCCCGTCGGCTGCGTGACACACTCACCGCGACACCGCCTCCCCTTCCACGTGGGATGTGGCGCCATCTTGGGAGGCGGTCGAGGCTGACGCCAACGTGTTTAGCGCCCTGGTGCTGCTCTGAGGTTCCCAGGCCCGCGGGAAGAGGGATGGGTGAATATGTGTGAACTCGCACTGAGGGCGTTTGGCCGAGGAGGCTGTGGGGGATTTACACACAGCGGGAGCCAAGGGGCGGTGTGGGGAGACGCAGTTCATGGGCTCTCGAAGTGCCCTGTGCCGAGATGCCAAGCAAGAGTCGTGCGGGTTAATGGAAGCGGTTTTGGTGAGAGAAAGCAGCTCTCCTGGATCACTAAATCACTGGAAAGCCTCCTTCAAGGCTGAGGAGGAGATCAGGGGATGGCGGTGACTTAGCGAAGCTTCTACAAGCCCGTGAATTTATTCGCGGTGGACACCCGAGTGGGTTTCCTGCAGCTGGTGATGAACAAAGAAGCCGTTTCCTACCTCTCTCTCATTCACAGTCCATACAGGCACCAAATGATGAGGGAGAAGGGAAGCAGCAGGCTAACATGACTGAAATATTTGGATCAAAACGTCAGCCTGAATTGCACACAAATGGCATTTTCAGTGTGCTTCTGTTTACCTGGTTTCTGCTAACAAGATACTACTTGTCGATGCAAAATTTTAAGGATGTTATCGTCAGCCTGGAGAGAAAGAAACTGTACTTGGCAGCTTTTGCTAAGAGTGATAACCTTATAAAGTAATGGGATTCGCTGATTAACTGCCGCTAACAAAACATCATTGCCAAACCTGTTAGTCTGAAACCAGCAACCGAGCTACTGTTCGGAGCCCCTGCTCCACCTCCCAATCCCAGGGGATTTTACAGAAGTATTTCTCATTTATTTATTTATTTATTAAGATTTTATTTATTTATTTATTTATTTGACAGAAAGAGACACAGTGAGAGAGGGAACACAAGCAGGGGGAGTGGGAGAGGGAGAAGCAGGCTTCCTGCAGAGCAGGGAGCCTGATGTGGGGCTCGATCCCAGGACCCTGGGATCATGACCTGAGCCGAAGGCAGACGCTTAATGACTGAGCCACCCAGGCGCCCCAATATTTCTCATTTAAATAGCCTTTGCCTTTCAATATTTTTTATTGCTCCCACTAACAGGTTAACAATAAGTTAGGAGCCACTCCTAGATGCATATCGAATCAACCTTGGTGAAGAGTTGAAGGAGAAAAGCAATTCTGCTTTAAAATTTTTTAATGAAAGGGGTAATGGGAAAACGTTCAAGTTCATTGAGCACTAAAATGAATGGAAGTTCTTAGACATCAGAAGGCAAGATCTGTCCGTGCTCAATGTGTGTGATGGCGCTTTAAATTCCTACAGAGGAAGTTCTCTTTTCTGGTAACTTGCCTGAGAAAATCAACTCCATTCTGATCTTAAAGACTACTCTCCCTCATGGATTCTTAGGAGAGGCCCATGAGGTAGGTGGTCATCTCAGTCTCTGCCATCTAAGCTCAGGGATCTCAAGACCATGAAAAAGGGAGTCTAGTTATAAATGGCTTATTCTACTGCTAAGGCGCAGACTCACGGGCTCTTGGAGAGAGCAAGGGTAGGCAAGGGGGAACATGGACCTCAGCTAGTCCAACTCCCTGGTGTCTGGAAGGGGAAAGCATGCCCGATGGCCTCAGTCGGTCCGGTCAGTGGAAAGGCCGGGGCTAAACCCCAGGTGTGGCTTCTGGTCCAATCTATCTTCTGTCTCTCAAACACGGAATACGGCAGGGGCAGTGCATGTACACACACACGGTGAGTTGGGCACACGCCTGTACATCAGCTTCAGACCTGACCATGCACACCAGCTGTACTGTCCCTGCCCTTCAGTGATGGCTGCTTCACACCACACAACTGCTTTAATCCAGGGCCAGATGCCTCCCTTCATCATGGTGTTCCCTCCTTCCTCTCTGGGTCTGTAAGTGTTCAGGTTGCCAAACCCATGTTCAGATTTGGCAGAAAAACCTATCACATTCACTTTGGGATTTCTTCCCCAGTTGGACCTTTTATAATTAGGATACTACATTTGTCCAACAACAAGAAAAAGCTAGTAATGGAAGCTGGGTTTTCAGAGCTTGTGTCCAACTATTAGAGGAAAGCAGGCTCCGAGAAGGGGCCCTTAGGACCAGAGTGTGCGAGGGTACTGGTAGGTGGGTGTTTTGGGGTGGCTCAGGGACTTCACAGACATATGAGAAAGGCTCCCTAGTTGGGATCTGTGCGGGAGGAGAGAGGGAGGGAGATGAATTTGGGAATGGTTTTGTTTGAGGCAGGGCAAGCAGCAGGGTTAATATTTTCAGAATCTATTAAGTCTTAAGCAAAGCACGGGCAAATAGTGAGAGAAGGCTTTGGGGGTCTGTGCCCCCAACCCTCCCCAAGAGCTGTCCCCAGGTCTTCCTCTGGCCTTACCCAGCCACAGAGAGCTCTGGCATGGGAGGACCCCTCCCTGCCCTGAATTGTTTCATTGAGAACCATGCTGCCTTTGTGAAGGATCCTTGCAAAGCACCAGGGACAGGATGGTGGCCTCTGAGAGGGAATTGGCAGGTCAGGGTGAGAGCAGGATCAAAACGCAGGAGCAATCATGACCCCTAAACAGCCAGACTCACAACCAACCCACTGGAGTAAACAGCTGGAATAGCTTTCCAGATTCAACTAACACTGTTCGGGAGGTTTTACAAGCACTGTAATTTATTTCAATCCTCCCGAGTACCAGTGAAGGCAGCCCTCCTCTTGTCCCTGATTATTAACCAGGAAGGAGATCCTAGAGGAGAGACTGGTCCAAGATGACCCTGGGCAGACACCGGGTACCCGGCGCTCTGATCAAATCTCACGTTCCTTTCCTGCCTTGGGCTGCCCCCTTGTACTCACTGGCCAGAAGAGGAAGGTCAGGGAGACAGGAAGTATAGTCAGTAGAGGGCCCTGGGCTCCTGTCACAGGTCATTCCCAGCCAGCTCCGGGCCGCCGATGGAAGTGCTGCAGGCAACTGTGAATCAGGACTTCTCAGCCTTGGCTGTCAAAAGACCCCCCTTTGAAAGGCTTTTCCTTGCTATCCACCGGTGGGAATTAGGTCTAATGAAATAATAATGAACATAGGGAAGCTGATCAGAGAAAAGATACAGTCCCACATAAATTCCATTCTTTATTAAAATACAGAAATACTTTTTACAGCATGAACAGAAAATACTGCATTGTCTTGGAATCTTAAGATTTAGAAATTTTATTGAATCACTCTCAGGCCCACAATACACTGTACTAGAAAAAAAATACTGCATCAAAAATAAAAGCAAAAGCACCCCAAAATATTAAAATCATTAAGGCCAGTAGTGTTTACTTAATGAAACTACACATCTGACTATAGGGTACCTACTAGTCACTATTTAAAGGAATATATTAAAAATAGATCTCTACATAATGAAAGAATTGACCCGAAGGGAAAAGCTCACATACAATAACAAAAAGGCTTTGAAAAATTAAAAGCACATTTTGATATGGTGCTTATATATAATCGTCTATTTGTTAAAACACTGTACATTGCAAAAAATGAGCACATCTACCCACTCCTAAAGAACATGCTTGCTTGGAGCCTGCTTATTGCAAAGAGAGATCTGTAAATATATGCGATAAGAATACATATATGTTTATACACAGATAATTATCTGTATGAACAGCATGTGATGCAATTAAACTAGAGGATAAATAACTTTAATAAACTACATTTTGAGGCACATGAGGAATAAAATTCATATTCTTTCTAAGTTATGGACACAGCATCTTTTCTCCCCCCTGTTTTTTGTACCTTAGTGTAATGCTTATTTGCATTTAACCTAGTTATCTTATGTTTGCATGCTTTGCAAACTGAATTACAGAACCAAATTGCCTCTTACAATTTACCATTATGTGACACAATTACATAGGAACACTTTGAAGGGAGAGGGTTGTCCCGATATTAAGAAACACTGATTACATCATGCTTACAAAGAACAAAAATTAAGGAGAGGCTCTTTCCCAGGTGACAGAGTTTGCTGCTCTTTGTCTCCAGTGTAAATGCTGTTCCCCATTACAATGAGTTTTATTCATTGATTTCTGGTCTGCAAAATTAGATCCATTGAAATTTTAAAAAAGAAAGAAAAAAAGCTAGGCCCTAAAACTACACCATTTCCTAAGCTCAAAGCTCCACACTCTCCAAGCACTTCTAAATAAAGCATGGAATTGAAGTAATGTTCCAGAATTCCATTATGTCCACAAAAAGTGAAAGCACAATGAATTTCCAAGTGTTTAAAGTACCTGTAATACACATACCAGGCCCTCCTTGCACGCACATGTGCCTCGGCACGAACAAATGATGCATAAACTTTCACTGGATGACCTTTATCTCAAATTGCTAAACCCAATCATAAATACACACATGAATATGCATACACACACCCTTTTAAAATCTTTAATTAGAAGGGAGGGAGACCATCTAAGGCAATGCAATCAACCCTATTTTTCTTTTTTTCCTTTTTTTTTTAACCCTATTTTTATTTTACCAAGATGGGGAGATGACCTGTTTGTACCCTTGGTTTCTGGCTCTTCCATGCAGTGCATGGTTAAGGACAGAAGCTTTACCAGGAAAAGGGTTCGGCTGCCACTCTCCCAGGTGGAGAGAGATCAGAAAGCCTCCTGCGTGGGCATAGCAGGGTAGAGAAGTAGAATAAAGACGTGGAAACATGAGATCAACTGAGCCTGAGTTGAAAGAAAGAATCTGACAATAAATCCCTCAACTTACAAAACAAAAGGCATAACATTTCAATCATCATCATTCAATCTCACAGGCTTGGAGAACATGGATTTCCACTTGCTCAGATGCCCTTGTTATTTAGCAAGAGCCTTGTCAGATAATTACAGCCTGGCCTAGCTAGGAAAACAAAAACCTTTTGGCCCAGTGACGCTTTGTGATATTACAATGGCACTTAATTAACAAAAAGTTTTCACTGTTAGTGTAAAGAAAAAATGGCAACAGAAGACAATTATCATGAAATGATTTTGTTTCAACCATTTTTATTTAGTTTTATTGTGTGTGTATAGAATAAAAAGCTAGTTTATCTGCAAATGTACTTAAAGGAGAAAATATATTAATAAAATTACATCTAGGTATATGCAGGAGAGAAACGCTGTAATCAACCAATGTCTATAAAATGGAAATATTTGCTATATAAAGCAACTGATCTTTCAACATTTCTGGAGGATGAGATGAGAGGAGCTCATTTTTGTTTTTTAAACCTCAAGTGATCAAAGGTATAGCCGGAAGATGACAGCAAATTAAATACTGTGGTTTTGAATATGATGGATAATAAAAGAAATTAAAGTCCTTCAAATTCTCACACTTAGGCACAAACACTTTCAGATCCTGTGGTGGAAACAAGTTTGACTTCTAGGAAGACCTTGAGGGTGTGTGATTGTGCTGGATAAAGGCCAGGAATAGAGCATCCCCTTTCCAGAATTTTGCTGCCTTTCTCTCTCTTCTAAACCACATTTTCCTTTGAGAAATATATCATTGTCTTTCCCTACCCAGACTTACTATTGCACACTTCTCAGCAGACTTGTGAATGTCTAAAAACAAAACCTTACCCCAGAATGCTTCTGAGATAGGTCATTCTGCCTCATCTTTGATCCGGGCTGGCCCTCCTCATTTACACTGAGGCACTGGACTGGCTTTTTTTCACGGGGGGTGCAGTCAGTGTTAAGTGGGTCTGGACAAAGCTACATGTTCCATAAAGAACTGTGGAACGATCGGAATTGCTATTGGATGTCAGAGTGACCCATGCAGATTGCAGGGGGCAGCGTGGCTGGGAGAAACAACTCATGCTTTTCAAGAGGTATGTCAGATTGTCTCCAGGTCACTTGGCTCTTGACCTTCAGGACTGAATGAGGAGGAATCCCTAGACGGTTGGGCATTTGGGCCTGTGCTTAAGGAAGGTTGATGAATTGTACTAGGGAGAAGTCTGGGTGAGTCACAGAATGAAGCATTTAAAAAGGATAGGACTCAAATGAAAATAAAAATAAAAGGAACAGGATTCTTGTTCCCAAACTCAAGGACAGACTGAGAGGGCTAGACGTTGAGAAATGGAAAGATCAAGTGGAGATCAGGTCGGGAACATGACAGAGCTGAGGAATGCTGTGGGTGGGTAATGAGAGGACAGTGGAAGGCAGGCAAGGGTCAGGACTGCTGGACCAGGGAGGGAAGAGACTATCTGTTAGTTCTTTATTTCTCTCTCCACCGCCGTCTCCTTCCCAAAAAGCATTTGAACTAGTGGAATGGAGAAAAACAGAAAGGGGTAAACAAAGAATCACAGAGGAAGGAAGGAAGGAAGGAAGGAAGGGAGGAAGGAAGGGAGGAAGGAAGGAAGGAAAGGAAGGAAGGGAAGGAAGAGAAAGAAAAGAAGAAAGAAAAGGTAGAAACGAATGAGAAAGGATGGCAAAATCATGCTTATGTGGCTTTGAGGAAGAGTTATGGGCCCATGAGAGAAGAGGATAAGAAAGTACCTAGATGAGGTCAGACAGGGGGAGAAGCAGAAGCTACAGGTCATAAAACACAAGAGTGCAGAGCCAGCCGCCGCACTGGTCTTTGCTGAGAGTAACTACTGTCACTGCCTTTAAAGGTCACTTGGATGCCCCTTCCTTTTCCTGCTGAGGAGATGGGGGTACAGGGTGGGTAATGCAGAGAGTTGTTTCTTCTGCACTGCCCCATCATCTGCCCTCACAGAGTTATGTGGGACCCAGGGGAGATGACATGGAGAAGGTCCTACACTGGAGATGAGCTGTCCAGGTGTTCCTATTGCTTCTTCCTCCCAATTCCTCTGGATTTGGGGGCTCTAGGTATAAAAACAGGGTCTGTATACTTGCATATGCTCACGATATACTGAGGTTACCATGCCCAAAGATACAGCGAGATTACTTTAAAATGAACATGGTGGATGTTATACATCCCGATGATGCTGCCCTTCAAAGTCATCTATGCATTGCAGCTCCTTATACCAACGTCTGCCTAAGATATTTAAGTTGAGAAATGAATTGTGGCTGTTCTTGCTCGAAGTTTTGGACCAACTGAGGAAACACACAAGGAAAAGACAAACTAATGAGTATGGAGAGATGCCTTTTAAAATCTCAGATGGATTACCGGACACCACCCCAGTGGCTTTGGCTTGTTCTGAAAAGAAAAAAACATCCACTCCCAACGGACGATGGTACGCTTCCAACCACACTTTGAAAGGAAAGTGTTCTGGCTTCTAAAGATGACCCCAGAAGAGATGAACTAAAAAATATCTGGGCAGTGATAACATCCTTGGAACACGTGCCCAGGCTTTTAAAGGTGATTTCCTTGAAGGTGGAACACTCTAAGTTTTGGTGTGGTTATGAACAAAAAAAATGGTCCTATGATTGTTTTACATAACCACTTGGGAAAAGAGAGAAGTCCCAGATATTTCTGAATCTGCTCTCAAGGACGGAGATGGGTAAAGCATGGCAGAGGACAGGGGAAGGTTCTCTTCTATCCATCTCCTGCAGGCTGTGTCTTCTCGAACAGGCTTGCTGCCATCCGCATGTATGACAGAGCGGCTTGTGCGGGAGGCCCAGTTTGGCGGACCTGCCCTCTCCAAGGTGAGTGAGGTTCTGGGAGTGCGGGGGTCATGGAAAGAACTTACCTCCCTGTGCAAGTTTACCCATAGATGGAAACTACTCATTTGTGAGAGGTGTCACAGATTGTGAAGGAGGAGGAAAAGATGTTTTAAAGGTAAAGCTGTAAATACTACTCTCTAATGCTTGCAATAGACCACAAGGCCAATCGGAATGTGAGATCTTAAGACAAAGGGAGGCAAGTGAAATGCAAGTCGGTGACTGCAGAGGTTGGGAGAGCCAGGAAATAAAAGGCCACATGCTCTGCTTTGGCAATTCTCCTTTCAATAAAGATAATGGGGTTCAAAGAGAAATTAGTGGCTTTTTGACAAAAATATGAAAACTGGTCACACGTGTTCATTTAGTTCATTAACAAGGTGCCTTTTTTTATGGCAAGTGCTATGAAAGGTGCTAGCTAATATCTACTTTTTCCAAGCACCGAGATTTAAGTATTTTTATAGAGAATCTGCTCCATAATCCAGAATTTTATGTAAGTAAGCTACATAAACTCCATGTTTTATTTAGTTTGGGGTCTGATTTCTAAATCATTGCTAGATAGTTCTTCTGATTAAGACAAAATGTCCCAGAAAGCAAAATCTCCCTTTGCGATCCCTCTCAAACATCCCCCAATTCCCACTTCTGGTTGCATGAACTCACAAATACACACTCACTCGTGAATGCACATATAAGCATGAAATGTAACTTGGGCCTGGGGTCACAACTGTGTCACTCTTTCATACCTTCAGGGCAGACCATGTTTATTTTTCTATCATCGATTATAACTTATTTTTATCTAAACTAAAGCTTTCTTAGTTCATCATATCACTTATGAATACAATTAAGAGATAGGCCCTCAGCATCTCATGGCATTTTCTTCACAGTTAATGAAGTGCATGGTCTTATAGATCCATTCACACAAGCCTAGGTAACTCACATGCCTATGTGACCACAGCCAGATTCACAGCTGCACTGAAGATTCTCCCAGGACCCCTTTTGTGCATGTGTGAGGCCACAAGAATTTCGCTAGTTCTTCATGACAGGGCTGATGAATCTGATGGCCATGACCTAGCTAAGTTCTACATTTATATAAAGTGTCTGTCCCCTATCCTCATGTAGCAGAGCTAGGATCTACTTGCCAATGTCGATTTGTGTTATAGGTGCGGTTACTGCATGGGCGAGCTCTGTTAAAAAGAGAAAGATTGCAGAGTTGGCTTCATCTCAAACGTCTGTGTGTGATTCACAGACATCTGTGTCTCCCTGAGAAATAACTTTTTCACAACCAGAGCTGTCCAACAGAGAAACAAGCCACTTCCTATGGGAGTGAACTCCCCCTAATGGGAAGTAGTCGGGCACAGCTGTTTCTCAGGGCTGTGGGGAAGGCCATCCAGCGCTGGGTGGGGAGGCAGAGCCTTCCTGAGATTTGAGGATGCTACATTTATGATGGAGGCGGCGTCCAGTCACACGGGTGACGGGGAAAGGGCACTCCCTTCGGGTCCGCTCTTGCACGGTGAGCTGTTCGGAAAAGCAAGGCACCAGGTGTTTTCCAAAGTAGGATATAACGGAAGACGTTTGTGTTGGCCTTTTGAGTCAAGCATCGGTGCGTGGAACGAGCTCTAAGGCTCAGGTAATACGGTGGAACAACAGAGCAGAGCGTGGTGGGCTGGCAGCCCAGAGCAAGTCTGAGTGGTATACTGAGACCCTTTGGACAGAGAGATGCTGCAGTCCCCACACTGGCTGACGACGTCACTATTTGATCACCTGCTGAGCCACCTCTTCGCCTTTGGATGTGTCTCCACTCCTCTCCTGCCCCCATGCTCTTAATATCGACTCCGGGTACGGCATCCTCACCTGGTGGAAGGCGTCATTCTTAAGTTCTGCTTTCTGCTTTTCCCCTGGAGGAACTCAAACTCAGTGCTAAGTGAGGAGAACCGCCCTCAGGCTCTGTATGTAGGATTTGAAAAGCACAGGTCTGGGGGCCTGCTTGAGGAAGCAGGGAGTGAAGAAGAGCAAATCTTCCTCTAAAAATGTGCTTTTGCCCAGAACTGTTTCTAAGTTAGGGGAATTTCCTGAAGTCTGAGAGAGCCAGAGTGAACGTTCTTCTTAAGTACAGCGTTTTGGTGAAGTCCATGTGTGATAATACCACTGTAACCACAAAGGAATTTACCACAGGAAGTATCCCAGCTGTTGCTTATTAGCATTAGAACAAATTACACAAAGCAAATTGTTAGCAGACATGTTTCCATAATATTTAACTGGTGGCAATAAATAAGAGAGATTCTCTTTCAAGTAAACGTTAGACTTTCAAAAATCCAGCTTCCAATTGTCCATGAAGGAATCGTCTTCGATTGGGGTAACCACTGGAGGGAAGGACTCCTTGGAACCTGGGGCTCCCAGGGCTCTTCCCTGGACAGCACAGCCCGAAGTGGTGCTGGAAGCTGAGCGGCTGTGTGTGAGTGCAGCGGGGCGTCGGCCCTGGGGTGACATCACAAGATGGAAACTGGAATGGCGGCATCTCTAGACGTCTGACCATCTGCGGGATTCACCTCTGGGGTTCTCAAGTGGCCTTCTCATGCCACCGGGGATAGGGGACATAGCAAGACCACAGCAGAGCTGGGCAACCACTCGGTTCTTGGAGTGTGTTTATAACAAAAAATAAACCACATCCACCAACAGGCCTTCTTTCACTGCTTAAGAAAACATTGCAGCTTTACAAAGTTCATCTAGTCTCTCACAATCCCATGTCTTGTTATCAGAGGTTAGAAAAAAAGGTGAGTCCAATCTCTTCATCCTGTCACCCCTCTAGGGAAGAGCTGAAGAAGTGCCCTGTGAGAGCATTTGTCACCTGCTCACATGTACGAAAACCTGGCTGGGTAGAAATAAAGCAGAATACTTCCATCTTTCAAGACCTTCCGGCAGTGACTAAACTCCAGTCCTTGGTCACCTCCGGGCATTTCCAATTATCTCCAGAGATAGGACAAAATTCTCCTCAAGCAATCTCAAAAAATAATTTAAAAAATGACTTTAATTTTAAAAAGTAAGAAAGATTCCATACAGCACATAAATACAAAAATAGGTTATTGCAGCTTCAAGGGTTGGGATTGTGGGAGGAGGTGCTCTTTTATCGTTTTCCTAAGAAATTTATAGTTGTGTCTTCCTTCTCTCACCGGTTTCCTTCTCAAGCAAACCAACCTTAGCTCAGGACTCCTTCCCAATAGATTTAAATAGCGTATTTGGTTCTCCTGAGGAGCTCTTCGCTCCTTCCTGATGAAAGGGGAAAAACCTTGGCAGCGCTGCTGAAGAGAAATGGTGGGAGCCTGGTGAACTCTCTGGTGGGCACTAAACAAGGCGCTCAAGACGTCTGTTCCCCTGCCCCGCGGCTCCCCGCCCCGGGGGGGCGCTAGTCAGCACCTGAGGGAGGCCGGCCCAGAGCCCGGCACCGTCCCCAGCGGCCTCCAGGGCGCACCCTGCTGGCAGTAAAGGGGATACCTCGTCCCAACCGCCAAGAGCGGGTTCTGCCTCCAAGTTCCAAACTGGGGAGGCATTTTAAACCAAGCAAACCGAATAGCTGACACGCTCTCAGCCTCTTCCTTAGGCTCTTCCAACCACTGTGTTAGGGAACACACACACACACACACACACACCCTACATCTTTTACCTGAAGTCTTCACAAAGGGATTCATGTACTTATGAAATATTTAAAATGAATTTAGGCAATAGAATTGTCTCTAGATTTTTTTTTTTAAGTTTTTAACAGACACGGGTGATTGGATATGTCTGGACACGAACACACACACCCACACACTCTAATTTGGAATTATGCAAAACTATATCATTATTCACCACAACCTGAAACACAGCTACCGCAGTGGAATAACAAGTACCGTATCCTTACAAGTGTGAGGCTCCCGAAATAAGCTCACATTTGGATGAGAGTGACACACATGGCCTGACTCTTTAAGGTCCATTTAGAAGAAATGGCCTGGCATGTTTTACATTTGCTGAGCTATTTAGCTGCCTGGTTTGACAAGATTTTTGAAAGGGGTGAAAATTAATTATAATTGCAGTATTGCTACAATAATTTTGTTGGCTAATTGCATTTCAGTGCAAAAACAGGCAAGGAGGAATTTCCTCCCTGGGTTATTTTCTGATATGGCAGATTCATTTTAAGAGTAATGAGATTTTTAAAAAGTCAAACCTTAAATATCATGGCTTCAGCAATCTGTCCTGCTTAAAGTTTAATGCAAAATGAGATCGCACCTCCGTGAGAGCAGTTACACGTGAACATGGATCCAGTTTTCTCCTAGACTTGAGATGAGAAAAATCTCTCTCCCCCGGAAACTACTCAAAGTATCTCTTTGACATTGTTTGGGGATGATTTTAATTTGGGAGCACCAATGTTCATGCCTTTGTAGTGAGAGAGGCACTGGTGAGGGTGGGTAGGAAGTTTTGAAAGTCAACGAGGTATATGTTGATGAAAGAGGCATGACAAGTTTCAGAGGACTGAGCAAAAAACAGCGGATGGGCTGTCATGGGGGTTTCTGGATCTCACTATTTTCACACTGGCAGTTCTGAATACATAAACTAGCCGTGGCCTTTTGAGGGGACTGATCTAATTCCAGACCATCCATGAGCACTCATAATGAACAAACTTTGAGGGGCAGAGTCATTTTGTCACTTTAGAATCTTGGAAGACTCTGTCCCCGAGGCCTGATTCAAGGTAGTATCGTCAGGTGCCGAAAGCAACGGACACTAAGCCCTTCCGCAACCTGATGACCCAAGCTCGGTTCGGTGAGCAGGGGTAGGATGTGGTCCTCCTTCCCGTCTCTGTCATGCTTTAAGTCCAGCCACCATTTGTGTGCCTAAAAAAGGATTTTGCTAGGATGTGCTTTCTCAAATATTGCTCATCAAAGTGGGTCTAACAGCATGGCATGGAATCTTTCTTATGGTCTTCCTCTAAGTTCTAACCGATTTACAGAAGATCAGTATGCAAATCTAGCCTGGTTGGCCTCAAGGCTGCACAGCTCCTGTCCTGCACAAGGGCACCCGGTTGAGGGGGAGGGGGAGGAAGTCCCTCCCTGCTCCGTTCATCACCTGAGACCCCCTGCTCGGCTGCATCGCCGGAGAAAGGTGGCTTTTTCTAATTTGCATTTGGGCCAAGGGGGGCCCTGAGTTTTCTTTGATCCTCGCCCTCCCAGAGATTGCAGAGTCTAGTATTCATCTCCTCACCTCTAACACTGTGGATGTTTTTAAGGAAGAGGATATGCCCATGGCAAAGGTGAATTCATTTTGAAAATGTGTTTCCTCTTCAGCAAGGGAGGACGAATAAAAGAAAGAGGGAAAGAGAGGAAGGAGAAGGATAAAAAGAATGGAGATGAGGTTGCCCTCTGCCTCGTAAACTGGGGACCTGTCGTCCTTCCTTGGACACAGCTGCAAAGGGGTGAAAAATCGATTTTTTCCTATTACTCCCCAGCGAGGAAGGAAAACCTATTTGTAAATGGAATTAAACCCAATAACAGCATGTCTGTGTATTTGTTGAGAACTAGAAAAATTAGCCAGCGGTACAACTACACAATCCAGCAATGTAACAAGAAATCAACACTCTCCCATTTCAAAGCTTATCTGAGACACTTTTCTAATTTTTTTAAAGAAACACCCGTGGGCTAAACGTCACTAAGACTCTTCAGCGTGCCAACACATCAACACCCCAGTAAGGACTCTGAAAGGGAAGGAACTCCAAAGCCCCATCTGGGAAGAACATACTTCCAAATTTTTGCCTTTGCTGCTTGGGCATCTCAGTCAGTCAAAAATGACTGGATATGAACTAGAACGTTCTAGAAGATAGTTTCTTCCCCAAGTTGCAATCTGTGGTGCTGACTGTGGAAGAAATTCTCCATGTCTGTGCGCTAGATCTTGTTCACAGAGACCCTAACCGTCCACTGAGTACTAAATCAGCAGGCTGCCGCTGGGAGGGTCCTGAAACTTCATTAGCAGTCTGCCCTCTAGTGGGACAACACAGTACTTCGGATAACTAGGAATAGAAAAAGATTTTTTTCTTCGCTTTCAGAGAGCAAAAGAATTCAAGTTTTCCAGATAGTGCAAGGTGAGGAGGCATGTTTCCTCAGAAGACAGCTTCCAGAGCTGAATTAAGCAAGGCTCACAATGACAGGTCCCTGGGGCAGAGTTAAAGACAGGTGGTGCTATGGTGGAGTCCCTGTAGAGACAAAGGTCTTTCTTCTCACATCCTTGGAACCCTCCAGGGTTCTCCGTGGGCTGTAGCATTGGGTTCCCTGATCTCTCATCATAAAAATAGGACCCATGCTCAGAGCAACCAACCTATCAGAAATGCTAAAATAATAGGCTTTTCCATTATTTTTTTGGCAAATCATTAACACAGAGGAGCCTTTCAAAAGGGCCATGTTGAATTTTTTTAAAAGGCAGAGATGCACAAGTTTTATAAAAAGACCCAGTCTTTGTGGCTGTTATTTTTCAGCAGAGAATCCATTTTGTGATGGTGCTGGATGTTGGTAAGGCAGAAGATGATCTTGAGACCTGTTGTCTGGACTTCGCTTCTATCTTTGTAAAAACCTTCAGAATTTGGCTTGCTTCAGTTTATCAATATGGTAGCAGAGTTTCAGCGCGGGTCCCAGTTTCAGACCCAAGTACTTCATGATCATATCGCTCTTCAGCAACAAGAGTGCATTGCCATCAATCTCCTAGTGGAACAGGATCAGAAACAAGAAAATCCAGAAGATGGTCAGATTTATCAAACAGTGGCTACGGTTAACAGGGGGTCAGGGGATGAGGTAAGGGAATATGGATTCACTCAGGCACACATTCTCTTAGTCCCAAGGCAATATCTTCTTTTAAAAAATAAAGCAAACAAATACTGTGTTCCTCTTCCCATAATCTCCCTGAGGTCATATGACACACTGGATTTTTCAAATTCCTGCTCCCGATTGAAGGAACAAAACATAAACCCCAGTTATGTTCCCAATATGCCCCCTGTGATGTTTATCTCCTTATCTGCTTTAGGGCTAAAGGAGCAAAAAGTTTGCAGTGGACTTAATGTTTGTGTTCCTCACCCAAATTCAAATGTTGCAATCCTACCCACCCCCCATGTGACGGTATTTGAAGGTGGGGGTTAGGCCAAACTAGAAGGCAGGTCAGCCTGAGTTCAAGCCCCAGGCCGATGTGACGGTATTTAGAGGTGGGGACTTTGGGAGGTCATGAGGTCATGAAGGTGGAGCCCTCAGGAATAGGATTAGTATCCTTCTACAGCAAGATGGCAGTCTGCAACACGGAAGGAGGCTTCTCACCCTGATCTTGGACTTCCAGCCTCCAGAGCTGAGGAATACATTGCTCTTGTTCATAAGCCAGCCGGTCTACGGCCCTTTGTTATAGTAGCCTGAACAGACTAAGACAAAGTGTCATCCATCAGCTGGACCCCGAAACTAGCAATGACCCTTCCATTTCAGGTGCTGGTATGAGGCCTTGGTATTCTTTCCATCACCCTAATCTCTTGTTTCTTTTCTTGGTAAGCCCACCGACCTTGAGCTGATTACCAAATTGCTAATTACACTTGAGGGATTTCAGGTGTTTGGCCCTGTTAATAATACCAGGTGGCATACAACTAAATAATGCACCTGCTTCATCTCAGGGTTTAGCACAACGAACTACTAAGGGGATGCCAGCCCCTTGAGGTGGTGGTATCATTCCCATTTGTCTCTGAAAATGGTAACCCTCCAGAATGCATGTTCGATTCATGAACCTAGTAAGGCTCGGTTTCCTCACTCACCTATACTGTTATTTTCAGGTCACAAGAGACAAAGATAGTTTGGGTGCTCAGGTCAGGGGAAGAGGCAGTTACAGGACTCCTACAACTATGTGAGGGCCCCCCCGCCCCTCTCATGCATCTAGCCAGCCAGCCAGAAGCACCCACTTTGTATCACTCACTCTCTGTGTCATTGGCAAAATGGCAGAGTGGACAAATCTCATCTGTGGGCCTAATCTTCTCTCTTCCCCCCACCCCTTAGACTTCCACCATCCCCTACCACTCTGGAAGACAGCCAGACTCCTCCCACTCAGATCCGTCTCAACGTAACCCTCTCTGGGGTCCTTGTTCTCAAGGCCCCCCTGTCCAGTGACATCAGATATATCACTAATGAAATGTGAGGGTCGGGTTAGAGGAGGAGTCTCCCCAGATCTGAGAACATGGTTTCTATGACAGAATCACCAAATAAAAGTGAGACAGGAGGAGGAATCATGGTAACTGTGGTAGGCCAGAATGACGCTCCCTCCCTCCCCCCACAAGATGTCTACGTCCTGCTCCCTGAAGCTGGGAGTATGTTAGGTTACCTGGCAAAAGGCAATTAAGGTTGCTAATGAGCTGGCTTTAAAGTAGGGGGAATATCCTGGATTACTGGGTGGGACAGACAGTGTAATCACCAGGATCCTTAAAAGTGGAAGAAGAAATCAGAAGAGAGAACCGGAGTTAGCAGCCTGGGAAGGACTCAAATCCACCAGCCTGATGCTGCTGGATTTGAGGACAAGGGCCGAGCCATACAGGGCCAAGAAATGAGGGTGGATCCAGATGCGGGAAAAGGCAGGGAAACGAATTCTCCCTAGAGTTTCCAGAAAGGAATTGTCATCCCTGCAGACGCCTTGACCTCAACCCACTGAGACCCTGGTCAGACTTGTGACCCACTGAACTGGAAGATGATAAATCTGTGTTGTTCTAAGCTAGATGTTCGTGGTAACTGGTGACAGAGCAATGGAGAACTGACAGAGTAAGCTGGGCAGATGCAGTATTAATTACTACCTACCTAATTTTTTTTTTCATTTACTATCTTTATATATTTCAGATTCTCCTAGTTTTGTGAATTCGTGTGAACGAAGGCTAGCTAAAGCCAGGCACCGTGCTGAACACCTGACGGGCGTCTTCTCCTCGAATCCTCCAAGCAGCTTAGGAATCTGTGCTATTACAGTTCGCCTGGCATATTGTACGTGTGCTATAAATGTTGAATGACCAGCCAGACGGATGGATGGGCAGGAAAACAGGCCCTCCTAATAAAGGCCAAAACGAGGGAACAGATGGGACAAATATCCCTTCTTAAAAACAAAACGATGTGGTTGTTCTGCTCTGAGAAGCCCGTGGCTCCATCTGGCCTCCCTAGCACTTAGTTTAGCCCACCCCGTCCGCAGCCCCGGGGCTGCCTGACCCTCAGCCTCCGTGCAGCCCGCCCCCCCCACCCCTCCGGGGCCGGGCCCACCCTGCGCCTACGTGCTTTCTGAAGAGCTCCACGTGCGGACCCAGAGCCTGCGGGTCAGCGTCCTTCACGAACCAGACCACATCCTCCACAGTCCAGGTGCACGGGTTCCTGCTCCTCGGCCGCCTGGCGTCCTGCCCGTCGGGGGAAGGGCTCGAGGCTGGATGGGTGGGCACAGAGAAGAGCATGAGACACGGGGACGAGGGCCTCCCCGCCTCCCTGGTGCCGCCTGCTCCCACCTGGCCCGAGTGACCTTCTGCGCCAGAGGAAGGCTGGGAGTGGCCGCTCGCCTCGGGGGCCTGGAGCACGGGGAGGCCACTCCCGGAGGCAGAGCCTCCCATCCGTGCACAAGTCCTCTGTTCTCCCAGGGAGTAACGTGTTAGAAAATGGATCTCCTTCAACAGGCTGCGATTCTGATCCACGCTCGAGTTTTAAAAACCCCTCCTGCTCGGCTCTGTGTCAGAGCCCCTGGCCTCCTGTAGCCGGGTCCTTGGTGACCTGAGAAAGCCGGCTAAGATCAGTGTCCCTGTGGGCCCCTGCTGCGCTGGGGGGCAGGAACGAATGCAGCTCCTCCCTGCCTCCCCGGGGACACCGTGACCATAGAGAAGTGGCCGAGCTGAGGTGCATTTGGGTCCTTGTTCGTGGTCTCTGCCACCCACGCTTGGAACCCCTGTCTGTGAGGGCCCCAGGCAGAAAGGAGAGGTGGTCTTGCCGCTCCAGGCGTGCCCTGAGTGCCTTCACCACCCCCTGCTCTTCAGAGCACGTGCTCCAATCTACCCCCCAGCCTGGGAACCCCTTGACAGCCAAGGGCCTACTCCTGTGCCTGGTGCGTAGCTGGTCCTTGAACAACGATGACCGCAGGAGTTGCACGGTTGCATCCGTGAGTCTCCCGCATGGCAGGTTAAAACTCATCCTCCTTCCCCTGCACCAGCTTCCCCCTGCCCCTCAGGTTTCTGAAACCATGGTGATGTCTCTGCTTCTACCTCTATCTCTAGCATCCCTTATTCGCTCCCCACATGAATTATTCTAAAGCTCTTAGAAGGAAGCCTCTCACACAGGATCCTCCCTTCCATCCTGCTTCCCCTAGCTGGGAACCTCTTACCCAAACCCCTGCAACGGTTTTCTATGGGCATCCTTGCCCTGGGATCTCTTCCTTCAAGAGCAAAACTGTCTACTGCCTCAATGCTTTCCCCAGACCCTCTCTGTCCGTGCCCCTTGTGAATGTCCCTTGCCTATGCACAGACTCCAGAGTCCACAGTCTAGCTCAAGGTCAAGGACTCTCTTTGGTCTTAATAATATCTTTCCTTCTGAGACAGAGGGGAAGAGCTTTGGTGCCAGAGAGACCTAGGGACAAATTCTGGAGCCGTCCATTGCTAGCAATTTGACCATGACTCAGCTCATTGGCTGTAAAATGGCAACGCTGTCCTCCAGGAAGGGCATGTGTCAGGACTGAAATGGGATCAGGCCCAGCCCTAAAGCTACCATGCATCAGGTGCTCCCCAGAGGGAAGGAGGCACCCTGCCTGCCTCCACTGCCCTCCTGCACACTCCCATCCGGGCACGCTGACCAAGTGTCTCCCCAGCTTCCCTTCTCCGTCTTTAGCCGGTGCTTTCTGCTTTCCTCTAGAAACATTTACCCTCCCCTTTCCATAGATGTTCCACCAGCCATCAAAGCCCAGGCAGACCCTTCCCAGGCAGCGTGTCTGTGTCCTGCCATCTGGATGTCACCTTCCTTGGCTTTTAACCCCCACACCTTTGTTCTAAGATGCTTTCCACAATTGCCTTATGCTGCAGGTATGCATCCAGGCTTAAAAGTGGAAGAAGAAATCAGAAGAGAGAACCGGAGTTGGCAGCCTGGGAGCCACTGGAGCTGCCAGAGACAGAGAAGAGTGAAACCCAGTTGCGAATGGATGTGTAACTAAAGATGGCGCTGGTTGTTTCTAAGGTTGAGCTCCCATGCATCAGGAACAGAATGCCCAGTTAGGTTTAAGTTTCTTGAGGATGATCATTTTCATTCCCCCCAACCCCACCCCTACCCCATTCATTCCGTAAACATCTACTGAGCGTCTCTTCTGTACCAGGTCCGGGGCAAAGTGTTTGGTGAAAAACAGGATCCTCTCATTACAGGGTTTATAATCATTGGCTCCTCTCCAATTCCAAGTAAATGTGTTTGTAAATATGGGCTCAATATACTTTGTAGAAACAGTATAAATAACTCATACAAAAGCCTTGAGCAGGTAATTCTTAATCCTATTTTCAGGCCAGAAGAAAGCAGAGGCTCTGAACAATGAAGTGGTTTCCCTACAGAATAATTCTACGTCCAGAAGCCTTGGCTTCCATTTCCCTCCTCCAACCCCAGGGTGCGGTGGTTCCTGCTGGCTCTTTCTTGCTCCTCTTTTTAATGTGCTTGAGAAGGAAGGGCACAGTTCTCCATTAGTGCTGAGCGAAGTACAGCATCGCATTTCCACGTCTGCCCTAAAATCATAATGGTTTGCTTGAGAATTGGATTTACTTTGAGATTTCCCCTGCCTTTTCCTTGCTGGACCTGGAAGGGTCCCCTAAGGTGGGTTGGCACGGGGCATTTTGCTGGGAAACTGTTAATGCACCCTGGAGCCATCTGAATGCCAATGCATGCTTATTAGAGATGATTTCACTGCATTTAAAGACATCTGCACTCAACATGGGGACGAGGAATCACGGAAATCACGGAAATCGCATTCGCCTTGGAATCCGCCCCATCGGAGCTTCATTGCTAATCGGGGTGATAATAGATGCTCTGATTACAAAGGCTGGAAGTCTTTCGGTGCCAAGAATGATTTTAGAGTGTTCTGAGCAGAGGTCAAATCGAGTTTCCTGTATCTGACAGGAAGGGAGAATACCAGACCGATTCAGGGCATCGTCCCGGGGAGCCTAAGCTCCTTGAGCAAGGTCAGGGCACGACTTTGCCAGGGGCCGCGGTGGGAGGGGGGAGCAGGTTAAGCAAGAGGGGCAGGCTTGTCTTTATGAGGAGGCTCTCCAGGTGATGGCTGTGGACGGAGGCAGCCCAGTTGGAAAGCGGCTCCGCTCCTGGTGCCCGGTGCTTGCTGTGGGCATTTTTCACTTCTCCAGGATGGAGCGGCAGCAGCCAGGCCTGGCTTGGGAGCCTCTCCGAGGGGACCTCTCAGCCATACAAGACAGAGAGCAGCAGGAAGCCTTTCACACCTTGGGAGTTGCTCAAGATCCAAAGTACATAAACTCGCTGTAGAAGGAAGAGAAATGGAACTTTCCAGTGGCAGGTTTGTAAAGCGTTTGCAGTGGTGTGTGCTCACAAAGATAATAAATACGCCAGCCCCCCTCCAGTGGCTGTGAAGGTGTCAGGAAGACAGATGGGTCCGGCCTGACACAGCCAGGCCAGGCAGAGGTCATTGGACAGCAGTGAGACATGATGGCTGTGAAGAGAATCTTGCTCTTAAAGGACGAGGGTATGTGAAGTGCTCACCAAACGCCTTTCTGGGAAGGCAGCATTCTCCAGCTCAGGGAACTTTGTGTATGTCATGTGCCTTCACTGGAGCTGCCAGAGACAGAGAAGAGTAAAACCCAGTTGCGAATGGATGTGTAACTAAAGATGGCGCTGGTTGTTTCTAAGGTTGAGCTCACACGCACCAGGAACGGGATGCCCCTGAGTCAGTGCTTAGAGCAACCCCAGGCACTTGCACAGCCTAGGTCCTTGCACTACTGTCTGTGAGTCTCTGTGTCTCACACGTGCCCACAACCACACACATAATCTCCTTTTGCTCATTCATAATTCAAAGAAAACTTTTTAGCTAACAGTAGAGCCATGTGGAAAAATGGAATGAGCAATGAGCTGGGAGTCAAAAATCCCTACCACCCACCAGCTATGTAAGCATCTTTGTGCTTCCCAGGTGTGAAATGAGGGAGTTGGAGTTGGAGGGTATCTCTAAGGTTCCATCTCTGCTGCCGTTTTGGTCCCTTTTGGCCACAGGCTGTCACGCACAACACCAAGGGAGTTAACCCTCTCACGTATCAGAGAGCCTCATCAGTGTGTCCACATGCAGAACACACTGACTGAAGAGCCAACAGCCAGGCGTGTAGCCCTGTCCAGGCCCTGATCATTCCCAGTGGGCTTCGGTTTCTTCATCTTGTTTCTCAAGAGTATTGTAAGAATCAAGTGAGTATGTGGCCTTGGGCTGGAGCCTGATGAAAAGCATCTTGAAGGGAAGCCCATGAGTCTCCAAAAGGGACCCCTCCAAAAAGTGTCCTTCCTCAGGCTGCCTGTGAGGCCCCTTGGCCCTCTCAGCCTCTCTAGCAGCTGGATCTGGGTTGGGAGGGATGGGGGTGAAGGCAAGGGGACAGTACCTGTGCTCTCAGCTCCTGCTAGTGACCTGGTCCCTGTAGAATGCATCCTTCCTAGAAATGAGGCCATGCAGAGTGTATGAGGTGCGCAGGCTAGCTGGGCAACATCAGATGGTTTAAAACAGTGTTGTTTTCATTATTTCTATTGTAAGAATTTTCAAGACTCCATGAGGTGAGAAAGATAGGAGATAGAAGAGAGCCTGACTAATCCTCAAATTTTAATCAGGTTTTTTTTTTTTTCTAAAGATTTATTTATTCATTTTAGAGAGAGAGTGTGTGTGCAGGGCTGGGGGTGGGGGAGAGGCAGAGGGGAAGCAGACTTCCTACTGAGCAGGGAGCCCGAGACACACAGGGCTTGACACGGGGCTCAATCTGCGGACCAGGAGATCAGGACCTGAGCTGAAACCAAGAATCCATGCTTAACCGACCGAGCCACTCAGGCGCCCCTCGGGTTTTTCCTTTATTCCTTCAAGACCAGCTGACGTGCTGTATGAGAAGAGAGGATGCCTGTAGAGACAAGGAGAGACCACAGGCCTGAAATGAGGCCAAATTGGGCTGGATCCTTCTCTACCACCACAGACACTGTGACCTCTGGGCAAGCAACCTGACCTCTGCTGGGAAGCTTCCAGCCACTCCTTCTCTCCACTGCCCCTCCCCAGTCAACTCCTGCTTCCCTGTCCAGCTGGCTCCACTGTCACTTCCCAGGGAAGCCTTTCCCATCTGCCTGGAGTAGGCTCAGTGACCCCTCCCTAGCCCATTCTCTCAGAGCGTCCATACTTTTCCTTTGGAGCAATAGTCGCAGTTGTCATTAAGTTTGTGCAATATTGTTAATGTTTGTCTCTGTGGAATTGCACACTGTCGGAGAACAGGGCCCCCATGTGTCTTGCTCACAGCTCCATCCTTAGACCTGAGAGGAGCCCCCAGCATAGTATGCTCAGTAAGTATCTGCTGGCTGAGCAAACTCTCTCCGAGTCTTAGTTGCCTCACCTGTCAAACACCTACCATGTTGTGAGGATTAAATGGGATAATGTGAAGCATTAAACAGTAAGGAATTAATCAAAAGGTAGTTGCTATTCTTCTAATTGTTATTATATGTCATCCTATAGTGGCCAATAGATTTATCTTCCTAAAGTCCATGCCCATCAACTTACTTTCCTCTTCAGAAATGTCTGCTTCCCACAGACTAAAGCCCAATCTGCCTGACATGGACCCCAAATCTCACACCGTGATTTCCCTCAGCATTTCTGAACAAGCTCTCTTCTTTCCCCAGAATGAATAAGCCCTTGCCATGCCTTCACTCACTTGAACTCCTTCACATACAGTGTGGGCCCCATTCTCCTTTTTCTGACTGGGTGGTCTCTCTGTCCGTCACCCAACACCTCACCCAATGAAGCAAACTCTAATCCATGGGAAGCATTTGGGTAGTAAAAACAATGTCATATTTACTTCATTTATTGATTCTGAAGCTTGGACCAGTTGTGGTTGGGAATTCTATACCATGGCCTATTTAATGCAAAAGTTAGGAACCTTTTGTTATCCGAAAACTTTATAGCTCTTGGTGCTTATATCTAGGATGAGGGACAGGGAAGAGCTCTCAAATTTGTAGTATCAGGAAAAAACAGGGAAATGTGAATACATCCCCTCAGAGCCCACTGGCAGAGGCCATAGGTACAAGATACCAAGACAGCAGGAAGCCAGGGTAAGTACTCATGGAGAGTACTTAGAGAAAAGGCTGAGAAGTTTGTCACGTCATCCATCTCCACCCTCCTGCCTGCAGCCCCATGCAGTTTTCTGGCTTCTGTGTTTTAAACCATTTTGATTAGCACCGCAGGGGAAAAATCCATTTTTAGGTCCCTCTTAGGGTTTATGACTTGGGTCAAACCCTCCTAAAGAGGTACAGTTTCTTAACACCAACTACTTACACTTGGGATGCAATTCCAGAGCAATAATGGAGCAGTTCCTTGGGCGGAGGGAAAACTTACCAAGCCTCCAGAGGTCCCACAGCAGGTGCCCAGACTGGCAGCCAGGTGACAAATGGGCAAGAGGCCAATGGTTTTCTCTCCTACTTTAATATACTGCCACTCAATTCAGCATGGCTTATCTCTATGGGTTCCAAATGTGTTTAACTGTGAAAACTTGGTTCAAGCAAAACATACGCAGAACCCCACTCTGCAAATGTGAAGAGGCCCTGGTTAAAGAGGGGGGCGTTGGAATCCTGTCTGTTCCCATCCTCTCTTCCCTAGCCCCTAGAACCTCAAAGGGACCCGCTGAAGCCCACTGAACATAGTTTGAAGATGCCTGAAAGACACAGGCTTTGGAGCCAGTTAGAGTAAAATCCTGGCTCCACACTTGAATGACCTTATCTTGATCTTCACTTTATCTGTACATTGTATATAATAATACCCACTATAATAATATGCACATACTATAATAATAAATTATAAAATATAACTTGTAGGAAGTCATAAATAATGTATGGAAAGTGTCTGGCTCATAGCAGGTGCTCAATAAATAGCTATTTAGTAAATGCCTCAAACAAGCAGGCCCCTTTTCTGGGACTGTGGAGGATTCAGAGATGAGCAAGGGACCTCACAAAGCTGAGGGTCTGGTTCCTACTATGGGACAGGAAGGAGGAAGTACTAGAGATGAGGGAACAAAATGCTACAGAAGGAAATCGAGGGAACGAACATTTCTAATCGGGAGGTATGGTTGAGACTGTCGGTCACCTCCCCAGTATCTTTTTTCCACTTCTTCCTTTGTAACGGAATCCCTGATTTCCAGCTGGGATCATGGTTGCTTAGAATGAAACCATATTTCCCAGTTTCCCTTGCAGCTGGTGGTCACGTGACTACATTCTGGCTAATGAGATGTAAGCAGAGTGGAACCCTGTTTCAGAGAGTCAGAGAGGTCGGCACTGCCCCCTGTCCCCTTATTCTCCCCACCCTCTTCCTCCACCTTGATGCTAGAATGAGCACAGCTGGCTGGCTTTCTGGTATCTGTGGTTCCATTTAGCATACTGGTTAAAGGAATCTTTGGAGAATTCGAGAGTTAATGTACCTACAAAGGGTAAATACTTTTATTATTCTTCAGTGTAACACAGTGGCTCAACAATGAACTTCAGCTGCTACATCCTGCAGCAGCTGTACTCTGAGGAAGCTGGGGGGCTGTGTGATTTTTGAATATCCCACAGCCCAAAGAGGTCCTGCTAATTATGAACAACTCTGATTTGCTGGGTATCAAAGTTCTCACTAAGTCGTTTAAGAGACAGTCAGTGTTCAGGATACAGTTAGTGATTTGCTTGGAGTGGAAGGTAGCAAGCACTGGTGGGCTCCAGCACTCTGATTTTACCCAACATCCTGAGAAGAAGTCCTGAGTGAGTGGGGCTCTCCCAGGGAGCAACCAGAGCTCTAAGGAGAGGGCTCTCTCCGAGCTGGTTCCGGGGGAGGGTCTGGGCCTCCCCTCAAAGCAGACTCCTCAGACAGCTAATTAGGGTATCATTCCAGGACAACAAAGGGCTGGGGTGGAGATGAAAATGAAGGACAAGAGGGTTGTTGAAGCTGGGATGGAAGGACATTCCAGGATTCCTCTAAGAAGAGGCAACAAGGGAACTAGAGGAGGGAAGCTACCTTGAGATCCCTTTGAGGGGGTCCAAGATTCCCCTCATCTAGGGGCACCAGATAGACTGGGATGGAGCAGACAATTCTTCAGCTAGTGCTAGAGGTTCTCTTCATCCGAATCATGCCTTCTTCTTACTGCCTGAATCCTACACATAAGACCTAGAGCCTGATACTCCACCACTTGAATGGAAGAGAGAGTAAATATCTCCTTTTGAAAAAGTGTTAACACGCTTAGGATTATGAGTCAATTCAATCAGGTGACGTCCTATGATCACTGCCCTGAGAAAATGGGAATTGGGTTGAGGAGAAGAGGTTGAGAGGAAGAGACACGTGAAGGGCAAAGGGGCACCACGATGAGGGGTTTGACAACGGGGGGCAACATGGGGGCACCGGCATCATGACGGGCACAGAGATAATGAGTGTTTGCTGAACTGCTCTATACCAGATGTTACACAAACTCTGGGGATAGCCTAGGAAACAGCTGGGGCCCCCTCATTTACTTTAAGATGTTGATTTGTGCCAGATCTTGTTCTCTTCTCTTGTTCTTAAAAATCAGGTGGAACAATGTCTCTCCTCTTTGGAAAATGGGCTCTGCCCACTCAAATCTTCTGCCTGGCTGATGGCTCTATGTGACAATGTTGGGAAGTAGTCTGCAGGATGCCTCAGCATTTGCCAAGAGCCCCCATGGCTGACGGATTCTGTGCTCTGCCCCTCAGAACTGCCTTTCCTTGTGTTTCCTGTCCACCTTTCTATCCTCAGCCAGGAGAGGCTTGTGTGGGACGGAGGGGGGAGGTCCTTCAGGGGAGCACGTGGAGGATGTTGGACCACACAAAATAGCTCATCACTGTGGCCTCACAGGGCTACTGGTAGAGAGAGCCGCGGCTCAGAACAAAGATGTGGCTTGCCAGAGAAGACAGCCAACCCACTGGGAGGCTCCAGAGGGGCAAGATGAAGACTCCCTGACTCCTGGGCCCGGGGACTCTTCTCTTCAGCAGTTTTCAGGTACAGAGCTGCTGGGCTGTGATCTGTTGAGAGGTGGGCTCACATGATCTGCGACTGCTAATGTTTATTGAGTTCTTATCATGTCCTAGGTCTTGCATTAAATACACATATGAAGTTATTCAATCTTCCCAACAAACCTATGAGGTAGATGCTATTGTTATCATTCCAATTTTACAGGTGAGGAAACTGAGGTACAGAGCAGTTCAGACTTGCAAAAGGTCAGTCAGGAAGTGGTGGGTCCAGGATTCCAGCCCAGTGCATCTGGCTCCACCGTCCATGTGATTATCTACTATGCTCCACAGCCTTTGTTCATTAATGCAATACTGAAGCTTGAAAATGATTTTAAAAAACACATAATTCACAATGGATATCAAGCTGTCCCTAGAACGAGAGCACTTTCCTGCATTGCATTCTGACAAGGTATCTTTAATGGGTGAGACAGAGATGGCATTACAATCAGCCCTGTGGAAATATTTAACTCTGGTCCTGTCCATGTATTTGTATCCTGCAAATGTCACCCACTATGCAAAAGAAGACGCTTTACTGACATCTGTTCTTCTTTTTCCTGGCACAGAGTTGATCTACACTTTCCAGATTCCCTTAGAGTTAAGTGTGGCAAAATGGCCAGCTCTTGCCAATGAAATGTGAGTGGAAGTGATGTGCATAATTTCCAGGCTCTAGGGAAGAGTGTGTGCCTTCCCTGCTTACTCTTTTCCTTTCTACCCGCTACGTGTTGGGGGCATGGAGGCCACAGGGGATAGCAGGGCCACAAAATGGACAAAGCCTAAGTCCCTGAACTGGGATGCATCTACCAACTGGGAGCACCCACCTTGGACTCTTGAACAAAAAATAAATTTCTATTGCATTTGAGCCACTGTACATTTTGGAGTCTACTTACTCCTATAGCCTAGCCTACTCTAATATACCACTTTCTTTATTGTGGTCAAAGGTTGAAGTTAGCTGCCTTTAAGAACAACAAAAACCCATGAAAGTGCTTCTGATTTCCCAGTGTTCCCATGTTCAGACAGCACGGTTCCCCTCCACCCCACCCCCTTCCCCCTATATGCAGTGATCCCAGAGCAAGGGCCAAGTAGGTTAAAACATGGGGAAGCCAGAGCATGCATTACATTACCACATCGGTTTCCTTCAAGAGAGGTCCCGTTTCTCTTGGGGCTGGAGCCTGGGGGCCTCAGCCCAGGTGCCAAGGGGCCTCCAGAGGACATGGGGCTGGAGCGGGGACCACTGGCAGTGGTGGCCAGGCCTCCCCCAAGATGGCCATCTCCAGAGTTCTGCCTCTTGCAGTACAGCGAGGAGGAGGTGGGCAAGGAGCCCCTGTGGCTAAAGGCAGAGGCGGAGGGGTCCACGCTGTAGCGGTTCATGCCTACAGGGTTCACCAGGCACTCCTCAGTGGTGGCTGTTTTTGCTGAGCAAGAAGGCAGGACAGAGAAGAAGAGATCAGAGAGCAAGTCAAGAGGCTATCTGACAGTCTTGGCAAATGTTTCCCCAGCAGCACTGGTGCCACTATCTGTGGGGATGAGAGATGGGGAAGAATGGACCCCACATCATAATCCCAAATAGTTCACCTCTCAACAGACTGAGACACTTGCCTCACCAACAAAGCATATTATAGTAGGGATGGGAGATGTGCCCCTGTGTGTTCAGAGGAAAAAGTGATTATTTTGGTTATTGATGACTTGAAAGTAAAATTCAAAGGTCTTTCTCCTTCCATGCAGTCTCTACCAGCTTGTCTGAATCTCCCTGCCCTCTTTTCTCTTTGCCCACCAACACTGCCCTCCTCACCCAGCCCGGAATGCTTTAGAGAGATCTAGCAGGAGTCACAATGTCCCTGAGTTAAAGAAACAATTTGACCTGGGTGGTGACACAAGGGCAACGGTGCTTCCTCCCCAACACTTTCAGTTCCAAAACACATGAGGGTACTGCCCTTCCCCCAAAGCTAACAAACTGGGGACGCAAATGCTGATCTGGTCAACCCCAGGGTTCTCCCTATCAACTGCAGATGAGAGATAAAGAGCCAATCAAAAGTGCAGGGGGAGTAAAGGACCTAAAGAGTCAGCCAACCTCACTGTCAGCTCCCCTTCGCCCAAGTAAATCATGACTTTCTACATTTTTAAAGCTCAACCTCAGCCTGTTGAACTCTGTCTGTGAGCTATACCTATGGCCAAAAGGTGTGGGGTGTTTTGTTATATTTTTAAGGACAAAGTTTAGGGGAATTATGGGGATAGAAAGAGGAAGAAAAATATCTTAGGAATTCCTTCTCTTCAGTCCCTCCCATCCCAGACAAGATCGTATGTGCCTAGTCCCATCAGTAATCATGTCTATACCACATATGGTCAAAACAAATCTTGACATCCACAAAGAAAATGTGCTAGAGTAACAAAAACCAATGGATCTTCCAAGGTTGGCAATGAGGAAACACATTTGAGGCCACAAGATCCAGATGTCTTCTTCATGAATGAATTCCTCCCATAATGTAGATATTGAAAGATTAAGACTTGGTTTTATTAGGGGAGCTATCAATTCTTCTCATAGATGGGGATAAATATGGAACTTGCCTGGAAATAAAAGTCATTGCATATGGGATGTCACTAAAGCAGTGCCTAGAGCAAAATTTATAGCTGTAAATACTTATATTTAAAAAGAAGAAAGATCTCAAATTGATAACCTAATCTTTCATGATAAGATAGTGGGGGGGGGGGGCAGAGAACAAACTACACCTGAAGCAAGCAGAAGGAAGGAAATAAAGATTAAAGCAGAAATTAAGTAAAGACTAGAAAAACAATGGGGAAAATCAATGCAACCTAAGCTGACCTTTTGAAAAAAATCAACAAAATTGACAAACTTTAGCTAGATTGGCCAAGGAAAAAAGAAAAGAGTTAAATTACGAGAATCAGAAATGAAAGAGATGACATTACTACCAATCTTATAGAAACAAAATGGATCATTAAAGGATACTATGGACAATCATATGCCAATAAATTAGGTAACTTAGTAACTGACAAATTACCAAAACTGACTCAAAAAAATACATAGACAATCTGAGTAAACCTATAACAAGTAAAGAGAATGAATTAGTAATCAAAAGCTACTCACAAAGAAATCCCAGGCCCAGATGGTTTCATGAGTAGATTCTACCAAGCATTTAAAGAAAAATTAAAACCAATTCTTTATAAGCAAATTAATACAAGGAAGGGATACTTCCCAACTCATTCCATGAGGCCACTATTACCCTGATACCAAAACCAGACAAAGGCATCTCAAGAACAGAAAACTACAGATTAATATTTCTTATAAATATGGATACAAATATCCTCAACAAAATGCCAGCAGATCAAATCCAGTAACATATAACATGACTTATACACCATGACCAAGTAGGATTTATCCCAGGAAAGCAAGGTTGGTTTAACAGTCAAAAATCAATTAATGTAATACACCATATAGATAGAATTAAAAAAAAAAGATAGTACAATTATCCCAATAGATCTGACAAAATTCAATGTCCTTTCCTGATAAAAAAGACACTCAACACACTAGGAATAGAAGGCAACTTCCTCAACTGAAGAAAGGGCATCTACAAAAAACTTACAGCTAACACCATAGTGAATGGTGAAAGACTGGATGCTTTCCCTCCTAAGATCAAGAAAAAGACATGGATGCTTATTCTTACGACTTCTATTCAACATTTTACTGGAAGTTCCAGCCAGGGCAATTAGGTAAGAAAAAGAAAGAAAAGGCATCCAAATAGGACAGAAGAAATAAAACTATCGCTTGTATGTAGAAAATCCTAAAGAATCCATTAAAACATTATTGGAACTAATAAATGAGTTTAGCAAAGTTGCAGGATACAAGATCAATATACAAATATCAACTGTGTTTCAGATTCTGAAAATGAAGTTAAGAAAACAATTTCATTTATAATAGCATTAAATAGAATAAAATATGGAGGAATGAATTTAGCAAAAGAAGTGTAAAACTGAAAACTACAAAACATTGTTGAAAGAAAGTAAAGAAGATCTAAATAAATGGGGAAAAATCCCATGTTCATGAATCAAAAGACTGAATATCAAGATGGCGATACTCCCTAAATTGACCCACAGAATCAATGTAATTCTTGTCAGTATCTCAGCTGACTTCTTCATAGAAATTGACAAGCTGATTCTAAAACTCATGATTTTCGAGGGACCAAGATGAACCAAAACAATCACGAGAAAAGAACAACATAGAGCCTTCACACTTCCCAATTCCAAAGTTGACTACAGAGCAACGATAATGAAGACAGTGTGATTGTGGAATAAGAATAGGTATGCAGAGCAATGGAATAGAATCGAGAGTTCAAAAATAAACTGTGTCTATGTTCAGCTGATTCTCCACAAGGGTGCCAAAAATCATTCCAGGGGGAAAGAAAAATCTTTTCAGCAACCGGTGTTGGAACAACTGGATATCCACATGCAAAACAATGTCATTGGACCCTTAATTCATACCATATACAAAAATTCACTCAATATGGGCCAAAGACCTAAATGTAAGAGCAAAAAGTTATAAAACTCTTAAAAGGAAACATAAGAATAAATCTTCATGACCTTGGATTTGGCAAGATATTCTTACATTTAGCACCAAAAGCATGAGCAACACAAGAAAAAATAGGTAAATTGGACTTTATCAAAACGTAAAACTTCTGTGCTTGGAAAGATAGCATCAAAAAAGTGAAAAGATTACCCATGGAATGGGAGAAAATACTTGCAAATCATATATCTCATCAGGGACTTGTTTCCAGAGTAACTCAATAAAAGTCAATAAAAAGAAACCAAATTTGGGACGCCTGGGTGGCTCAGTCGGTTAAGAGGCTGCCTTTGGCCCAGGTCATGATCCCAGAGTCCTGGGATCGAGTCCCACATCAGGCTCCTTGCTCAGCAGGGAACCTGCTTCTCCCTCTCTCCCTCTGCTTGTGCTCTCTCTGTCAAATAAATAAAATCTTTAAAAAAAAAAAAAAAGAAACCAAATTTAAAGATAGGCAAAGAACTTGATGAGATCTTTCTCCAAAGAAGATATACAAATGGCCAATAAACACACAAAAACATGTTCCCCATCATTAGTCATTGGGGAATGCAAATCAAAACCGCAAAGAAGTGTAACTTCCCACTCATTTGGATGTTTATAATAAAAAGTCAGATAATAACAAATGTCGATGATGCTGTAGAGAGACTGGAACCCTCATACACTGCTGGTGCGAATATAAAATGGTACAGGCTCTTCAGAAAACAGTCTGGCTCTTCCTCAACTCGTTCAAACTAGAGTCATTCTACGACCCAGCAATTCCACTCCTAGGTATCTACCAAGAGAAATGAGAACGTATGTCCACACAAAAATTGGTACATGAACATTTACAGAAGCACTATTCATAATAGCCCAAAGGTGGAAATAACCCAAAAAGGTGATCAACTGACGAATGGATCCACAAAATGAGGCCTATCCACACAACGGAATATTATTCAGGCATAAAAAGAAATGAATACTGATACTGCTACAGCATGAATGAGCCTTGAAATATTCTGCTAAGTGAAAGAAGCCAGTCACAAAAGGCCACGGATGAAGTGATTGCACTTACATGAAATGTCCGGGACAGGCAACCCTATACAGACAAGAAGTAGATCAGCGGTTGCTGAGGGCAGAGGGGCAGTGGGGAGAGAGGGTGCTGGCTAAAGCGTATGTGCTTTTTGAGGTACTGGAAGTGTTCTACCATTGTGGCTGCACATTTCTGTGAATAAACTAACAACCACTGTGTTGCACTCTTGTATGATAATCTCAATAAAGCTGTTTAAACAATTCCCTGCAGAAGCCTGGCGCTGGGTCTGAACACATTCCTAAGAGTGTTACATAGGCAGGTTCGGCCAACACCGCTCCGGCCGCCACGACACAAGTAAGCTGAGCAGCCTCAGTGTACGCATGCTCTGTGCTTTCTGCTTCGTGGCCCGGGGATGCTGCAAGAGGTCTTCAGGAACCTGGAACTCGGCACCTGCTCCTTGATGACCTCTACTGCAGCTCTTCCATCTGGATCAGAAGACGGCAGTAGGAAGATTCTAAAAAGGCCCAGGCTACAGAGCTATGTATGAGGCTGCCTCCCGAACGGAGTGAGGAGAGGGAGACAAACACTGAGCACCTACTATGGGTTAGCACCATTCCAAGCCAGTTAGCAGTAAGCTGTCATCATATTCCCTTTACTGGAACGTTCTCAGTACCTGAGATACTAATCCCTTCTGTGTCCCTAGTGGCAGGTGCCTTGCTGTATGTGAGGAAGCTACTCAGTGTCTGGCATACAGAAGGCACTCAATAAATAGCTATCGAGTGGACAGTTGGGCCACTGTTAGCAGTGAGGCGGCCATTACACAGAATACGCCTTATGATACAGATTAGAAAGGACTCTCATGGATGCATGGTAAACAATGATAAAAAAAGATCTAACTAAAACATTTATTCTGTTTATTAAATATTTTAAATCGAGATTAAATATGTCTACGTGGGTTCTGATAGCGGTAAGGTAGAGAATGCAGACAATTCTCCAATCTGCAATATAGCTGGAAAATACAGATGCGGATGAAAGATCATCGTCCTATGACGACGTGCAGAAACGGGGAACAAGGGAACATGGACTTCATTGGTTTAAAAACTGCTGACGACCATGAGTGAGATCAAAGCTAATAAAAGCCAGCTTCTGGGCTGGGATCCAAATGAATTCATCAAAAAGTAAAACCGACTTGAGAGACCACCAGGCAACAGCCCTCTACCCAGCACAGGATACGCCCATTATTCCAGAGGCAGAGGGTGAACCACCGTGGAGACAGATCGGCAAGCCCCCCACCGCGGCTCTGCTCAGCCTGGAGCTCCCAGGAAGCCTGGGAGTGAGCAGCACGTTCAGGTGCACACACTAGGGTGCCGCTCAGAGTTGATGAGACACATCTGCTCAAACCTGGCTAAAACAGCCTTTTCCTCACCTTTGTAAACACGGGTGCTGACACATCATACGGAAGTGTAAAAATGACTGATATCATGCAGGCCGTCATCATTCACCTACAGGCCCGAAAAAGGGACTGCACAGAGCCCAGCATTTCCCCCAGTGGCAGGTGCGCCCCCCTGGTGGGACCGCGCATGATTTTAGGAGGGACTTTGGTGTATTCATTTCCTAAGGCTACAGAAAATACCATAAACTTAGTGGCCTAAAACAGCAGAAATGCATTCTCTCATAGTTCTGGAGGCTGGAAGTATGTAATCAAGGTGTCGGCAGGGCCGTGTTCTTTCCTCTTCTTTTTTTTTTTTTAGATTTATTTATTATTTATTTTGGAGAGAGAGAGTGGAGGGAGGGGCAAAGGGAGAGAGAAACTCAAGCAGATTCCGTGCTGAGCATGGAGCCCAACATGGGGCTCGATCTCACGACTCTGAAATCATGACCTGAGCAGAAACCAAGAGTCGGATGCTTACTGACTGCACCACCCAGGTGCCCCAGGGCCATGTTCTTTCTTAAGGCTCAAGGGTAGTGTCCTTCCTTGTCTCCACCTAGTTGCTGGTAGCCAATGATCTTTCACTGTCGATATATCCCTCCTATCCGCCCCCATTGTCACATGGCATCTTCCCTGTGCCTCTGTGTCTGTTTCCAAAGGTCTTAGGAAGGCATCAGTCATTGGATTAGGGCCCATAATCCAGTATGACCTCATCTTGATTACATCTGTAAAGACCCTATTTTTTTCTTTTAATTTAGAGAGAGAGAGAGAGAGAGAGAGAGAGTGGGGGGGGGGGGGTTTGGTGGGAGCAGAGGGAGAGGGAGAGAGAAAATCTTCAACAGGCTCCACGCTGGGTGTGGAGCCTATCTCACAACCCTGAGATCATGACCTGAGCTGAAATCAAGAGTTGGATGCTTAACTGACTGAGTCACCCACGCGCCCCAAAAGACCCTATTTCTAAAGAACGTTCTATTCACAGGCAGAAAGTTAGGACTTGAAGGTGTATCTTTTTGGAAGACACAGCTACAAGGGAACATTATTTTTTATAGTCATGTACTTTAGTGGATAGCAATAAAATATAATTAGCCCATCAAACTATGATTTCACTGATACGGTATCATTGCTTAAAGTGACTAAGAGCTAAAGTTAAAAGAAATGAATCTGTTTAAAGGAACATCTTAAGTAAGCACTTTTACAATTGTTATATGGACATAGCAAAAATTGTGAAAGGTGGTGTATTAACCCTGGAAAGCACCGAGTTAGTACCAAGCCCTCTTTTCAGGCTGGGTGGTAAATAAGGAAAAATAAATGAGCCTCTTATTTAAAAGCTTCCTGCAAGAGATTTTACAATCTCCCTCACAATTAGCTCATTGTACTGCAAATCTTATCGCCTAAAAGTTCCTCCTTACATCTACCCCCAATTCCTCTTGCTTTAGTTGAAATGATGACTGCTGGATACATCACCTTTCTACTATTCAAAACTATGAAGTCATCAACATACAGGGAGAGAAATTGTGGGTATGCAGAACTCTTAGGAACTAAGAATTTCACTGTGTGACCATGGATTATTGGTTACCTAAAACCACCATTTAAAGTCTGTAAAAAGAAGGACCAGATCCGTACCTGAGGAGGGAATTGCACTTTTCAGCGGTTTTGTGGCTGGCTGGTGAGTGAACACCAGATGGGGCCAGCAGTCCTGGGATTGCCAGGCACGAGTGCCCCGCGCAGATCCAGCCCCTGCGTGCAGACTCACGGCCAACCACGGGGCGGACCTTTTCTCCCTGATTTCTTAGAAAACTGCTTCTCATCTGAAATGAGCTTGTCACCCTGACACCTCTCATTAAACAAGAGGATCCAACCCAGCCTCCATGTAAGGCCATTTAATCTCTGTGGAGAACATCAGCTCCGCAAAGTGGGGTAAGGGAGAGGGGTCTCCTGCACTTTCTTCTATAACCTCCCTGCCTGTATCCAAGGGACAAAGGATGCTGCTTGGAAAATCATTACATCTTCCCTCCAGGAAAAGGAATAATCTGCTCTTGGACTATCACAGGAGCAGGCTTAAACAGAAAGGCAAACACACCCATGGTGCCATCCAAGACGTCTGCCGCATTTTCAGGGTTTCATGTCTTGGGAACTTTTCAGGGTTTAATGTCTTGGGAACTTTCAGGAGAGCCTGGTGTTCCTTTTTCACCATTGCTGATCTGTGAGCTACATTTTCCCCCAGCCGCTGTACGGAAAGCCTGCCCATTAGTGAAGCCAAAGAACACTCGAAGAGTTCAAACCCACTCGAGCCTCAAGGGATAGCCATTTGCTTCTGAATTTGAACTGTGTCTACACCTCCCTGTCTGGGAAACAAACTCGAGGGTCAGGCATGTGTGGGCGCTTCCCTCCTCCCTCACCTCTGCAGAGCCTTCCAGATCGCCCGCCCGATGAAACCCCGTTGCCACTGCAGCTCTGGAGGGTCCGGCAAGAGCACCTGGAATGTAGAGAAGGTCCGAAGAGAAGCAGGGAGAGACAGAGGGACAGGAAGAAGAAAGCCAAGAGCCAGAGAGAGAAAGTCCCAAAGCAGCAAGAGCAGCACAGCGAGGAAAAGGGGGGCTCACGTGTATTAAAGTGCAGACACTCCTGATGGAATTTCAGTTCAGGCTGCGGTTGACCCCTTGTCCTTTAGGACCCAAGACCGAACTGCTCAGAGTTAAGTGAACCTGCCTGTTTATTTTATCAAAAAAAGTGAAGCCGGCACTTTATGTGGGTTCTTTAACCAAATGAAGCCCTGAAAAGCAACAATACGGCCATCTGCAAAATTAGTCTCAAATAATACCTATTCGTGCAGTAATGAGCCCCAAATTCCAGAGTCTTAGAAACGATTCTTTTTCAGAATGGACAGTTCTTTCCACCCCTCTCTTTCACGCACGCGCACACCCCCACCCACACCCCCCTACACCCCCCCTCCACTCCCCACCTTATTTCCCCACACCAGCCGTGACTTCTCAGCTGAAGGAGCAGCTGCAGCACACAGTGAGCCCTTTCTATACTGCGCGCGGCCACCTCCCCCTGGGTTGGGAGCCACTGCCTTGCTCTGGACCCATTGCCCGCCGGCCTGCCCAGGCCAGCGGGTCACACAGCCCTGCCCAGGCCGGCAAGAAAGGCAAACCACTGGGTCAGTGGCCAGAGGGCTCCATGTGAGAACAGCTTGGCTCGGCGGCTTGACGAGATGGCAGCTGCACAGATCCCAGCCCTGAAACCCAGATTCCGAAAGGAAGTAGCCCCGTGGGCCCCCTACTCTGCCGCTCCAAGAGCGACGGCGAACCAGGTGCCACCCCCGGAGGGGTGCAGCCAGGAAGCTCCGGCTGCAGAGAAAGAGCTACAAGCTCTAAGCGGGGAAGCAGAGCGCAGAAGGGGGCAGGAGGGAGGAGACCCCGGGAAACAATAGCAGGTCCCCAGGAGGGCTGCCCTTCCCCTGCTGAGGGGCCATTGTTTCCTACCTTGGGTGGCGGCCTCCCGCCCACACCCCTGCTCCTCTCCGGCACCCGGGTGCCCAGCACGTGCTCAGTGCCGCGGCGGGAGGCAGAGACCCTCTAAGGACTTCGCAGTGGCAGAAATCAGCAGATTTCCTCTCTGCCCTCCAGGCTGCCTCTCCCTGAGGCTCTAGTGGAGGTTTGCAGACTTTCTTTGCTCAGGCTCAGTCCCGCCCTGGGTCTTGCTCAGATAAGCTCATCACGTTTTCCCTCAGGGCCCTCTGTGGCCTCCGGTCCCAGCCTTCCCGGTTCAAAGGGCACCAGGCCACACCACCTAGGAGGCTTAGCATTTCATTCGCTTCAATTAAATTTTCCATTAACTTGGTCTCTGGCCAGTATAGATTTTTCCCTTTAAGCTTGTCTCCAAGTTCAGATCACTCAGCCCTCAGAATCAACCTTATGACTCCCCTCTGGTCCATTTAAGTACATTTATATATTTTCTCCCCTAATGAGATGCACAGAAACCAGCCATAATTTTAATGCCTGACACCTGAACTTCGGCAGTCCTCTCAAATGTTTCTGGTTTGCCTAAGACTTTGTTCTAAGTCTACGGGTTGATTTCCTTCTGTGGAAATTTTGCCCAAAGTCAGCCATTTGGGATAATGAATGCCCTTCCGGTCTCAAGAGGAGAGCTGGTTCCAGAACACTTTCCATATGGTCTTTCAGCTTTGCCATGCCTCTACTCCAAGTTCTTATGGCAACTCCTAACAGGTGGGGGAGGGCGAAGGTGGGGGGCTCCTTCTGCAGTCATGCTTTGTTTCCTCAACAGCCCCACCCTTTTTGGTCTTTCTAGAACTTCAGGGAAATTAAAAGTGGTCCTCAATCAGGAAAATGTTGGAGTGACCAGAATAGAGGACACCTTGTAAGTTTTGGTTCTAAATGGACATCCTGACTTTCAGGGTGGCTCATGATACTTTCCAGTATTCCTAATGCTAGGAAAGCAAGCTGCCATGTTGTGAGATGCTCTGCGGAGAGGCCTGTACGGCAAGAAACCAACAGCTCATGGGAAACCAACAACCACATGAATAAGCTAGGAAGTGGATCCTTTCCTAGTTGAGCTTTGAGAGCCTGGTGTGAGACCTAGAGCCAGGGGACCCAGTTAAGCTGCACCTGAACTCCTGATTCACAGAAACTGAGATAATAAACGTTATTTTAAGCCACTAAGTTTTGGGGTAATTTGTCACACAGCAATAGATAACTGATACAGATGGGGAAAGGGCATTTGCTTCATTTCTCTTGACTCCGCATGTCAGTTTGGAAATTACAATGATTAATTCAGTCACAGCTAGGATGTATCTGCCATAGAATACCTGTTCAATTCTCTGCCAGAAAGTTTATGGGATTTTTTTCAGCAAATGGTTTACTGCTTATGTATGAGACCCAGACACTACCCGGTAATAGGAGACAGTTCATGAAGTTTATCTCAGAGTGTTATATAACGACTTAACTGGAACATTCATGCATTTAACAAGAATTATTGAATACTTACCTTGTGCTTCCTCAGTATCTACAGGAGTCAAAAGAGAACAGAAACATGAGCCTTGCACTGCAAAGAGGTTCAGCAAATTACTGAACATTGAAAAAATCGATTTTAAACTCCACAAAACTCAGGCCTTTTTCATGAGGTTATATTTTTCCCCTTTAGTTCAATTTTTTAAGATTTTATTTTTTTAAGTAATCTCAACACCCCACGTGGGGCTCAGACTTACAACTCTGAGATCAAGAGTTGCACACTTTACTGACTGAGCCAGCCAGGCGCCCTACCTAGCTCGGTGTTTTAAAATATGTACAGATACTATATTTTAACGAATGATATAATTGGAAACACAATAAATAAATTTTCCTGAATGAAATATTGATGCCCAGGGGCAGAACTAAGATTAGGAGTCCTACCCTGGCAAACACTCCCCATCTTATGCTATAGGAACACTAGCTGGGCTTCCCGTGGACCTAGCTGTCTGAAAATACAGGAAGGCCTTTGTATTTGCCGCAGACCTGATAGACACTCCTCTTTGAACTTTTCCATCAAAACTTTCTCAGAGGATTCTTTTTTATATATATATATTTTATTCATTTATTTGATATTTGATAGAGAGAGAGACACAGCGAGAGAGGGAACACAAGCAGGGGGAGTGGGAGAGGGAGAAGCAGGCTTCCAGCTGAGCAGGGAGCCCAGTGTGGGGCTTGATCCCAGGACCCTGGGATCATGACCTGAGCCGAAGGCAGACGCTTAACAACTGAGCCACCCAGGCGCCCCTCTCAGAGGATTCTTAACACCTGAGCTTGGTATTGATACTTTGTTCTCCTCCCAAATGACTCTCTTTCGAGCCTAACAGAACAGCGCATTTTGTTCACATGGCCTCTGGCTGTGACAGGGTGAACATAGCTCTGAGATACTCCAATCATTGACCTGAACTGGGAGAAAAGCAGCTACAAGGGAATCTGGTGTAACGCACCTTCCTTCACTGTTGTGGGGTTTTTTTGTTTGTTTTGGTTTGGTTTTTGCCTCCATCATTCCACATATTATTTAAAATACTACGTTGAGGGGTGCCCGGGTGGCTCAGTTGGTTAAGTGTCTGACTCTTGATTTTGGCTCAGGTCATGATTTCAGGGTCATGAGATCGAGCCCCGCATCGGGCTCCAGGCTCAGTGAAGAGCCTGCTTGAGATTCTCTCCCTCTCCCTCTCCCTCTGCCCCGGCCCTCCAAATAAATGAATAAATCTTTAAAATAAGATACCAGGTCAAACTATGCCTACTGTCTGGTGGAGCAGGCCACTGTGTGTGGGTTTTGTAAAAATGAGAGAGCTCTCTTGATGTCTGGAGTGATGGGCTCTGCCTGTCCTGTGGATGTAACCCTGCAGGGATGTACGCAGAGCCCAGGGACAAGGATGACACACTCCTTGGGGCCAAGATAGGAAACCCTGAAGGAGAAAAGAGAATTGATATAATTGGAGTACAGTTTCTGCCTGGATTTTGCTAAATGGTGGTTGGGGTTTGTTTTGTTCTTTTACGTCTTTGTGAGACGAAATGACACAGGTGTACCACAAGCCATTTGTGAGCATCCACTGAGTACAGTCGGGCTTCTGAGCCGGCGGCGGGGGGGGGGGGGGGGGGCACAGGATGTACACCCTCCCGAGCAAGTGTGGGGTAATAGGGGCAATAGGATCCTACCGGCAACTGGCTTGGGAGGGAAGCAAAGGGTCAGGGAAGAGAAGACCTGGGTTCAGTCTCCTCCCCACTGTGGCCTTTCTCTGTGGCTCTGAACAAGTAGCCTTGAACTTGCGGGCTTCAGTGCATCCCAAATGGGAAAGCTCACTAAATGTTTGCTGACTAAATGGATGTTTCTATGTCAAATAACTCATGGCACTTGATAAACTCTCTTTCCTTTTAGAAACAAACAATCTGGGGTGCCTGGGTGGCTCAGTCATGATCCCAGGGTCCTGGGATCGAGCCCCACATCAGACTCTCTGCTCGGTGGGAAGCCTGCTTCTCCCTCTCCCACTCCCCCTGCTTGTGTTCCCTCTCTCGCTGTCTCTCTCTCTGCCAAATAAATAAAATCTTAAAAAAAAGAAAAGGAAATAAACAATCTTTCAGAAAGATAGATATTCCCTGTACAGTCATTCTCCATAGAGCTATCATATTAGATAAATTTGCAGTTCAACAAGGAAGCCGACTTGATCTCTAAAGGCGGGTACATAGGCTTAACCATAATGGAGCACTTAGCATTTAGCAAAATCCAGGCAGAAACTGTGAATGTCTGTTCCGCCACTGGGTTCCTGGTGCCTGGCTCAAAGACCACCAGCCAAGGAGGAAAACATCAAGCTTCAAAAACAAAAGTCCTTCCTCATCTCCCACCCCTACCATCTGTGTATCGAAAAAGCTACTGGAGAAAAAGTAAACAGTTTGTTCCCATCGTGTTAAAACTTCAAAGGGCAGGAAACCAATCACTAAATTAGATCTTGCAGAAGAGTTCAGCTATCACATTTGTGGTTTCCAGAGATCTCCCCTACTCTTGGTGAGCAGACAATTTGTTCTGTTGTGTTGCATAGAATTCAAGCCATAAATATTTGCTACAGATTCGTTACATCTCAGGCTCTGCTCCCCAAATCTATCCAGCAGGGAGATGAGATCTGGTCCAGATTCTTGCACTATAGTGCAAAATTAAGTGCCACTGAGGATGTGTAAACATGGGTCTGGGAGAACAGATGGACGTCTTGGGATTCGGGGAAGCCTAAAAGATGGCAGGGACCCTGCTATGGAAGGTGGCCAGGCCACACTGGGGACTTTGCCTGTCGTCGTTCTTGGCTTTCTTTCACCCTTCTCACCAGTGCAGCAAACCTCCTCTTTCTCACCTGGATTTGCACACCTGCCACCTTGCCTGATCCCTCCACCCCTCTGCTCTCCATGGGCATCGGATCATCTTCGGTGGCAACACTTGTACGGGGGCGGGGGGGGGGGACGGCACATTGTCCTAGTGCAAATAGACTTATTTTACTGAAAACCTGAATAAATGATACATTTCCCCAGGTGAGGACTGTGCGAGCCCACGCTTTATCAAAGTGTGGTCGCCGACCAGCAGCAGCACCAATCCGCCTGTGCACCTGTTAGATACGCAGACTCTCGGGCCCCACGCCAGCCCCACTGAGGCTAGAATCTGCACTTTAACAAGATGCCAGGTGGTTCCTGAGCACATTTAAGTTTGGAGAACACTGGCGAATGTTTATTTATAATTGAGGGCTTTTCAATATTCAAAGGTAAGGTAAAATTTCCCTGTGATCATCCCATGGTTTCTGACAGAAGCGCAAATGTTATCAAATCCACGTTTCTGCCTCCATTCTCCTAAAGCACCGGAGAGCTGTTCTACTTCCTAAAACACACACCACGTGTGGCTGTCAGGTAACAGAACTAAAGGGGAATGACCGAAGTTCCTGATTTCAAGCCAAGAACTTTCCCTTCCAGACGGGATTCAGGCAGCCGAGTAGGTAGTCTGGTTTTCCCCAGACATAGGAGAAACATCACAGAAGAAAGTTTCTATCTGAAAGCTCTGAGGAAGGGATGTGGAAGATGTCCTCTCTCTGTTCCAATGTGACCTGCTCTGTCTTGGTAGCCTCACTTTCACCTCTGGGGGGCCCCTCACTGGGGCTCCTGGGACACCTGCTGCCCAAAGCTAGCCGCTACCACCTCCAGCTGTGACATCTTGCTCCTACTTCTCTTCTGGGTTGCCGACGTCCCCCTCATGGCCCTAACAAGTGGGCATCTACATTTGTCACCAGGAACGAGGAGGTCACTACCATTCAAGCAGTCCCTTCTACTTCTGTAGCTTTGACTTTTCAAAGTTCCTTACGAATACAACCCCACCTGACTCCTAAGGGAGCTATCTTGTAAGAGTTCCACCTGGTTCTTCAGCTGCCAAGTTCTCTACCTGGGACAGTAGTCCTTAAATCCATGCTTCTCAAACTATAATGTGTCTTCAAAACACCTGGGATCTCTTGTTAAAGAGTGTGGGAGGGCCTCTGAGCTTTTGCCTTTCTCAGGTGATGAGGATGCTCCTGACCAGAGTTTGAGTGGCAAGACCTTAGGTTTAATTAAATCTACCACCAGAACCACCGAGAACAAATCTGTATGACCCACTGGATCAGAAAATGATGTCCATTTTCAGAAAATGATGTCCAAATCATCCATTTTTTGGCCACAAACCTTGTTTCTTTGATAGTTCCTTATGTGTCATGGTTTTTCCTTTTCTTATCGTCTGATTAACTGTCTTCTGGAAATGCTCTAATGAATATTGACAAACCCTGCAACCGTGTGGCACCAAGCCTGATCGGTTACAGCTCTAACTGAACAGCACTTGGGCAGAGAACCACCTGGTTCAAATGAGCTCAAGACTGTGCAGTCGTGTTTAGGAATGATGTGGTCCTATGGAGGGATCTGGAGCCTAAAATCAACCAAGGCCTCCATCCTTTCCCTTTTATATGTGCCCTCCTTGCCACAATAGGGGGCAGGATAAACTAAGTCTTCATCTGAAGTGATAATAATTTGATGTGTGACCTTTTAAGGGAAATTTGACAAGGCAATCCTAAAGAGGCGATGTCTTAATCTAAAGGCAAACTCTCTACTGGTGTCATTTTAGGCTCCATGGCAGATGGGTGGAAAAGACATGTGGCAAGGGGGCCACTTAGAGCCTACAGTGACATAGCTGCTGCTTCTACTTTCCCTGAGGCTCCCAGACACGTGAGATGCACTGAACTCAGTTCTGCAACACCTGGGGCATGAGAAACAATGTCCACAAGGTTGGTTGACTGGGAGCAATTCATTTTTTCAAATCAGCCATGGGCTAGGGAAGGGCTCATGAAGACAATTCGAGTCATTGCTTTCAAAGCCAGGCCAGCTAGGAAGGAAAGCATCTTTTGGCTAGAAATAACTGTCCTAGTCAAGGGAAGAAGTGAGGCAGCGACATTGCTCCAGGGAAAACTCTGGAAATTCCTCCAGCATGGTGAGCTTGGGAGAGAATACGGTGGAAACCAAGGCAAGAGTTTCCTCAGTAATCACTTAAGGAAAGCTGAAGGGGGGTTCCTGGGACAGGATGTTAAAATGAAACAATTTTAGTTTCAGTTTTCGCTGAGGCTGCAAGACAACAGACACCCCAAGGTAGAGTAAAGTATGCACATCTTGCAAAAAAAAAAAAAAAAAAAAAAAAAGACGGTGGAAAGCCAGTTTTATACCTATAGGTGACCACCTACATCCAGCCTGCAAAAGGAATGTAGAGGTTGAGAAACAGGTTGACTAGAAGATGAATTATGGAGAGAATTGTCTAGTGTATTACGAAAGGCTTCAATGTGGCCATGTCACTAGCTTGATATCTGTCCCCAGAGCTTGAGAGACACAGTGGATTACTGTTTGATTCCCATGGGAAATCTAAAAGTCTGACTACTCTGATGGCAGAACAAAAGAGAGGTGACTGCAAGGTTCAGCTGCATGCCCAGAATTTGTTTGGGCAAAGGATGTGTAGTGTTTGTCAGGGACCAGATGTGGGCCATCAGAAGAGAGAGCTAAAGTAAGATCTTTGGGGCACTTGGGTAGCTCAGTTGGTTAAGCATCTGACTCTTGATTTCAGCTCAGGTCATGATTTCAGGGTTGTAAGATTAAGCCCCGTGAAAAGCCTGCTTGGGATTCTCTCTCTCCCTCTCCCTCTGCCCCTCTCCTCCTCCCTCCCCACTCTCTAAAAAAAAGTAAGATCATCTTAGATTCTTTCTGTGGGACTGTCTGGTGGCACAAGGGGGCCTCTGCAGAAAGAAGCTAGAGATCTACCTGCAGATTTGGGGCTGTGGAAGGAAGTGACCAGGTAACCAGCCAGAGAAGAATTATATTTGTCCATGTCAGGGAAAGTGCAGGTGAGAGATGGCAGGGTCACCAAAGTGCCCATGCAAGAGCCCTTAGGATGAAGAATCAGCTTTAAACACCCACCAGAACTTGGGAGAATGATGCCAACTCACAGCAGGATTAGTCAGGTAAAAACTCTCCTACCTCTTGCCTCTCCTGTCCTCTTACTCTGGTCATGAAGGATTCGAAATCATTATTAGCTAAATATGGGAGGGGGGCAAAAACACAAGGTTAGGTGTGAGGTGGAGAGAAACCAACTGGCCTGAAGCAGGTCTGAACTGGGAATGGGGAGAAGTTACATCTTTGATTGAAATTTAAAGTTTGATTATTACACCGACCCAGATATATTAATTATTGACTAGAGAATGTTTTGTTACCTCAAAGGAACAAGAAAAGTCACAAGATTTGTCCAAAATTTCATCCATGGATAGGAATGAAGTGGTCCCACAGGATATATTTAAAGAAGAATGGGAGACATGAATTATGTGGCTTTATGATTATATCCTATGGGTCATTGCTTGTTCAATGTAACGGTGATTCAGTGGATTGCAAAGTGAAATCAGACCATTCTGCTATTCTCGTTGCAAGATTCACTAGAAGATTCGTTAGCTTTAGGATATGTTCCTGAGTCAGCTAAGGCTTATTCATACTGTCAGAACCAGAAGGAGCACTGTGCATAAGCAACCCCAACACCTCATTTAGGAAATGGAGGTCCAGAGATAAGAAAAGATTTTCCCAAGCTTGCACATATAGAGACATCAAAAACAAACAAACGAAACAAAACAAAAACAAAAACCACAAATGTATATAGTATCTGCTCACATAGACCATATTTAATTAGATAGCTTTCATTGTGAAGGCCAAATTTCTTCCTGATTCCCAGGTCTCAGGGAGATTAATGTAAAATTATAAACAGGGTTCTTGACAGTATCTAAAAAAAAATTTATGCTAAGAATCTAGATTTATCCTTCCCTGCTGTCCTCTTAAGTTTAAAATATAGCCACTCTTATTATAAACATCTTTTTGTTGAAGACTCTAAGCCTATCTGTGATCACATACCTGCAAATGTATTCATTTTTCATTATCTGTAGTGGTCACTCAATACCTCAAAAATTTTCCCAAGCTCATGTATCTGTCTTATCACAACACAAGATGTCACATGGTGCTTGGAATAGAAGAGTGTTCAGCAAATGTTTGTAGAATGACATAATGACTTGATTCCAGTTTCACTGGCTATGTGTTCTTTATATATCAACAATACTGCTTCCAGAGAAAGAAAAAAGGCAACATTTCTGGTCATTCTTGGGGACCTGGAATCCAGAGCCTAGAGTCATGTTAGCTTTTTATGGATTTCCATAACTCAGGGCTGCTAAGTGGAGGTACCTAGCCCTTGAGCACACAACATGTGGCCCTATATGCCCTTACTGACCTTCCCACCAGCTTTCCTATGCTGAACTACTCTGCAACAAAAGGCACTCAGCCCTGGGATCACTTTTCATCCTGTGATGAGAGAGAAACACTAACTCTTATTGAAAAACATATTTGATTCATGGCCTGGTCAAATCCCTGTAGCAACAGACACTCTGTTTATTGACATGGGTGGGTATCTGAGGCCCCCAGGCATAGATGAACATAATCCATTTCTTAGCCCTAGTTTCTTTAGGATGTCTTAGTTTCTTAGTGTCATAGTCTTTCAATGACTCAACAATGATAGATAAGTGCCCAAGAGTCTAAATTAGAGGAGAGTGAAGAAAGTAATTCATTATATGTGGTGTGGCCTCATTGTCTAAATTCCAGTAACATAAGCCTAAAACTCTAACATCAGCTCTCAGTAGCTGGAGCAATCTCTTACCACTGCAGCCTGGGTGGAAACTGTCTAGGTACCCTCAGTCCTGGCCGTTCCTGACCTCTGCTGGGGTGAGGGCTGGCAGAGAGGCAGCCTGGGAGCCTCCAGCAGGAGAACCCTCAGGAGCTCCCAGGAGGGCAGGAACACCTGGGACCACCTCAGGCACAGGGAAGACAGACGGACAGAGCCTACCTGACTCCATCCTGCCTTCCTTCTTGTCCTGGGCTTCCTCAGAGCCACCGGAGCCCCTAGGGAAGGGCTGGTGGCTGAAGAGGTCATCACACAGGAGGCTTCGGCACAGCTTGGCGAGGAAGCGAAGGACGTAGCCGACGCTGTTCACCACAGGCAGGCTCCGCAGGTGCTGTTTCCCGTCAAAGGACGCCGAGACTGGAAAGCCACAGAGCCAGCAACTCAGAGTGGGGCACAACAAAGCCACAGGTCCGTAGAAGGAGGTTTTCGTTTGTCCAGCTGTGCTTTGTTTTTAACTAAGCTTTATTCGGATTTCACCTGTTTCTCCGCTCAATGCCCTGTTTGTGTTCCAGGATCTCATCAGGAGCCCACCCCGGGTTTAGTTGCCAGGTCTCCTTAGTCTCCTCTGGCTTGGGACTGGTTCCCGGTCTTCCCTTGTTTCGCATAACCTTGACAGTTTTGAAGAGTACCGGTCAGGTATTTTGTAAAATGTCCCTCAGTTTGGGTTTGTCTGATGTTTTTCTCATGATCTGACTGGGGTTAAGGTTTTGGGGGAAGAAGTGAAGTGCCCCTCTCATCACATCAGATCAGGGGTACGTGATGTCCGCATGACAACACTGGGATGTCAGCCTTCATCACCTGGCCACATGGGGTTTGCTGCATTTCTCCACTGTACTCTCCATATTCCATTCCTTGGAAATAAGTCAAAAGGTCGTGCCCACACTCAAGGGCGGTGGAGGGATTAAGCTCTACCTCCTGAGGAGGGGAGAGTCTCTGTATCATTTGGAATTCTTCTATAAGAAAGAATTGTCTGTTCTCCTTCCTTCCTTCATTCATTCATTCATTTATTAATATCAGTATAGACACAATATATTTATTTTGTACTGTGGGTTATCTAATACTATGTTATTTATTTTGTTGCTCAAATTGTTCCATCTTTTGTCTCTGGGACTTTCAGTGTCCTGTGTCCCTATGACATGCCTCCATTTTTTTTTTTTAGCAACTTTTTGGTTACTGAAGCTTCAATATGTTTCAGATTCATCTTATATTTTCCCTGCCCTGCCCTAAAATCAGCTTTTTCTCCAACAGCCCCGGTTCCTTGTTACTAAAGAATGATATTTAGAAACGAGGATTTGGGCACTGGATATGTTCATGGCTACTGGGTCAGTAGCTCTGGATCTCTTCAGTGGGAGAGCTAAGAAAGATATGCATGTATACAATCCTATTAAGATTATGTCTCTATCCTTCTGTCTGTATCTATACATATATATATAGAGAGAGAGAGAGAGAGATGGATAGAGCTAGGTCAATCAATAGATTGATAGGTAGGTCTAGATCTAGATAGAGATATCCAAATAAACCTGAGTTCATGCTGAGGTCTCTAGCTCTAATCCAGCATCACAGAACTCAGGGTTCTTTCTACTCTCCTGGGGAGGAAGCTTTAAAAAGAACAATAATCTCTCCGTAGTGATTCTAGATGAAATCTGATGTCTACAGCGTTACCAGAACTTAGAAGAAACATGTTTCTTCCAGCATGTTCCTTTCTGTAATTGTCCTCACAGCCTCTCTCACCCCATGAAGCTTGCATACCAGCTCCACTGTGAGGAACACAGGAGCAGACCCTAAAAGGATATTTTGCTCCCAGCTAGGCCTCAGCTACTCATTGTCAACACCTAGAGGGCAGCCCTGTTTTTCATGTTTTATCTCCCAAAAGCAGGCACATGGCAGGGGCAATACCAGAGTTGGTTTGATTTTAGAACTAAAACAAAACAAAACATTTTAATTAGAAATCAAAAGAATCCATTTTTTTTGTGTGTATATAGCTCTTTATAGTTTGACAAGAGCATTCATATCCATCACCTCATTCAGGCCGCCTAACTATCTGGTTAGGACAGTAGACAAGAGGTTATTACCCCATGTTACAGAGGAGGAAATTGAGAAGAGGGCATAGAGCGGTTTTTCTGGCTCACGTGGCTTCTAAGTGGCACTTACCTGTCACGTTAATACTGCGGGTGACTCTGTTCGGGAGAGCCGGCAAAGAGCTGCCCACGTGCTCACTAAGGGGATTATCATAGCCACTCAGACACTCTGGAAATTCCCTCTTAGTGTGAGCATTGCTGTTGGCCTCCGATATTTTAGAAGACCTAGTGTGATGGAAACCGCACCCATAGCAGCAGAGTCTGGGTCATCGGGTCTGCCCCACAGATCAGTGTGCATACACTCCCAGAGGTGCCTGGAAGGGCCACCTCCTAGAAGCAGACGTGGCATCCGTGACACCATAAGGTCTACCCCTCTGGGATAGTGTGGCTCAGGCAGAGCATGAGGGTCATGGGGTACTGCATTACTGCTCCTTTAGCCTTTGGGGTGGCCCTGGGCCCACCCATGACAGTCTGGTTCCTTTAGCCCACTGTGCCAGCACCAACGTCACCATCTTCTGTGCTGTGCCATGGGAACGTTGAGAAAGCAGTGCCCTAAGGATTAGGTTCTAAGTACAGAGTGGGCGAGTCTAACTATTTCTCCTCGAGTCCCTCCCTGAGCTTGGTGCTAGCTTCGTGCTATCACAGCCTCGCTGAGCTTCCCTATCACCATCAGTAATGTGAAAGACCACCTTGCCACTTTGCGACCTCAAGGAGGCAGCACGAGGAGTCCCCCAGTGCTACTGCATTCTCCAGGACACTAAGACCAAGGGCTCAGCTCTGGGAATCTCTCAGCCCAGGGAAAGTTGGCAGCAGGGCTCTGCCCAGGCTTGTGTTGGTGCCAGGCACTGCAAAACCTGCTCCCAGTGCCAAGGCCCGAGGCCACTGAAACGCTGAGCAAGAGAGCAGGGAAAATGGGGTTGGCTCTCCCAGCTTAGGGAGGGAGAACACAAAAAACTCAGATGGGATTTGCTCAAGAACGTGGGCACACAGTACAGGAAGAGCTTTCTCTTAGCACCGTGTCAGTGTCTTGAGCCCTGCTACTCAGCAAGGAAAAGGACAAGGCCTTCAACCTCAGAGGGCAGCCCAGGTTTGAGAACCTGGCTCTCAGACAAAAATCGGGTGAAGAATGGCCAGCGGGCTCTCAGAAAGCTGACAACAAGACTCTCCTCCTGGCCTCTCTTGGTGCAGTACTTCTTCCTCCCGTCTCTGCTTCTGCTAAAGTTTCTTAAAAGTCACCCTGGGTCAGACGCATGCACCTGGACCTTGCCAAGTTCTATTTTAATCAGTTACCAGCAAGTCAGACCCAGCTTCCTGCTCAGAGGGAGCTCCAGAAGGTGGGCAGAACCAATCACAGCTGGGGAAGCTGTGTTGGACAACCTCCCCACCCCAAGCCCTGGGGATTGAGGGTTAAATAAAATGCCCAGCGACATTAGAGGCCCCCCTCCTGTCCCCTCTCTTAGACAGCAGGCAGGGTCATTCATGTGCACCACCCCCACTGCTGGGGAATCTTCCCCCTATTCCCTGGTAATATGGAGGCCATGCCCTTGATACTGGGCCAAAGAAGACACCAGTCTGTCCCCTTGGAATTAAGACATCTTGCAAAGACCTGGTGCTCCAGGGCTTAAGGGCAGGTGGTGACAACAATTGTGTAGAGAGCCTCGGGGAGGGTGGAAAGAACCTCTGCAGGCAAACATTTGAAGGGGGCAGAGCTCCCAACTCTGCCTCTCACTTGGGGTGACGCTGCCACTCCCACTGGAAGCTGCTGGGGCGGGGCTGAAACTGGAGGACGGTGACAACGGGAGAAGGGACTGACCCTGAAGCATCTTTTAAAAAAGACAACAACCCAGCCCTTGAGAGGTCCTTGGGACCATGAGCTTCCCCACTGCTCATGGTGCCATGAAGAAAGAATGAGGCAGAGTACGGGAGAATAGATAGTGACAAGGGATGATATTTTAGACAGAGTGGTCAGAATAAGGCTCTTGGATAAGGCGCCATTTGAGTAGAAACCTGAAGAAAGTCGAGGAGCAAGTCACACTTGGATAGCTGGGGTAAGAGCATTCCAGACAGAAGAGCAGGTACAAAGACCCTGAGGCAGGGTGTGGTTCAGAGGGAACAGCAAGGAGGTCACCATAGCTGCAGCAGAGTGGGGACTCAAGAGGAGTGACCAGGAGATCAAAGAGATAGCTGGAGCCAGGTCACTTAGGGCCTCTGGGTCCTCCTAAGGACATGGGCTTTCTCTTGGAGTGACATGAGAACCACTGAGGGTGTAGGGCAGAGGAGGGGCATGATCTGACTTCGACTTTTAAAGAACCAGAGTGGTTGCTGTGAGTGGTGAAATGTGGCTGGATTCTGGATATATTTTAAAGCTAGAGCAATAGGATTTACTGATGAGCTGGAAGTGGGGGGTAGTGAAAGAGGATTCAGATGTTCTGTCTTCTTGTCCAGGTCTGGAAGCCTTTTCTCCTCAAGCCCAGAGAAAGGCCTCCAGCACACAGGCTCATTTAAGGCCCCTGGAGATCAGCAGATGGAAGACAGACTCTGGCTACAGCCACAGTCCCCCCAAGCCTGATTATGGCTTCTTTCTTCTTCAGAGAGACACGCAGGCCCTCCTCATACCACCTGCCCCAGGGCCTTACCTGACACCACCTCGCCACCATAGCCCTGTTTGACCAGGGAGAAGACCAGCTTCTGCTGGTGGGCACAGTCGATGCACGCTTGTACGGCTTGCTGCAAGACCGCCGATGGCCTCTCAGGCCCAAAGCGCTCGGGGAGCTGCTGCAGCTTCCTCCTCTCCAGGTACGGCCCCGTGTTGGCTTGCTTGTTGACGTACAGGCAGACTGTGGAAACAAAGACCCACAAAGCCCTCAGCATCGGTCACATCAGACCAGGGGGCTGTTCCTGTGTGTGTGTGTGGCGGGGGGGAGGCTCAGCCATGCCCCCTTGGCCCTCACCTTGAGAAAGCTGAAACAAACAAAGGTGGGACTGATTCCTCCCAACTTGAGAAGTACAAGAGGCAAAAGAGCCCATCACTCCCAACTTCCAGGGCTCGCTCCCAAGAGAATCCTTGGTTGGAAACAGATAGACAGGTGGGTCCCCTCAGATGTAGTCAAATCGGAATTGCAGACAATTATGGAGGTCCGTGTGGACCATGTGTATAAATGTATTTCCATACTGGGCATGTACACGTACAAAATCTTCCCTCCTCCTCCAAAGGAGCTGTTAAGCTACACATAATGTTTGCCAATTTTTTTTTGTTAACTTTCAGTGAATAAAAAAATTAAGATGATGCTGATTACACCAAACACTACCTACTCAATGAATTTCTAAAGAGAGTGTTATTTATAATCTCAGAGATATTAAGTACTCAGCTGCCCATTTAGGTGAGCCTAACCAATGGTCCTCACACTTTTAAAGTCACACACCCCATTGGTATATTTGAGCACATGTCCCAAAATGTGTTTATTTATTTATATACATAAATATATACATTATTGACTGTTTTAATATATTGCATGCATTTTAAAACATAACCAAGAAATAGGAAATTTTAAAGGATGAGATAAAAATACGTATTAATGGTACGTGTCACATTTTCTTCCCTATGGCAATGACTCTTCATCTATCCCCCCCATCCCAGGTTATGAGGATCTTACCTTGGGGGTCACTAGGGCAAAGGAGCGTTCAAAAGGGACTTGAAGAAGAGACCAGTAGGATATGGGAAGGATTAAACAATAACAACAAAGGTGATGAAAATTAGTTTTTATTGAGCCCCTACTCTATTCCAGGCACCTCCTATATTTTCTCTTGTTTGAATCTCAAGACAAGCCTGGGAGTGGGATATGATTACTTCCTTCGCTAATGAAGAAACTAATGAAGAAATGAGGCTTAACGGTTGGATGGCTGCGCTAAAGTCTAAAGTGTAATTAGAGGTGCAACAGGGATTTGGACTCAAGTCTTTCTGCTGTCAAAGTCTGTGCTCTTTCCACTCCACCAGGCTGCCTTCTCTTGTACTCATCCCAGATGATTAAGGAAATCTAATCAATAAGAGACCTTCATGCCGGGCACTGTGCTAGGTAGGCCCTACAGATTCGCGCGGTCCCTGGCTTCACAGAGCTTGGGGCCCCACTGGGAAGGCGGAGCTACTCAGAGCACTAGAGGAAGCCAGGTGGGACTGTCACTTCAAGTCACACTGGGGAGGTGCTAGGAGGGCCGATCCTGAGGACCCTGGCAGGGAAGTCAGGGAAGGCCTTCTGGAGCAAAGTATGCCTGAACTGAGATGCAAGGGACGAGAAGGGTGACCAGAGAGGAGATCATTCCAGATAAAGGGAAGGCAATATGTTGAAATGCTATGGGGGGCTCTAGGGACTGAGAGGAGAGCAATGAACTGCAGGGCTCTGTTGGCCACATAAACAAGTTTGGTTTTTACCTAAGAGCAATGGGAGGGAAAGTGAAGGGATTCAAGTGGGATGGGAGTAGGGGTGGCTTGTGGAGAGGGGGACAGTGTGTGTGTGTGTGTGTGTGTGTGTGTGAGAGAGAGAGAGAGAGAGAGAGAGAGCAATGCCATCCTACTGCTGGTACTCTGATGATAGAAATGTTCGTTGGTGGACACCCCGTAAGAAAGACTGGACTGAATTCTACTCTGATTGGATTGGAGACAGCAGGTGGGATTAAGGGAGGTTAGGGTCCTTAGGAGATCTGGAAGCACAAACACAGGGATGGAAGCTCTTCAAGGTAAGCAGGCTCACTCCTGGTGCAAAGTAAACATGGCTCTGAAAAGAAAACACTGGGCCACCAAACCACCTTTTCTAGTCCCACCCCAAGGCAACCAGGTGAACCCGAGATGCCCTGAAAACCAAGTTTCAAGTAATCCTATCTGTGAGACACTTAAGCTAATGTTCTCAGAGAATTTGGTCGTCCTCCCTGCTGTCTAGCCAACAACTAAATCCTTCATTAGAGCTATCTCAGTGGCAGCTCTCCAGTTCACAGAGTAACTGCTAGATGGCAGGCTGGCCATCACAGCCTTAGAGGTCATTCAGCTGACCTACCTGTCAGAGCCTGTGGGACCGCCAAGCTGGGTATGGTGGCTGCATCCTGAGGGATGGAGCTGAGGTCGGGCTCCGGTGTGCTTCGCGGAGGTGAGAGGGCTAAAGGAGTCATAAGAACCCGAGACTTGAGCTGCAAGACAGAGCCCATTTGGTCAAGGAAAATCTGGAAATGCTCTCTACACTTGCCCCCAATTTTTCCTGGATATCAGTTAACCATTTCTCCTCTATCAAGTTTCCACACCTTTCTATTATTCAGCTAAGGGGCTGAGCTTCAGATTCAAGCTCATGATCAAGATTCATGTTTGGGGTCAAATTCAGAGATCAGCTCTGCACCCCACCCTTACAGTGGAGCCACCCAGGAAATGACTGGTGTCAGGCAGGGAGTGTGGGAATACAAGAGGTATGAACAGTTGAAGCCTATGAGCCTTCTGAGTGCAGAATGCACGGTAGGGGACAGTTCCCAGGCTTCGAATCCCTAGAATCCTATGGACAGGGCTTTTCTGACAGCTACCCAGGGACCAATTCCGAAGCCTTCCTTAATCTCTGCTGAGCTTTCAGCTCACAAAGATCACTGGATCCTGCTAGAAAAGAAAGCAGAAACCGTTCCTCCAAGGGGCTGCCATACTGCTCGGTGTTTATTTCCTACAGCAGAAACTGTCAAGGGTAGCCCGAGTGTGGACATGAGTGTATTCTCTGGTGGTGAGAAGCAGCTGCCTTGAAGGACTCATTTGAAATCACAGATGAGGAGCTGCAATCTGCTGTCATGGAATAAGATGGGGATGACTGGGTGGTTGATTGTGTCAACGCCAACAAGTCACTCTCCATACCAAGGTTTGACAGAAAATTGTCTAATCCTTGTTCTCCACCAAAAAATCATGAATAGTTCAGTCACTTCATTTCTTCACCACTGACCTGTGTCTGTTCTCTACTCCAGACCGATTAAATCATTCTTTGGGAGTGGGACCAAGGCATCAGGAGTTTTAAAAGGTACTCAGATGATTCTAATACGTAGTTAAGGTTGAGGCCACTGCTCCGCTGCTTTTCAAATTTAAGGTGCAATCAGTCACCTGGGGGCCCTATTAAAATATAGATTCTGATTCAGGAATTCTGGGGTGGGGCCTGAGATTCTGCATTTCTAACAAGCTTCTAGGCAGTGCTGATGCTGCTAGTCCATGAACCACACTTTGAGTAGCAAGGGTGTGCATTCTGTTGTTAATATATATGCAGACCCCACCCATATATGCAGACCCCACCCCGCTATATTGAATCATCAATATAGAGTTGATATTTAAGGCCATGATAATGGGTGAGTTCATCAGAGAATAACAGAAGGAGTACAGATGGAGAAGAGAAAAATCAAGCACTGAGCCCTGCAAGACTCCAACATGAGGAGTTGGAGAGATGAGGAGGAACCAGCAAAAGAAACCAGGAAGGACATCCAGTGGGGTAGAAAGAAAACTGGGAGAGTGTGGTCTTTTGGGAGCCAAACAGAGAAAGTGTTTCATGAAGGAGAGAGTGGTCAGCCATGTCAAAACCTCTGATCAAGGAAGACTAGAAGTGGTCTTTAGATGTAGCAACTTCTCAGCAAGAGAGGTGGTAGTACAGAGGGTGGGATGAGAACCTGATTGGAATTAGCTCAAGAAATAACGGGAAGGGAAGCATTGGGATCAGGAGTTAAAGTCAAGTCTTTCAAGGAGGTTGTCTGAAAGGGGAGCCAAAAATTAGCCATAGCAAGGAAGAAAAGTCAGATCAAGTAATTTTTGCCCCACAATGAGATATCACTTCACACCCATTAGGATAGCTACTATCAAAAACAAATAAAAAATAATAAGTATTGGCAAGGATGTGGAGAAATCAGAACCCTTGTGCACTGTTGGCAGGAATGTAAAAAGGTGCAGTATAGTGGTTCCTAAGAAATTTAAAATAGAATTACCCAGCAATTCCACTTCTGGGTCTACATCCAAAAGAATTGAAAGCAGAATCTCCAAGAGGTGTTTGTACAGCCCTGCCCATAGCAGCACTAGTCACAGTCGGCCACAGGACCGCGGCTACCAACGTCCACTGACGGGTGGGTGGGTAGACGTAAGGCGGTATATACACGAAGGAATATTACTCAGCCTTAAAGAGGAAGGGAATTCTGGCACATGCTACAACATGGAGGAGCCTGGAACATATTTGCTAAGTAAAATAAGCCAGTCACAAAAAGACAAATATTGCATGATTCCACTAATTTAAGGTACCTAGAAGAGTCAAGTTCATTGAAACAGAAAGTAGAATAGTGTTTTCCAGGGAGGGAATGGGGAGTTGGGGACAGAGTTTCTGTTTTGCAAGGTGAAGTTCTGGAGATCTAATGCACAACAATGTGAATATACTTAGTACTGAGCCATACACTTAGAATGGGTATGATGGTATTTTATGCCACGTGTCTTTTACCACAATTAAAACATTAAAAAAATCTTTTAGTGTATATATATATATATGTTTTGTTTTTCGTTTTTTGTTTTTTTTTTGAGATGGGAGAGACATGCTTGAATGCCGATGGAAATACTCCAGCTGAGAGGGAAAGAAGGATGATCCGGGGGAGTGCTTGGAGACCGAGCGGCATCAGGACTTTGAGTAGGTGAGGGGGGTGAGATTTAGTGAATGGAGGCGGGGGGTGGGAGGGCTGTGTCAAGGCTGCAGAAAGAAACAGGGACCTTTCATCTATTTTACTGCAAAGCAGAGTATAATGGATTTGGGGGGGGTATGGATGTGGAGATGGGAACTTACAAAAGGTCTCTTTTGATGGCTTCTAATTTCTCAGTGATGCTGGAAGCCTGAGTGTGAGGATGTAGGAGGGCGTGTTCATGAACTAGGAGGCGGGACAAGTGGGGAGTAGGGTGTGGCTGCTGAGTGACAATGTGGGGAAATGAATTTAAATTCACTGAAATGAATTTAAAATGAGATCAGTCACAAGTGAGCACCCGGGTTGCACAGGGCTGTATGGGTGCAGATTCTGGGGCTCTGGCAAGAGACCAAATGTTAGTCAGAAGCTACAGTTAACAGAGATTTCATCTTATTCTGTGTTTAGCATTTGAAAAATTAAAGGGCGCACCATGTAGCTATGCTCTGCTAAATACTATAAAAATAATCTCAAAGAAACCTCAGTGGTGGGAAGGAGGGGACAAGAAACCTGCTGTGACTCAGTCACCATGACTTTGGCATGGTTCCCTCACCCACCAAGTGTGACAAGAGCTATAGTTACCCTGCCTGTCCTCCCAGGTTGCGCTGGTCCCTCTGACAGTCCTTCTAGGAATGATAGGCTGCCCTGCATGGCTTGCAGTGGAGAAGCTGGTAGTGGCAGTCCCCAAGGACTGTGGGCAGCAGGCTCTAGAAGGCCTTGGCTAAGTCCTCCATTACAGGCTTAAAGCCCTCCAACCAACATACAGATGATGATGTTGGTGGGGAAAAAGCAAGATTTGGCAAGTCATCATTTTTCCCTCTGTGGTCTTTAAGTTAATCACACAAAGATCCTCGCAACCCTTCCCTAGAAGGATGGTGATGTGACAGCAGTGATGATGGTGAGGATAGGGATGGCAGCTAAGACTTAGATTGCCGGTCACTGTTTCCTGTTCATATAAGCGTAGTAATAACCCTAACATCTAATGCTTGCTCACTATTTTAATATTTATTAGGAAAGGATCTGTTCATTGAACCCACCTCCAAGGAAGTAATACAATTAATACAATTATAGTTGGCTGTTACCTCTGCCCATCATTTCTGCTCAGATAAAGCAATTGAAGGAATTAGAATAAGTCAGCTGGTTGCAGGGCAAAACTTCGGCATTCATCCAACCCCTAAAACAACCGCTGGGACTTTTGAACAAAGAAATCTCATGCAACTGTGGGTGGTATATGATTTTTTAAAAATTCTTCTTGGTAAGAGAATAGATCATCAGGAGGCATACCTTTGACCTAGCATGCTGAAATTTTCATCTCATTGCCTAATATAAAGGAAAAAAACCTGGCCTAGGAAAGGGAGTCACATATGTTTTAGAGGGCTCCTAAAATAGAAATGAGCCCAGTGGCTAGGAATGTCCTATGGTGTGATGTGGGGCCCCTCTGTCAGGGCCTCTCCTACATGTGGAATTGAGGGGCTCCCGGTATCCCCCAACATACAGGGATGCTATTCTCTGGCAGAACATTTGTCTTTGCCATTGCTGGTTTTGTTTTTTTTTTATTTTTTTTTTTGTTGTTGCATTTTGTTTTTTAAATGGACAAAATAAAACAAAACAAAATTGCTGGGGTTTTTCAAATTGCTTTTTTGTTGTGTTTTGATTTTTAAATGGACAAAATAAAACAGAACACTCCTATCTTGGGGCGCCTGGGTGGCTCAGTCATTAAGCATCTGCCTTCGGCTCAGGTCATGGTCCCAGGCTCCTGGGATCGAGCCCCGCATCGGGCTCCCTGCTCGGCAGGAAACCTGCTTCTCCCTCTCCCACTCCCCCTGCTTGTGTTCCCTCTCTCACTGTCTCTCTCTCTCTCTGTCAAATAAATAAAATCTTAAAAAAAAAAAAAAAGAACACTCCTATCTGGGTTTCTAATACCATTCTTCAATAAAAGGAACAAGGGCTCCTTGGAGAAATGGCTGATTCAAGGACAAGGGCAGGAAATATACAAGATGAGCCTGGGGCGTCTTGTCCCAGAAAGTAAGAGAGTACTAAACACACACACACACACACACACACAATGATGAGGGTAGGTCATAGGAACACAGGAGTCAACTGAAAGAGCTTCCAATGTCCAAATCTGGAGCAATATGAGCAACAAATAATGAGTAATAGATTATGATTCAAAGTATACAATAAATATCCATGACTCCATACTGACATAAATGAATGATTGACTAAATAAATACATGGAGGAGAACAGACAAAACTCTTATGCATAAATATTCCAAATAGTTTATTGTGGAGCTTAATTTCCCACTCCTTAAGTGTGAGCTCCACATAGTGACTTCCTTCCAAAAGGACAGGATGGAAATGTGGGGAAAGTAACTTTGCAGTGGAGAAACCCGTCAAACACCACTTCAGGCAGGTGATCAAGGTCACCATCCACAGTGATAAGCCACGTTGATAGTATGCACCCTTGACATGGCATGACGGGAATGACACCTTACCTCTGAAATCTTCTTCCCCAAAACCCATAACCCCAGTCTAATCATTAGAAAAACATCAGACAAACCCACGTTATAAACATTTTACCAAACACTTGACCCATACTCCTCAAAACTGCCAATGTCATCAAAAACAAGGGAACTCTGAGAAACTTTCACACCTCAGAGGAGCCTAAGGAGACGAGATGACTAAATGTTAATATTCTGGCTGGATCCTGGAACAGAATAAGGAAAAACTAATGAATCTGAATAAAATATGGACATGATTAAATAATGATGTGTTATTATTGGTTCACTAATTGAGACAGATGTGTCCTAGTAATATAAAATGTTAACGATAGAAGAAAGTAGGTATGGGGTATATGTGAGAATTCTCTGTTTTACTTTTGCAACTCTCCTGTAAATCTAAACCTATTCTAAAATATAGTTTATTTTTAAAGTATTAAAAACAGGGTCTGGCAGGGGCGCCTGGGTGGCTCAGTCGTTAAGCATCTGCCTTCTGCTCAGGTCGTGATCCCAGGGTCCTGGGATCGAGCCCTGCATTGGGCTCCTTGCTCGGCGGGAAGCCTGCTTCTCCCTCTCCCACTCCCCCTGCTTGTGTTCTCTCTCTCGCTGTGTCTCTCTCTGTCAAAAAATAAATAAAATCTTAAAAAAAAACCAGGATCTGGCAGAATAAACTGGGTAAAATGGAAAGGAAGAAGGGAGACAAAGCTTCTTTCTTGGAAGCATAAGACTAGAGAGAGATTAGGTGCCCGGGACACCATGCTCTGACATATACTGGTGCTAATCCTTGGCCTTCAAAGCCAACAGCCTTGCACAGATGCTGGCAAAGTTGGCACCTTCACCTGAAATTCAAAACCTCCATCAAAAGGGTGTGGTGACTCCTCATCCAGGGTGTGGTCGCCAGCAGCTGCCCAAGGGGCTGTGCTTTGCTGGAGTAGAGTATCATGGTGGGTGAAGCAAAAGAGTAGAGGGTCGGCCTCTGCCAGCTGGCCTCTCCACCAAAGGGGGCTGGAGAATGTGGAAGCAGCTCATCTTTCTTTTCCACTGACAGATCCAAAATAAGGGCCTGGAGAGTTTCTTGCTCCAGCTGTCTTTCTGGGAGACCTTCTCTGAGACATTTGCTAGAGAACCCACTGGAAAGAGTTGGGGAAGGGGAGGGTCTCTTCGCAAACTGAGATGTGTGGCCAGGGGCCACTAATGGAGAAGGGGTTAGCTGACGTAAAAATTGAAGTATTTTTCTAGAAATATGCCAGTGTGGCAGAAACAAGTACTAACTAAACAATGTTTCATACATTGATAGCAAGAGGTTGATAATCTGAGGACAGAGAATGTGGTTGAGGGAGTATGATGTGTAGAGACCGCCTGCACATCAGCAGAGATGAAGCAACAAAGCAAAATTTAAGAATAAGTTCGGGATGGCAGTGGGCACATACATTGGAACACTAGCGTTTGGATCTGGGCTCAAAGTCCAGCTCAGACACTCAGCATGAAGAGCTCTTATTACTTAGGATTTTGGAGCCTGCCTTTCCTTACCTGTGTGAGGATAATAATATCCCCTCACAGGGATGTGGCAAGATTTAAATGTAAACATTTAGCATAGGGCTAGTGCAAAGTGAGGACTCAGTAAATGTTTATTACTATTGCTGATAGAATCGGGGGAGGGCATGACGAGAAGGAGAGAAGCCATATTTCCTCCCCCGGGAGATGGACACTGAGAACTGGTATGATTTCAGTCATCAGCTACACATCACTGATGCCCGGCAGGGCAGTGGCTGGAACACGGGGCTCAGAGACAGGACTGGGGTTTGAATCCTGGGTCTGCCACCAACTCACATGGGACTCTGAGCAACTCACTCAGAGCTTCTGGGCTTCACCTTCCAAAGCCATGGGATTGGGTAGATTGTTGGTTTCTAAATTCTCTTCTAATCCGTAATGTGTATATACCCTGCATTAGACTACTTCTGAAAACATTAAAGCATTTGAGACAAAACCAGTGTCAGTGCCACATTTTGAATGTTGATTAGAAGAAATGTGCCAGCCTAAATTTCTTTGGAATTCTATTTCTAGAAATATAGAAAAGTAGGTTCTTTGGATCAGTTGAAAACAGCCACAAATAATGGATAAAATGTAAGATTAATGAAAGTAGAGAGGAGCTGACAATATATAAAGAATTATCAGACCAGGCACACCTGGGTGGCTCAGTCAGTTAAGCGTCTGACTCTTGATTTCAGCTCAGGTCATGATCTCAGGGTCGTGGGATCGAGCCCTACATCAGGTTCCATCCCCAGACAGTGTCTGCTTGTCCTTCTCGCTCGGCTCCTCCCCCCTCTCTCAAACAGATAAATAAAATCCCTCTCTCAAATAAATAAATAAAATCTTTTAAAAATTATCAGGCTGAAATATAAGTGAAATCTAGGCCTTGGGAATTGGTATGGAGGTCAGGGCTCGTCCAAAGGGCTATGACCTCAGGGAAGGATGAGCCAGTTGTAAACTTGTCCCACCTGCTCCCCACCCACACCTGACAATAAGGAAAGCTGCCTTAATATTGGGGTAGGGGAGTGTGCAGATCTCTGAAAAGATACTGCTACAAGCCAGATGGTAATACAATAAAAAACAGAGTGCTTAACTTTCAATGAGTAGAAAAAAATTAAATACTAAAAAAAAAAAGTCCAAAAGAAGGCAGGAGAGATGGGTAAAAGGAGCATAGAATGAATGGGACAAATAGAATACACAAAATAAGATATATATTTAAACCTAAATTTATCAGTAATTTCTTTAAACATAAATGGACTAAATGCCTAGTTAAAAGACAAAGATTATTATATTACTGGACATTAGGGGTTGAAATGTGTCCCCCAAAATGATGTTGAAGCCCTAACCCACAGGACCCATGAATGTGACCTTATTTGGAAATCGGATCTTTGCTGAAAATCAAGTTAAAATGAGGTCATTAGGATGGGCCCTAATCCAATATGACTGTGTCATTATAAAAGGTGAAATCTGGACAGAGACAGACGAGTATAGAGGGAAGACGATATGAAGACACCGGAAGGACACCATCGACGAGCCAAGGCATAGACCTTGATCTTGGATTTCCAGCTTCCAGAACTGTGAGACAATAAATTTCTGTTGTCTAAGCCACCCAGTTCTTTGTACTTTGTTACAGCAGCCCTAGGAACCTAATATGCCGTATTTTTTTAAAAATCATGCTCATCCTCCCCTCCTTCCCCTCCCCACCTTTATTTGAGGATAGTTTTGTTCATGTCCCTGCCATAGCTTTTCTTGGGGGCACATTCCTTCTTTAGACTCATGCTCTTTCTCCACCCAAAACTCCCTCAGGGTTCTGAGGAGATGCTGTGGGGAGCAGTTAGGGAAAATTGAATACCTCACTGTGTTTAACCTCAGACTTTAGTCTAAAAACTTGCCTGTTGGAAATGCAAATCAGCTCCAACAACAAGAAGTTCATAGCCAATGACCTAATTCCATTCCTAGGAGTCAGCCTGTTTCTGGGTCCACCCATACCTTTTTCTCCCTGCACTTGGAGGAGAGATTAAACACCTAAGGGATGGAGGGGCCACTATCCTTTGGCCTTGAGGCCTGCTTTGGCAACATGTCCCTCAGTTAAAGCTGAGATGGTAGGTAAGCTTTCTTGGAACTAAAACTTCTCTAGGAAAATAAAATTACCCCAATACAATAAACTGCCTACATGACAATGAAGACAGAGGGGATGCCTGAAGGTGGGAAGGAAATGGGCCAGCTCTCTAATGCCTTTCAGAGGTGCAAACAGGGTGGGGATAGGGTGAGGATTCTGGAGCTTTCTCCCACCATCTCTGTGCTGGGTTCAGATTCTCCTCTGGACCCAGAGAACCCCTGAGACTGGTGAAGAGCGGAGGTGAGGGTCGGGGGGGGGGGGGGATGCTGCTTTGCCGAGGGCAGGGAAGATTGGTTTAGTTTCCTCCTAGACAGAGGGAAGCTGAGAGAGGAGACGATGAACCCAGTACTCCAGGGTACCAGGAGAGAGAAGAAAGAAAAGGGAAAACACAAAACACCATCACGGGATAAAGTGAAATTCAGAAAAATGGATCTCCCCGTGAGAATTATTTAATGGAATGCTGTCCACTATGCCCTGTGACCCCAACAATCTTTAGTAGAGACCACACATTTCAAAGAATGCGTGGTGTGATTGGGTTTCTTACAGAAACTGGCGAGGAGGCCAAGTTCTCTGCATCAGCAGGCGTGGGGTCCACGCTGTAGATGGGAGAGGACACAGGGCGCATCCAGGTACCGGATTGTGTGCTTAGGAGTACTCAGAGCAGTGGGAGGTTGGAGCTGGCTTATACTGGGCCATGAGGGATGACTTGCAAGTTATTGGTTAAACACAGTGATTGCTGAACATTAAAGTATGTATACTTACAGAGTATTAATTTAAAATACGTTAAAAAGAAAGGTAATCGATACTCAAAACTCATGACTTTCTAACTATTTTGTTACCGCGCCCCTAGAGATGTACAGAGGCCGGGGTGTGGGGCCCCATGTCTCTGACCAACGCCATGCTTGGGGCTGTCGTCTTGGTGCTTTGAAACTGGACATGTTGGGAATATTTATGCCTTGAAAATTATCGAGTGCTACAAATTAGGGCTGAAGTTACTCTTTTGTTGACTTACAGACTTAAGAAAGTGATGGAGAAAATGTTAAAAACACAAATTAAACTTCAAAGTGTGCCTTGTCTACGGCTGTTACACCATGAATAGCACAAAAAACTGAACTACTTTCGGTTTTCACAAACTATCATCCAATTCAGTGAAGAAGTTCATCACATTCTCAACAAACGAGCAAAATTCCAACATATACAACTTCACCGTTTACTTTTCTTTTACTTCTTAACATAATTGAAAATATCAGTTAGCATTCATGTTGGAGTCACACTCAGAATGCTGGTGGGGGCGGGGACATTGGCCAGCACACCACCGCCTCCCACCCACTACTGAGCCTCAACCTTGGCCCTTGCTCCAGCCTGGGGTTGGGGGTGGAGGGTCACAGAAAACCACAGGAGAGACAGTCCCTACCCTGAGTACTGTACCCGATTCAGCCTAAGGGAATGGCCCCTGCATTGTTTTGCCTGGGTAATGATTTTCCCCATGCAAGGGACATGCCATGCCCACCATCAGCAAGATCAGCGCAGGAAGGCTCATTAGATAGCTATTCTTCCCTTGCATACAATATCATGCTACATTTGACGTTCATAAATATGACTCCAAGACAATACAAGATCTGGATAATCAAAGAATTGTGGAAGCCAATTCAACAGTTCTAATGAAAACACATTGTAGAAAGAGCTTTAAGCAGTGTTGGAACAAATAAAACCCTTTCTACTTAAGTTCGAACATTCTCTTAATTGAGATTTTTGTGAATTTGACTTCCTTGTAACACAATTCCAAGAACACATACTTTTTTGTGGGGGAAGGGAGGTGGGAAGAAAAGGTTGGCAATAAAAAAGAGGGAATAAAACATATTAGAAAATCACTCTCTTTATAGAGTGAATCTTCTAGTTAACAGAACACTGTTCTTTAGGATGCCTGGGTGGCTCAGTCCATTAAGCGTCTGCCTTCGGCTCAGGTCATGATCCTGGGGTCCTGGGATCAAGCCCCACATCAGGTTCCCTGCTCAGTGGGAAGCCTGCTTCTCCCTCTGCCTCTGCTCCCCCTGCTTGTGTTCCCTCTCTCGCTGTGTCTCTCTCTGACAAATAAATAAATAAAACCTTAAAAAAAAAAAAAAAGACTGTTCTTTAAGAACTTAGCAGAGGCTGCTGGTTAATCCCCAAAATATCCATGCTCCCTTTCTTTATTAGTGGGATCCCTGAATTTTAGCTGGCCACCTGAGCACACAGCATTGCATTTCTCCATCTTCTTTGGCGCTAAGTGTGGCCAAGGACTAGGTCCAGGACTGTGAGATCCAAGTGTAAGGGGTGTGTGCAGCTTTGAGGGTCGAGTCCTTAAAGGGAAAGACATGCCTCCACTACCTCTCCCCCATCCGCTGGCTAGACTAGTGCAGTAGTGGGAACTGGAGGGTCATTTTAGAGCAAGAGATAGAGACTTGGTGTTAAGAGTAGCAGAGCAGGGACGCCTGGGTGGCTCAGTCCTGTTACACGTCTGACTCTTGATTTCAGCTCAGGTCATGATCTCAGGGTCCGGGGATGAGCCCCGTGTTATGTCAGGCTGTGCGCTCAGTGGGGAGTCTGCCTCTCTCCCTCTGCCTCTGCCCCTCCCCGGGCTCACACCCTCTCTCTCTCTCTAAAATAAATAAATCTTTTAAAAAAAGAGTAGCAGAGCAACAACAGAGAAGGAGCCTGAGTCCCCAACACCATGGAGACATCATATCACCCTCAGATGCTTCCCGGACTTTAACACGAGGGGGAAGTTAGCTTCTACCTTCTTTAAGCCGCTGTTGTTTGGCCTTTGTTACAGCAACTGGATTTGTATTCCGAATGACACAATTACCAACATGTTAGAACATGTTAGCCATTTGTTTTTAATATCTTAGGGATGATATTCTTTCTAAACATGTTACACTTTTCTAAGCTCATTAAACAGAGCAGACAGAACATAATTTACTCTTTTTTGGAAAGAGTAAATGGGAAAGCATAATTACTATTCTGAACAATAATGCAGAGAGATTGCCAAGGTCACTAAGTGGACGCAGGCTGTGGAACTTGGTTCATTTATACCTAATTCCTGCCATTTTTCTGACTCCCCTCACTATCAGGGATCAAATAAGAAAATATACACAAAGTGCTTTGGCCCAGAGCCTCAAACACAGAAGTGCTCAATGAATTTTACATATGACTGTTATTGCTGTTATTATTGTTATTACGATTACTATTATGTAGAGGGGACAAACAGCTATTTTTAAAACCCAGCACTTTTTTCTTCCTGCTTCAATCATACTCCCAACCATAAAGACACAGAAGCTGGAAATCCCACTGTTCGGTGACATTATAATCAGCTGCATCTACAGAACAGAAGCTAGAGTTTCTCCTTGATATAGACTCTCTCTATCTCTTTAAAACAACCTTAATGGTCTTTTTAGTCATTCAATATAAGGAAAATCTATCTGTTGACCTTGTGTTGCCTCTGAACTAAACCAATAGCAGATGCTTCAAACTGAGATGTAAATTCAGTTCCATAATGAAGAAGGCCGTTTCCATGTCAGTCAGAATATGGCTCTTCAGAGAAAATATGATGTGAAGAGGTTTTTGCTTCCTTCGACTGGGTGAGAAGGGGGCATAAGGCCATCAAATGATGTTCTCACAGCAGTGAGCATGCCCCAGCAATGTGGCTGCAGGCCTGGGCCAAGAGATGTGGGCAGATGGGCCCCCGGGGTGGGGGGGGGGGCATGACCTATGAACTCTGGGGCGCTGACATCTGACTACCAGTTGAATTCTTCCTTTTCTGCCTGTAATTCACTCATATTATTCTCAAGACTCAGAGAAGGGGTTAAACATTACAGCCTGTGTTAGCTGTGCCTGGGTCTTAAACGGAGAGGCGTGTGCCCATACTTGGACCAGACAGAGTTTCCACACGTGCTTGACACAGAGGTGATTGGCAGTGCAGTCTGGGAGAGCACCAGGCAAGAAGTGACCAATGGCAACCAGCAGAGACCTTGACCAGTCAGCACAACCAGGCATCCTCAGAATCTCCTGGAAAAGAGCCTCCCGAAGACTCAAACACTGATTATTTTGTTATGACAATATTGTCAGCATAAATATATCATAATGATGCTATTGACATAACAATTATTATTTTATAATATTGATCATATTCTATATTATTAATAAAATACCATTTAATTATAACAAAAATTCTTATTATGTTTATTCCGTGTCCAGGTGTGTGCGTTCTTCTTTCCCAAAATATCTTCCCCTTCAAATCAAAGGCCATTATATTGCTATAATTGAGCTTGTAAGAAATGTACCTATGATAAAGGTAAATAGACTCTGAAGGAGGGCTTGGAAATGTTTTCTTAGTAGTAAAATACAAGATCTTTAAGGGTAGACCAAGTAATACCTTATTTCGCTTGCTCAGGATTTCTTTTTTAACAACTTCTGTCTCCCTAACTGTATCTCAGATAGTTAACATTGCCAAATTAGTGGCCATTTGGTAAATGAAATGAAACTGTACAGTTTCCTTGCTGGCTCCCCCACAATTAAAACCTTTTCGTTAACGGTAAAATGGGGCTTCTGGGTCTCAGAAATTGTCAGAATAAAACTGGAGAGACCTAACAGGTTGCCAAATTCATTTTGCCAAGTAAGGACATTTTTAAAAATTACCAAATCCTGACAACATGCAACATTTAATAAAACACTTTTTAAAATTCCCAAGTCGTGACAACGTACAACACTTAGATAAAATAAATTTTAACACCAAAACAGTAGGAAGTTTCAGGGGCGCCTGGGTGGCTCAGTCATTAAGCGTCTGCCTTCAGCTCAGGTCATGGTCCCAGCATCCTGGGATCGAGCCCCACGTCGGGCTCCCTGCTCTGCAGGAAGCCTGCTTCCCCCTCTCCCACTCCCCCTGCTTGTGTTCCATCTCTCACTGTCTCTCTCTGTCAAATAAATAAAATCTTTAAAAAGAAAATAGTAGGAAGTTTCCGAATAAAGGAGGATCCTTTGGGTGGAATCATTTTAGCTTATGAAGATTTTCACATGGTTCTTATTTTTCTTGCGTCACCACGAGGGAGTCAGCACTTCCAGCAGACGGCACCTGGTTTGGAGTCGTTCCCGAACACCAAACCCACGGCCTGGGGAGCTGTCTGGGAGCTGCTGGTCTGAGATAATTCCCACACATTTCCCCAAATACGTGGAAGGTGGACTCGAGGAAGAGCTGGGGCCTGTTGTCCCTGTGAGGCGTGGGCATGAGACCTGCCTGCCATGTTGTAGGACCCGGATTGTCAGCTAACCACCCCAAAAGCTTTCTTCCCGCCCCGAGATGTCTCTATGTGTTAGGAGCCCTGAAAACTGCCCCTTTTAGGACACAGGACAACTGCCAAGTCGGGCTCATTCCATGGACTGAATTTCCATTTTTCCTGGCCCTAGAAATGGTGTGTCTGTCGGTAATTTTCATGCTTGGGTCATAGCTCCCAGGGGAGTAGGAGAAAGGCCAACTAGGAGAGAGTTTTCAGTGTGTTTCCTCAGGTCCTGGATTTGCTCCCTGGCTCTATCAACTTTCTGTTGATAGAAGGCTGCCCTGCTCCAGCCTCGTAGACCCATCTCCCGCACCTCAGCAATGGCGCAGGTAGCCGAGCTGGGAAGCCCCGCCCTGTGCCCGCTTCAGAGACACAATCTGAAGCTGACTGAAGCTGACTGAAGCTGACTGAAGCTGACGTGCCCATGAGAAAAAGGAGGCTCTCTTTGTTAGAAAAATAACCAGTGACAGAAGATTCTACTTCAGGAGATGGCTGAGTAAAAGCTCCTTTTACTAAAGCCCGTGACCCCCAAATAACTTGGAGTCACCTTCCCCCCACCTACCAGTTTTATTTTCCAGCAGTTGGAGGAACTGCAGAGAACCAAAGGGATAAAGGTTGAATTCATTACCAATTCTTCCGGAAGCTTTGTCTTCCTGCTGACCTGAAATAATTTCCATACATTTTCCTAAATATATGGGAGTTAATTGCCTATTTGCATTTTGGTTTGAGTATTCAGATCTCAAGATGGAAACATAAGCTCTTTAGTTCAAGAAAAATAAATGAAGGAAAACTTCTGAAGCTCATTTTCTAATGCCCAAAAGGCTCGTGAAGAACAAACTCAATAGTCTTTCTTTTCTAGTAGCCTCTTCAAAAACCTCTGGGAGGAGAAGCTCTCCCTCCTTCGGTTCAGATTGCCTTATGTGATTGCAATTACATCCGAGAATTTCTTTTCCACCCCCCGCCACTCCAAACTGTTAAGTCTTCAAAGGGTCACGGGATTTTAATTCTGCCTGATAGGCCTCCTTGGAGCCAAACTTGACGTCAGCACTTTTTATAAGCAGCAAACTATGAATTAACACCCCGAATTTTCGTGATGAGTCCCCTTGTTGGGGCTCTGTTTGGGAAAGCGCTCCTGTGTCCTTTGCCACGAGCCTGCACACATTATTAATTCAGATGTCTCAGGAACATCATCTGCTTCTACTAAAACCAACGACGAAGGAGTTCTGGAAAGTGGCTTTGAGCGCCGCCCTAGGAGGCCCGGTTAGGGGAACACGCGGTGTCTGAAACACTAATTTAGATGCGAGGCTTAATAACGTGTGTTTAGCTATGACCCTAAAATCTGCTCGCCTTACAACTTTCCCCATCTGGTGCAATTTGCTTTCTCGGCTTGTAAAAATGCACACGACAGGGGCCGCATGCATTGTGTGCCGGGGGGACAACGAGGCCCTGTCCGTGACGCGCTTGCCTGAGAGAAAGCTCGTGGCCGGCCCGCCGGGCCCCAGCTGCCAGCCCTTCCCTCGCCGCGGGCAGGGGCCTTCCGCCCAAGCACCCGGGGCCCAGCCCAGCGTCACTGTGGAGAGAGAAGATGATGGAGCCGTACCTTGTACCCAGGCTTCCGCCCTCTTTTCCTTGGGATCTTCACTGCTGGCAAAGAGCCAGCTGAAGCGGAATAAAGGTTATGAACCGCCATCTTCATGGGTGTTGAGTGAAGCGGGGGTCGGCCTCGCTTTCTCCCGGGGATCCTCTGAGACTGCATGTCTGCTGGTGCCAGTCTTACGGGAGGAAGTGACCAATCGCTCACAGGCAGAAGAGGCGCTAAGAATTAGTCCAGACACAAAGCAAAACAAAAACAGAAGGGTTTGTTTGGTTTGTGAGGCAAACATGTATCCAGTTTGGTGTTTGGGGCCATCCCTATCCTTTATTGGAGGAGAAGACCAGATACGAGAGAGCCAGGCACCACGAGGAGTTTTTACAGTGCTGTCGGGCTCCTGGTAGAATTTCCAGGAGAACAAATTTCCACGGGGCCATGATGAAGTAGGGGCGATACTGGCTAGGGGGGAGAGGACAATCAATTCCCAGCTCCAAACACAAGCAACGAGGCGGCTTCATCAGTGTGTGTCTCAGTTTCCCCAGGTAGTTTAACTGTGAGGTGATATAATAATAGTATTAAATAAATACAACGTCCTCTCACATCCACTCTTGTCCCTTTGGTTGGGTTATAAATGGTTCTGACTTTAGTTTTCCTGTGAAAGAAATTTAACAATACAAATCAATTGTATTAAAGTTATGTCCCTTGGGGCGCCTGGGTGACTCAGTCGGTTAAGTGTCTGGCTCTTGATTTCGGCTCAAGTCATGATCTCAGGGTTGTGAGATTGAGCCCCACATGGGGATCCAGCACTGGGCATGGAGACTGCTTGGGATTATATCTCTCCTTCTCCCTCTGCCCTTCCCCCCCAATCTCTCTCTCTCTCCCCCTCTCTAAAAAAAAATACGTTTTGCCCCTTGATCAAAATGTGGAGAGAGATTTACATACAGAGATGTTCATTTTAACATGATTTAGAATTGCAAAAATAAAACGGATAGAGCCCGGGGCACCTGGGTGGCTCAGTCGTTAAGCGTCTGCCTTCGGCTCAGGTCACGATCCCAGGGTCCTTGGGATTGAGCCCCGCATCAGGCTCCCTGCTCTGCGGGAAGCTTGCTTCTCCCTCTCCCACTCCCCCTGCTTGTGTTCCCTCTCTCACTGTGTCTCTCTCTGTCAAATAAATAAAATCTTAAAAAATAAAATAAAAATAAAATGGATAGAGCCCAAATAACAAGCAATAGGGGACTAGTTCATATATCTACAGAATAAAACAGTCAGTTAAAGCCTTTAACAAAACTATTTCAATAACAGGAGGTTGAGTGAAAAAGCATCTCATAAATTGCTCATAAAAATTATCGCCACTCCGCAAAAATTTATGTGGTGAAAAAGTGAAAGGAGACATGCTAAAATACCACCGATGGCAAAGATGGTGGGACTGTGGATAATTGTTCACTATGGACACATCCTTTCCCCCACGCAGATACCCCATATACGATAATATTTGTAGCCTTAAAAATACTAGTAACAAGCTCCTTCAGGTAGAGTTGCCTAAATCTTGCAGCAAGAGGTAGTTGATCTACTCCAACCCAGAGAACACAGTGGTATCATGAGCTCAGGGGTCAGATTTCCTTGAATGTTCAGGACTGTGACAAGTGGGACAGAACATTAGACTCTAATGCAGGAGGGATGTTCAATGATAAAATGTATTTCTGAGCATTAGTGGTAGCCAACAGTGGAAATGAGAAGCTTTTGCTCAAAAGGCTACAGAAAGAGTCAGGAAAGGTGATGGAAGCCGTCTCTACAGTCTCTATCCTTCGGTCTGGGCAACACTGCAGGAACCCCATTGCTTTGCTCGGGAAGGAAAATATCGACTAGTGGATATTTGGTATCTGAAAACATGACAGGAGAAATTAGGGGCATCTTTTACAAATGTCAGTTCACTTTGTTAATTCTTTGAATAGTAGCAGTATTCTCTCCATAATCTTGATTGCTCTTGGAAATATCACACCTAGTACATAGAATTTTAAAGCATAAATTTATTGTTATATATTTCAGGTAGATAGACAAGCTGTTGAGGATGTCAGTTTTCCCTGTTTTTGTGTAAGAAAAATACCAGATCTCATTGATTCTAAGATGCATGTTTTATCACTCATTAATGTCTCTGAAATCACAATGTACCCTAAAGCACCGTAAGCATATCAGAATTCCATAAGGAGCATTTTTTCTTTCTTCTGGTGCATGAAACAGTGAGGTGTTCTATTATCAAGGGCATCTTACAGTCAGTGAATAATGATCAATGAAGATAAATCCATCAACATGTGAACAAAGCTATCGTTCCTTTTCTAGACGTGGTGTCAGGACCCCACAGTGCCAGCAAATACCCCAAACACTCATTTTCAAAAAAGAGGCTTCACAAAACATCGAAAACCCACCAAAATTTATTCAGTAACATTTTTGCTGTGCAGAACTGGATCCGAGTCCCATTCTGAACTCTCCTGATCAAGTTCCGGCTTCTGCATTATTGGTTATCTACATATATTTGGGAAACAGGATTTTTTCTAGTCTAGTACCTGTTTTTCTACCTTTCTACTTTGCTTCTAGTGAGGAGGTCAGCAACGTTTCTAACATTAAGATCAAAAGTCAGTCAGAGAAAACCCAGGACCAGACAAGGCATTGAATCTCTTTGTTCCTGCAGGTGAAGGTTTATTCAGCTGCAGTCCTTCCCTGGTGAATTGTGATTCTCTGCTTAGATTCTCCCTCACAAACGTCTTCTTGTTGAATAGGTTTGGGGGAGTAAAGAAAGGGTAACAAATTAATTAGCATATTATCCTAGGAATTTGTGTCACTCAAAATTATACTGAACTATCCCCAAATTTCTCAGTACGTTAGAAAAAAAATATTTCCTAGAAAAATAGTCATCTTTTTTTTTTTAATTTTTTTTTATTTATTTGAGAGAGAGCACAAGGGGTGGGGAGGAGCAGAAGGACAAGCAGCCTCCCCCCCCCGAGCACAGAACCCAACACAGGGCTCGATCCCAGAACCCCGAGACCACAACCCGAGCCAAAGTCAGACGCTTAACTGACTGGGCCACCTAGGCGCCCCGAAAAATAGTCATCTTTTAAACTGGGCTTTTTTGTTGTTCTACTTCTCTTTCTCTACTGTGAGGGGAAAAACGGGACTTGTGCTACTTTCTACGTCCTTACTTCTGTGGAAGTACATCTATCTTAGGGCATGAAGGACCTTCCCTGAAAACTAAATCTGATTAATGGATTTCATGCTAGTGGAGCAGCAATGAACCATTATTGGTGGCATACAGAGCTCCAGAGTAACTGGGGACACACTTGGAGATAGGTCATCCACTGATCAAGAAGATGCTATTTTCACATCAATACAATTTTAATACACAAGTAAATGCAATGTTAAGTAACAAGACAGAGACTTTTAAAAACTGAAGAGGGAATTTTAATTATGGGGATTCTCTGAAAGTCTCCTTGGAATAATTTTCAAGATTTGGGGGAAAATGCTTACAAAGTGGTATTTTAATAACAGACCCAAACACTTTGGAAATGTGTGACAAATTGTGACAAAAGCTCAGGGTCCCCAAAAATCTCCCTTTCCAAAACTAAGACATGAACCTCAAAAAAAAGTAAACACAGCAAAGATTAATACTGAAAATAAGGAAGGGTCCCAATCTTGGAATGCAGTGGAAATAAGACAGATGGGATTTTTTTTAGGGAGAACATAACCATGGAAGATAGACAATGACAATTTATCCGATGTTTAATGAAAAGATTAAAACTAATAGTAAAGGAAAATACTCAAAGATATATAAGAAGCTGTCTTCCATAATGAAGAGGTTCTCTGTGTCTTAAGAAAAGTTCTTTAAGAATGTACAACAGCAAGAAATCCTAATGAAAATGATACACTCAAAAGAAAAAAGGAAAAAAATCTCTAAGCACTTTGGCAGAACAAATAGATCATTTGTAATGGGAAAAATAAACAAGCTAGCTCTCTATAGCACTATTAGCCAGAAAAATAATGGAGTCAGCATAGTGACCTTTTTTTCCCAGGTGTTTATAGTGGCCACAATTCCTCCTACCACAGGGCCTTTGCATATATAGTTCCCTTTTCCCAGAATGCTCTCTTTCTTCTCCCTTGGTTTACTCCTCTCATTCTTCATCAGTTAGGTCACAGAAGCTTGTCCTGACCTCTCATTTGATTTCCTGAGCCTAGAGTTCCTCAGCTGGGACACGAACCCTCTGCATGTATAGCATCCACCGTGGAACTTGGACAAGGGAAGCAGGTGGGAACATGAAGACAACACACCTGTTGTGCCTCTGGTCTAGGAGCCCCTTCCTTCCACCATATCCATGACATGGTAGTAGGCTGACTTATTTGCTTGCAGAGGATAAAACTGCAGACCCTTCACAGTTCTTCATGAAATTCAATAAGAAGTAGGACTTACATGAAGAAAATAATATTTTTAAAAATTCTACTTATGCCCTAAAATAAGATTCAAATAAATAAAAAAGATTATTCTGTTATTAGGCAGATGGATACTTCTAAAATATAATTGTCACCTAAATCATTCTATAAATTAAGTACAATCTGAACGGACTTTAGGAAATGAAGGACAAAACAAAGGCCGAGGGTGGGGGGGGGGGGGGCGGACAAACTTGTTCTCCCGGTTTCTAAAATGTATTATAAAACTCTAACAATGGCAGCAGTATGGTACAGAGATAAGCAATCAGATCGATGGAAAAGTTAGTCCAGAAATTAAACATACATTAAGTTTCCATTTGTTTGAAATCTAAGATCACGTGTCGTATCAGTACAGGAAAGCTCAATAACTGAGTTGTGGAAAACAGACACTTAGAAATAAATAAAATTTCAGCTGTATTTGAGCAAAATTAATTCTAGAGATACCTAAGACTAAAATATACCTTTTAAAAAAAAACAGGAAGTACTGAAGACAATCAGGGTCAACGTTTATTTATTTATTTATTTACGATTTTATTTCTTTTATTTGGCAGAGAGAGAGAGCACAAGCAGGGAGAGCGGCAGGCAGAGGGGGAGGGAGAAGCAGGCTCCCCAAGGAGCAGGGAGCCAGATGTGGGGCTCCATCCCAGGACCCTGGGATCATGACCTGAGCCAAAGGCAGTCGCCCAATCAACTGAGCCACCCAGGCACTCTATTTATTTATTTTTAAAGATTTTATTTATTTGAGACAGAGAGTGGGGTGGCAGCGGCAGAAGGAGAAGCAGGCTCCCCGCTGAGCAGGGAGCCCATCTCAGGGCTCGATCCCAGGACCTTGAGATGGTGACCTGCGCTAAAGGTAGATGTTTAACTGACTGAGCCACCTAGGCGCCCCTATTTACTTATTTATTAAAAAGATTTTATTAATTAATTAATTTATTTATTTGAGAGAGAGTGAGGGGAGGGGCAGAGGGAGAGGGACAAGCAGACCCTGCACTGAGCATGGAGCCTGATCCCACGACCCTGAGCTCATGACCTGAGCCTAAATGAAAGTCAAAGCCTTAGCCGACTGCGCCACCCAGGTGCCCCAAAGGTCAACATTTTAATACTCTTGGGATGTGGACAGACTTTCTAAGTACATTGAAAAACTCAGGAAGCAGAAATGGAAAGATTAATACACATGACTACATAAAACTCAAATGCTTTCATACAGTGAAAGTAAAATCATGAAGAAGGGTAAAAACAAATGAAAATCTGAAGAAACTGTTACATGAGGGACCAATGAGAGGTTATTACAAACAATTCCTTCAAGGGGCACCTGGGTGGCGCAGTTGGTTAAGCATCAGACTGTTGGTTTCGGCTCAGGTCATGATCTCAGTCCTGGGATCAGGCCCCAAATTGGGCTCCGAGCTCAGCGCAGAGTCTGCTTGTCCCTCTCCCTCTGCTCCTCCCCCACCCACCTCTCTCCCTCTCTCTGTCTCTAAAATAAATAAATAAAATCTTAAAAAAAAAAAAAACTCCTTCAAATTTTTAAAATACAAATAAACACTGAAAGAAAAAATGGGCAAAAGACACAGATAATTCAGAGAGAGAGAGAAAGGAAACAAGGAAGAGAGGGAGGGAGAGAAAGAGGATAAAAGGAAGGGAGGGAAATAAATGGTCAATTATCAAAAGAAAAGATCCTAAACTTTACTGGTAACCTCCCCCAAAAGTACACTGAGACATCATTTATTGCCGATCAGATCGCTAAATGTGAATAACCTAATCAATAGTTCATGTTGGTGAAGGGTAGGGGAGCAAGCATTCCTATTTACCGTTGGTAGGGGTGGAAACTGGCTAACGTTTCTGGAGGACAATTGAAAATCACTTAAAAACTTCCACAAGCACACTTCCTAAGCCACCTGCATTACTCCTAAGGCTTTATCCTAAGAAGATGATCTGAGAAGAACACAAAGATATATGACCAAGGGTGTTCCTGGTACATTGTTTATAATAGTAAAATACTGAAAGCAATCAAAATGTCTCTCAAGCCATTTTAGTTAAGTAAATTATTTCACATTCATAAAATGGGTATTTTATGAATAAAATATTTCACATTCATAAATTGTAAATTTAAATATGTGTATATGTATACATATGCTCCTAGCATATGTAGTATGATTCTATTCATATCTTTTTATGTATATAGCTATAGATAAGTCTGCATGTATTAGGCACAGAAAGAGGTCTTGGAAAGATAATCATCAAAAGGCTGATGGTAGTTGTCTCTGGGTGGGAAGATACTCAAAGATGTTTTTGCTGTCTTTGTACCATTCTGCATTGTTTGAATTTTTAAAACCATAGGCAGAAAAACACTATTATAAATAGAAAAATAAACAATGAGTGAATAATTCTCATTGTCTGGAAGGGTTTTTTGGGTGGTTTTCTTTTCTTTCTTTCTTTCTTTTTTTTTTTTTGGAAATTTGTGTTTCTTTAGATGGCCTTTTGTTTTCTTGTTTTCTCATGGTTTTGGCTCCTGAGCTACAGAACTTCATTGGCCACTGCTTTAACGTCGTAAACAAATTGTGACCAAAAATAATAAAAAAAAGAAGGACTTTATGACCAAAAATAATGGAGAAGTTTATTTCAGAGCTAACAAGAATGCCATAAATAAGGGGCACCTGGCTGGCTCATTCGGTAGAGCATGCAGCCCTTGATCTCCAGGTTGTGAGTTTGAACCCCTCAGTGGGTGTAGAGATTAGTTAGAATGTCATAAACAGATGGTGGACAGGGAGAGAGAACAGCTCTCAAGAGAGAAACAGCTCACTGCCCGTCCATTCCTTGATACCACCTCCCTCCAGGCCCTTCCACTGAGGGACCAGGTGGAAATTGGGTTACTGCCCTCCCCCAATGATTTCCCTCATCTCCAAAGACCTTAAAAGACCTCAAATGCTGTCCAAAGGCATCCTTTCCATGGACACATGAGCTGATACAACTAAACACGTACATCACTTGAGAACTCTCAAAATCCTGGAGGTGTTATAGGATACCTCTGAATTTCTCTGCTTTCAATTGCAGACTTCAGCGAATACAGACTGCCTTAGTTCATGTCAGATTTGGAAGTCATCTTGGAGCAAAGAGCTTTAGTAAACATAAAAGATTCTCTCCCTAGAACAGACTCATCATCAAGTCTATAATTCTTCAAGTTATAAACCTTTCAGCAGTTGTCAAATCCTGGCTTGACATATTAAATCAAGTGATTTACTGCTGTTTTCCTAAATCTCCCTCTTCTTATCAAAACAAGGGTTGGCTGGAAATATTACGACTGAACCAAGAGAAACTAAGATCTGGTCTAGGAACTTGTGGATGACATTTTACCTGTTAGCCTTGCAAATCTAATACATATAAACCTAGGTCCTGGCTAACGGTGCTTCATCAAGGTAAGGAACAAGGAATTACCAAATCCAAAGCAGACACCAATCGCATGGTACCATTGAGTTCCCTAACTCAATCCTGAGGCATGTATTCGTGCATTCACTCCTTCATTCACTCCTTCGGATATTAATTCATCCAACGAATATCTGTTAAATGTGCAGTGAGTGTCAAATACTGTGTGAGGCACTTGGATTACAGATGAGAATAAATAAAAGACACCTCCTAAGATACTCACTATGGAGAGCAGGTAAGTAAAGAGGCAATAATAATATGGGGGATAGATGGTCTAACAGGTTTCATGTGAAATGCTAGGAGAACACCAAGGAGGACAGAAATCAGTTCTATTAACAAGGTTGGAAGGAGTGGTGCCAGGAGAAGCCCACACGGATAACATCGAGCTAGGACTTTCCCAGGCAGAATAAGCTAAATGCACAGAGCTGGTAATAGAGCAGGTGCGTGGAGAAGAGTGGGCCAGCCAGACCGGAAGCAGGATCGATGGCTTTCTGATGTTTCTAAAAGCTGTGAGAGGAGGCAGCTAGAAAGATGTCTAAACTCCTAATGGACTCTAAATTATTTCCTTCCGTTAACTGTATGGCATGGGTTCCTGTCCTCGGTGTGATGCTCTTTCTGTCATTTCAAAATTTGACCACAATCCTATTTTCTCTCATTCTGAGGCACCATATTGAATTCACCGTAAGCTGGTGTGGCCAGCAGCCTTGTACACACCCTCATCCCCACGGCTTCGCAGGCAGCCCAGGGGTGTGTGTGAGGTCGTTTCCAGGGAGAAGGATGGGCCTTGGCATCTGTCTAAAATTCAGCCATTCTCCAAGGTGGCCCATCCGCTCCTGCTTCAGAGACCTTTCCTTCTCCACACAGCGACCTCTCACTGCTCTCGTCACCTGGGCCACCCAGCGCCTGCACCACCAGCTGCAGCGGGCACCGAGGTGACGACACCTTCTACAGTTTGCCCACGGTTTCCTGCACGTAAATGAGCTCTGCGCATTCCAGGGGGCTAGGGGCCGTGTTTCACGCGTCGCTCTGCTCTTCACAGCTCCTAGTGCAATACCGGGCCCACACCGTGCACCTGACACCTGCGGCAGAATCATTCACCACCGAGGCCAGTCCACCCTCAGACCTCGGCTAACAGTCCACAGCTGGGGTCAGAGGTGTGCTCTCATATTTTTAAATTTTGGATGGAAATAGATCAATATAATAGAACACTTTGATGGTCAGTGAAACCTTCATACCATAAGAGGGACTACTGTCCCTATAACCTGTTAAATGGAGAAAGGGAACTTCTTTTTTTTTTTTTTAAATGTTATTTATTTGACACAGAGAGAGAGCATGCACAAGCAGGCTCCCCGCAGAGCAGGGAGCCCGATGTGGGACTCGATCCCAGGACCCCGGGATCATGACCTGAGCCGAAGGCAGACGCATAACTGACTGAGCCACCCAGGCGCCCCGAAAAGGAACTTCTTAATACACCTTTTCCTCAATTCTGACACAAAAATTGGGCCAAAAAAGCCAAAGCCAATGTCCATGTGTACTCACTCCCAGCACTCACATTTTGCTTTCTGATACTATTCTCCACTTTAAATAAAACCAAAACTCCTTAAAGATAGCCAATTCTATATCTTGGGGACAGAGAAAAGTTAGGATTAGCTTGAAACATCTTATTATTACCAGAACAAGGATGATTTTAAGAGTATCAGTGATGGTGCTAAGAAGACAAAGAAGCAAGTTATACCAATTTATGAATCAATAACAACAATGACAACAGCAATGGTAATACGATGAAGTAACTCTGTGAAAAGGTATGAGTTCTTTGTGATATTCAGAAACCTAAGATAAAGTGCACCAAACTCTAGCTGCAATCATTTTACTGCAATAGAAAGGTAAATAGAATAACATATAATTAATTTTTGTTGTTTTTTTTAAAACATGGGAGAGTTTATCCATAGGTATTTTATTTCGTTAATTACATACTGATACGCCCTTTTCTCTACCTGTTGAAATAGACGAGGGTGAGTACAAAGAAACTGTAAATAGGCCAACCTGTCCTGGAAAAATGGGAACTGACCAGGAACAAAAGGGACTGGTAAGTCCCAGTTGTCCGACAAAATAACCAGGTAGAAAGCAGGTTCAGCAGAATGTTCAAAGGTGATGAGTCTGTTAAATATCTTCAGAGTAGCTGTAATGTGCAGACTTGTTCCCTCAAGGCCCGGAAAAGAAGCTTCTAAATGTGCCTAGCACATAGAAGGAGACTTCAGGACATCGGTGTCTCCCAACTCTGCTGTTGGGTAAGGTCCGGGGGTGGGGGTTGTGGGGCGGTGGGGTGCAGTGAAGAGGGGGGCTTCCTGCCTCCTGTAAGCAGCCATCTGCAGTGAAGGCAGACTCTAAAAGTCCATCAAATCCATGCCCCCCTTGGCTGAACTTACAAAAGCCCCTCCTCTCCATCACACTGAAACCTTCACTGCACCCAGGAAGGGTGCAGCTGCCAGGGTGACGGAGAGCCAAGATTCGCATATTTAAGGGGTGGGAGGAAAGATGCGTCAAGCAAGAGCAGAGAATATGCCCAGGGAAGTGGGGAAAACACCATTCCAATCTGCAGGATTTGGAAAAACTTTGGAACATTTGAAACATGAGAGATAGGCACACCAGAGGTGTGAACAATTCACTGGCAGGGTAGCTGCTCAGCTGGAGCCCGAATCTACCTATTTTCTGGGACCCACCTGACCCCTCAGCGGGCAGGAGAAGAGAGGGGCTGCTTTTAACTCCAGCACCGCCATCTGGGCCCACGGGCCTGGGGCGGCTCCTCAGAAGGTGAGTGTCGGAGAGCGCGGGGAAGCAGGTGCCAGGCCCAGGAGGGACTAGTCACCACCTCTTTGTTTCAGGTGCCTGTGTCTTTCCTTTAATCAAGACCCCCACACTGACAGGGCACCCCCTTCAGGTGCTGTCCCTCCAGAAGACAGCACTCTGGAGCTCCGGGGGGCTGGCCCTGGGCCTGTTTCCTCAGCTCCATCCCTTACCCTGCCCCTGCAATTCTCTGTGTGACAGGGGCTGACCCCCCAAGCGGTTTTCCAAGGCTGCTGTGGCAGCTGGCTGCTGGCTGGATTGCCCAAAGGGAGGTGCTTGTCTGAGTTTGAAAGGTGGTGGTTGGCATGGGTGAAGCCAGGGAACCTAACGCCCTCTCACTTTGCTTCGCTGAGTCTCTGCCAGAAACTTCTCCCCCGTGCTAACCTGGTTGCCTTCCGCAGCACCACCCCTTCCCTCTGTCCCTCCACCTAGGGGTGGTGACACCCGCAGAGACTGTAGCTAATTGTCCAGTCTCCTGTTTTGGCTCTTTCATCACCATTTCCCTGCATTAAATACTCAGTGTCTTAAATATGAAAGAGATTTCCTAGTTAGACATACGTGGAAAAGGATGGCATCTGCCTGCCCTATAGTCAGATCAGTTAATGACCCAACAGAATGGGAACTTTGTAAAAAAGCCTCCTTTGAGAATTGCCTATCTTTTCTGCTCTCTCAAAGGATGGAGTCTGTCTACCTGTGGCCACACGTGGGGCCGTGCCTACATGCAGACCCATGGGTTGTGAGAAGAACGTGGGGGGAGGCAGGAGAGAGGATGCTCTCTGCCATTGCTGTGGTCAGCAGAATCGTGGCTATATAAAAGAGCAAATGCTCTTCAAGGTAAAGGTTGACGTTTACACAGTCGCATGTAGAGCATGCTCTTACATGGTAGCTGGGAAGACACATAAATACACACACATAGGCAGGAATATATGCGTGTACATGCATAAAGTATCTCTGGAAAAGTATAAAGATGGTAGCAGGCATCTCTCGGAGGTGGGGGTGTGCGAGGGCTGCGGTCTAGGGACTGGAGAGGGAAAGGGACTTTTCTCCACACACTGGTTTCCACCTTTTGTATCTGGTGTGTATTCAAAAATAGAAAAACAAACCAATAAACTCAATCTATAACCTCTTACTCTGGAGAAGAGAGAGCGTGGCCCTGTCATCTGCAGACACTGATCAGCGGGGCCTGCTGTACCACCATGGAGGACGGGGGAGGGGCCGGGGCTCAGACACATGGGTGTGGCCTTCATCACGTGGCCGTCGTTGTGCGCATTTGCACCGGACACCACAACACCAAATAACCCCGAAGACTTGACTGATCAGATCCGCAACCACTTCAGCGGGTGCTCACAGTACATAAAGCATAGTATTAGGTGCTCGTGGAAATGACTCCAGACTTAGAAGGCTGGCCCCCAGTCCTGGCTCTGCTCCTAATCAGCTGAGTGATGGAGAGGAGCCACTCAGCCTCTCTGGGCCTCGGTGCAGGTTTAGATCTCTAACCTCCCTGTTGAGCACAACCGACGGATTCAATCAGTGAAGAGCCAACAAGCCCTTGTTCAATTCAGACAGTTTCTTACTTACATAGACAGCAAAAGCAAGAGGAGTACCAATTCCCCGGTGACCCTCGTCCCACAAAAGGCGCCAGATGACTGCATTCTGAGAGGCGTGGCACGTGCTGCTGAGGAGCCACCAGGCTGCAGAGAAGCAGTCTTAGAGTCTGCAGCTGCACCCTGAAGGAGAGCCAAGCGAAAGCCCCACAGCTCATCAGCACCCGGGAGGCAATGAGAAATTGTCCTACAACAGCCTCCTGGGCAGCCGGGGAGGTGAGTGGCAGGTGGTCTGGAAGCGGCTCCTCACGAGCCTCCCGTGCTGTCCTGCTCTGGGAGGGGTTCTTCCTGGATTCACAGGGGTTCTGCCAAGACTTCGATCAGCTGCGGTCAAGCCTTGCCTGCGTGGCCTATGTGGAGACGTGCAGTCTCCGAGGCGCCACGGAGGAGCTGGCCCTCTGCGTTCCCCTCCTGCTCCGAGCAGCTTACCACTTAGAAGGGGAGAAGAGACAGCTGTACGTGATCTGCCAGGAGGACAGCTCCGAAGCAATGCGTGTGCTCAGGATGAGGACCGAAGAGCCCAGGTTCAGAGAGAAGGGGTCCTGTGGGGCTGAGGTTCTCGGCGCCACAGGGTGACGAAGTGAAAGCCAGAGCTTGGGGCCTGCCGGCTCCCCACCCTCACCAGGTTCTGGCAGCCTGGCACTCCCTGGGGAATTGTGCACCCGCCTCCCCCTTTGCTACTGACCCTAGAGGACATCCAAGCTGAAGGGCTGCCCTGTGTGCAGCCGCTGGAGATTACCCCCGTTACCCACCCCATTCCAGAAGGCTTTCAGGGGCTTGAACGTGATCATGAAAGTGGCCTGCTTCCTATCTGAATGAGAGGTAGAAGGAAGGAGAACTCAAGGTAAGTCAGTCACAAAGGTTCTCCTCAGACCCCTCTATTTTGGTGCCTCCACTCCTGGTTTTCTCTAAGGCTGGAGTCAGGAGAGTAGTGTTACCTGATCTCTGCTCAGCTTTTCGAGAGAGCCCTGTCTCTAGCCTCTCTTCAAAAAGCATCAGCCTCTGCCCGAAACGTGAAGCCTTTCCCCTTAGCTAGGTGGAAAGAGTCACCTTCAGAGACTTGTGTGCCTCATGGAGGTGACTTCCCAAAGGGTCCCTCCCCACCGCTCTGCCTGGACAGAATGTTTCTGTTCTACATCCTCCTCTGTGACCGTGACTGAACAATGTCTACCATAGCACCTGCAACATGTCATTCCACTTCTTTGTATCCTTGTCTGTGTCTCCCAATATACTCGAGCACCTTGAAGGAGACGCTACGTCTTGATCAATGTAGTCCGCCTGTTTCAGCGTCTGGCACATCTTAGGGCCTTAACACATGTTTCTCAAATAAATGATGAATGAATGAATGAATGATAAGCAACCCAAACCCTCTTCCCAGATCCTCTCATTCCCCAGCACTGAGGCGTATCAGGATCCAGCCCAGGGCACTTGCCTCCACCAGGCTCAGCCTGAGAGCTGCTTTCCAACAAGGCCAGTCCAGCAAGACCGTAGGGCACCGCATGCTGCCAAGAGGGGCCTTCATCTACTTCATCTCTATTAATTTTCCCAACAACTCTGTGAGATAAGCATTACTGCCCTTGGCGTACAGAGGAGGCTCTGAGGCCCAGAGATGGCCCATTAGTGAGCAGAACTCAGATTCCACCCCAGGGCTCCTTGCACAAATCCCTCCAACTGCCTCCCAGGGTCAGCCCTGGGTAGCATGTAAGGAGCCAGCAATGGGGCTGGTTAGGGGGCAGGAAGGAAACCTGACCCTTCAAGCCACACCTCCACGTCTTCTAGGACATAGAGAGGAGGCACTGATACTAAGTGAAAGCTAGGTGGGTAAGACAACCCAATCAACTTGCTGAGGCCACGATGACTGGATGGAGACAAGAGCACATTTATTGAATCAGCACCTGCGGCATATAGACCGACCCAAGTATTTCTAAAGGCTTGTTAAAGAGTAGTCGCAGGTAGAGTAGGGCAGCACTTGCTGGAAGATGCTCATCTCTACTAGGAGCTGGGGCCAGCGGCTTTCTCCGAGCTCATGTCCTACAGTGGAAGGAAAGGCACTTTTTAGGGCAGCTACAAGTATTTCTTTCTTTCTTTCTTTCTTTCTTTCTTTTTTTTTTTGCAAACCACTATTTCCTGTTTTGTTCTCTATTTATACTTTACACTTAGTTTTGAGAAAGCACTGGTGGTTTGGGGTTTTGGTTGTTTCTAGTTCGGTCTTTATCTACAAAGCCAACTCTCTTTTTGAGATGATTTTCTGTAATGTAAACCAACGGTAGACTTAGATTCTTTTCAAATACTTTGCTAAGAGAAATTCGTCAAGCTTTAACAATAAAACAGTAAGATTCAAATAGCACAAATCACAAGTCTCCGAGTCAGTGCCTCAGGGAATGGGAATCCATTCACCAGCCTTGGGGATTTGTGAATTGCCCAAGGCTTCTTGAGGCAGTCACCTTTCCAACACAAACATTTTCACACAGATTTCCAGGCACGCGGTTGTTCATACTGAAGCACAGAAACGTGCTATAATATCTTCATTGGGATACTCTGCAAAACTTTGAAGTGCCTAAGACACAGGGTTAGTGCTATGGAATGAGTGTAGCGACTTGGTGTTTGCCCTCGAAGAACCCACTGTCTAAGAACATTGCACACTTTGGACCCAGGTATGTAAGGTACAGTGGTCAGCAGAGAACAAATATGAAAACAACCCAAGAACTAACACCCTCACCTCTTATGCAAGTCAAAGAGAGATGCCTTTTCGACATGAAAGGCAAGAGCAAGTGCAGATTATCTTGAAACTGGTTTTATTCCTCCATGTTTGGTAACTGAGAGCCTTGCTTCCCCAGTAGGAAGGACCAGGCTCCTGAGGTTGAGGGGTCAGTGAGGGGAGAGGTGGTCAGAGCCAGCAAGCAGGGATGAGGGGAGCTGGCTTTGAGTCACCATGGGAAGGAAGTAGAGCAGCCGTGTGACACTTGGGCCTCAGTGTCCTGACCTGGCAAACAGGGACATCAGGACCTCGCCGGCATCACACCAACCACCAGGCTGCCGTGAGGATCTGATGAGAAAATGGCCGTGAGAATCCATCGTAATCTGCAAAGCCCCACGTGACATAAATTACCGCTGTTGCCAGACAAATAATTCTTTCCTTTTGTTCCCTCTGCAAAGAAGAGATTGTCAATAGGAACTCTGTTTCCCAACCAACTTGCTTGCAGGGACCCCAAAGACAGCACACAACAAGAGCCCTCATTTGTATCTACCACGCTGAAGAAGTCTACCCAAATGCATCCAGAGAACGCCAGGCTCCTTATCACTTCCTGCGGGGTGTCCTAGAGTCCTGTCTCCCATCTAGATTAGACCCCCCCTCGTGGGGGTGCAGCTGTGGATGACAGCCTGGCATTGGGAGGTTCCACGGCTCTCGAGAAAGCCGGGAGGCTGAGAGGCGGCGTGGGTCACCACGCGTCGCCTGCACACGCAGGCCCTGCGCCCTGGCTCGCTCCCCTCTTCATTTCACAAAGAAAAATCCCAGGGGCTTCAAACATTAGGATTGCCAACTCTCGCCAGGGCTGGAACAAGCAGTACTGGCAAGCTCGCCCCAGATGGTTTTGGTCTCACTTAAAGGAAGGACAACGAACCGCAGCCCTAATTGGCTGCTGACCACCAAGGATCACAAAGTCTTCTCAGTTATCCTGGGAAGCGTGGTCCCAGCATCATCCCGTCATGGACACGGCAGGCAGGTCGCTGCTTCTCTGACCAGCGTCCCCTGGTGGCCCCCATGGGCCTCATGGCACTACAAGACCAGGGCCCAAAAGCAACTTCTTGGGCCCTCAAAAGGGAACCGCTGGCCGGAAATGGACTCTTCCCACCTGTCTCATTTGACAAATATTTTCTGGGCACCTACAGTGTGCCAGGCCCTGCGCAGAGCCCACTGGGGACGTGAAGTTGAGCCCAGAATGATCCCTTCCGCAGACACTCCCAGGAGGAGGGAAGGGGAGCAGCACGTATAGGTCACCGCGTCTCCTTTCTTCCAGCCCTTCCCCATGTGCAGCCCCCACCACATCCACGGGCATGCGCATGCCCACAGGTCCCCTTCCAGGGGAGTCCTCCACGTCTGTGCTGTCAACACACAGCTTCTCGGTCTCAGTTCCCCCACCCCACCCCTGGGATAGCTCTGAGCCTGGTGACACTCGAAGGTCACCCGAGAGGGTGAAGCCGGCACAGCACACGCAGTCCAGACAAGGAGGGCTGGGCAATGACCACAAAGACAGAGCCTCTGTCGACCAGGTCTACCAGCCCATGGCAAAACAGCCAAGTTTACCTTTCAGGTCTTCCTGGGGCAACCCCTTCTCCCACACCACACCGGAGCACCCCACCCTTGGACACACAGGCTTCCCAGTCGCTCCAGCCCGCGTGGGCTACTTGCCTCGCACCTGCACCCCTTGCTTCCGGTGCTGTCTCTGGTGGACCCAGTTAGGCGCAGGGCCCTGCTGACAGGACCGACAAGGCAACAAAGAGTAGATGAATAAACAAATGAGCTAATAAAGCACATGTGCATGCAGACATTATTTTGTTAGATTCTTACTCACTACAAGCCTTTAAGGCAAATATTATTGGGTACCCCCATAACACAGATGACGAGTCTGTCAGATCTCCACGGATGACAGCTCAGAAGGCTCCATGTCTTGTCAGAGGCCACACAGCTAGGGCCAGCCCGGCCTGTCTCTTGGGGTTAGCAAGATGTTAGCTGCTGAGACCCGAGGAGTGTCATCTCCCAAGGCTTTTTTTCCTGGCTGGGAGATGCTGCATTTTAAAAGCTGACCACACCCTGAGACAAGTGGATGAGGTTATTAGTGCTGTATCAGCGCTGGGTAAGAGCTTCTGTGACCTCTTGCAGCCTTGCACACAGCGAATCCCCAATAAATACGCTTTGATTGATAAAAAGAAAGGGAGGGAGGGGTGTATTACAACAATGCCCTTATGGTCTTCCACTTCTTGGTTGCTAAAGGAAAGGTCAGAAAAGGAAAAACTAACCAATCTTCTGTCCTGCTTCTCTCCAGTGGGTTAACAGTCAGCATAATTTTCCAAACCCTTTCCCCTCTCCAAAGGCCTCCTGTGGCCATGTAACGACAGTTAAATCAATTCTTAATTAGCTTTCAAAGTTTACCTTTTGAAAATCCGTATATATGAATATTTATTGAACACTTACTAGGTGCAAGGCATTTGTGCCAGGCCCTGGAGATACAAAGGGGCATCGGGACAAGCATGCAAACAGAAAAACGCCTGCAGCCGACAGGCATGCCTAATCTAGGACAAACCTTTCATACTTAAGTGGAGGAGGCAGGAAGAAAAGTCTCAGCAGAAGTTAAAACACAGAAGGGGCTGACAGTCACGAAAAGCACTAAAGAATGCAGGAAGGTGTCGTTGGGTTAATTTTTCTTTTTTGAAGCAAGAAGAACAAGGACAGAATTAACCCACTGCTCAAAATAGACTGGAGAGTTCACAAGTGGCAGTAACTATTTGTTTCTATGTGTTTAGCACCGAAAAGCAAAGGATCTCAAACTGGAAGCCACAAACACAGGACAGAGAGGAGAGGCAGGGATATCGACAAGCTGCACACCACTTCAATGAGCTCAGATCTCTTCAGGCTCAGACAAAACATCCCCTGAGTGCAGGAGTTTACACAGAGGGTCTCAGTGCTGCAGATGGAAATTTCCAAGAATCATGGACGGGAGAGAAGCACTAGAGGAACGGAGGGGCATATTTTATCCCAATTTTCGAAACAGACTGGGATTCTGGATGTGGAAATTAATGCACTCTTATGAAAGAAAGTGGTCATTACTAATACCGGAACATTGGCTTTCTGAGAGCAAATTCCCCTTACGTTTAAGGCTTACCCTAGCTAGGTGTACTTGTGAGAGGGCGTGGAAATTCGGCTGGAAATCAGAGGAATGCCATCACCATGGTCTGTGTTGGTTACCACAAAGTATTTGACACAATCTCCCAAGATTATTTCATGGATCAAACAGTTCATAGGAGCAGAAGCATAATACTTTGGGGGAAAATCATAAGCAAGGTTCCAAGTTGCATGACTAATGATATAGCACCAATCTGCTGGTCCTCTCTAATGGTACACCACAGGTCTCTAGTTTCCGTTACATTCTCCCTGGTGATGTGGCTGAAGATTCAGAAGACAGGACTAGCGAATAAGCAGATGACACGAGTCTAGGAGGGACAGCGAATGCCACAGATTACAGCACTGAGGTTCAAAATGTTTTCGTCGGATGGACCAAATCAGGCAAATGGAAGTTTAAAGAGATAAATAGCTAACACCTTGTGCACAGATGTACAGGAGAGATTTGACGGGAAAGGTTTCCTGTGTGAAAAAGATCTAGGAATTTTCGTTAATAAAGAGTCTTATTTAGACTATGGGGTGGCCCATTTTAGCAAGAAACTCATGGGAATATAGATCGAGTAGTGTCCAGATCGAGGGAAACAACAATCCTGTTATCTGTAGAGCATCGGAGTTTTACACTTATCTCCGGGGCAAGAATTAAAGGAAATATTGCCTCCAAAAGGGGGGAGAGTGCGGCAGATGGAGACTTTCCTTTTTGGAGCTGTTGAAATAATGGAGGACATTTGGCCTGGAGAAGAGACCGATTATTCCAAGGCAGAAGCAGGATAACCCTATCCTAGGAGGGCAGCCTCCTAGATGGTGCCCGGCCATCCCCATCCCCTGGGTGGAGCTTTCTCATCCTGAGCCAAGAATTTAAATTGGGGACACCTGGGTAGCTCAGTCGGTTAAGCATCTGCCTTCAGCTCAGGTCATGATCCCAGGGTCCTGGGATCGAGTCCCGCATCAGGCTCTCTGCTCAGCGGGGAGTGTGCTTCTCCGTCTCCCTCTGCCTGCTGCTCCCCCTGCTTGTGCTCTCTCGCTCTGTAAAATAAATAAAATCTTTATTAAGAAAAGAATTTAAGGGGCACCTGGGTGGCTCAGTCGTTGAGTGTCTGCCTTTGGCTCGGGTCATGATCTCAGCGTCCTGGGATCGAGCCCCGCGTCGGGCTCCCTGCTCGGCGGGAGGCCTGCTTCTCCTTCTCCCACTCCCCCTGCTTGTGTTCCTTCTCTCACTTTGTCTCTCTCTGTCAAATAAATAAGTAAAATCTTAAAAAAAAAAGAATTTAAATTGTTAATTAAAGGGATGATGACTCAGAGTTATCATTATGTAAGACCCAGTCTAACTCAAAAGCAGGAAAGCAACAGTTAAAGTGCAGCAAGAACTGAATGAGATACTGTGTTATAGCCAGTGGCTATTTATTGCACGGGCCAGGAAGCCCCTGCCTGCACAACCTGAAACAGGACCAGTAAGTGCTGAATAACTGCAAGACAAAACATTTGGATTTGTCATCACTGTTTCGAGGACTGTGTCTTTCTCAGGGTGAATCCGATGGAATCCTGATCTTTATGCTTTCAGCAGTTCTTGTTGATAGGTTGAGTTGCACCTTGCTATCTGGGACAAATTCCAAATCCTAAGACGCCTAATTAAGTAAATACATTAGAGCCTATTAAAATAAGGAGGTCGGTATAGAAAAAGAAAAATATTTTATCCATCCCAAACATCAATCCCTTTTACTATGGTCTTATTTTTTAGGGTTTTTTTTTTTTAAGATTTTATTTATTTATTTGCCAGAGAGAGAGCACAAGCAAAGGGAGCGGCAGGCAGAGGGAGAAGCAGGTTCCTTGCCGAGCAAGGATCCCGATGGGGGACTCGATCCCAGGAGCCTGGGAACATGACCTGAGCCAAAGGCAGACACTCAACCAACTGAGCCACCCAGGCGTCCCTACTATGGTCTTATTATCAGTCTCTTGTGTTATATTTCACAATAGATTTTCAAGAAGTATCTTTGCTATGAGACCTGAAGGGTCGAGGTAGTCAATCAAGATGAGACAAAAATGTGATCACAGCAGAGTGGTTGGCACAAAGAGGGTGCTCAGTAGATGCTTATTGAATTGGTTTGCTTGGGATTGGATTGAATTGAACAGATTTAAATCGAAGCACTCAGGATGAGGCATTTAATAAACATTCATCTAAGTGAGCTGGATGGTAAAGTAAATCATGGTAAATCCACATCCTGGAACACAGCTCAGTCTTTAGAAAGACTAATTCTCTGGTCCCAGGGCAGGACAGAGGGGCACATTCAGCCTTCTCTCTGTGTGCTAACAGGGACAGATCTTCAGGATTTATTGTTCCATTAGAAAACGACAATATGAAGTAGCCAAAGAATATATACACTTATCTCAGTTGTGTGTTATCTGAATGTATACTAAAAAAAAAAAAAGCATATATTTTTCAGAGCATATTTTTAATTTATTGATTAGAGTCTACTTGAGTATACACCAAACAGATTGCTGAATACTTAAAACTTTATTCTTTGATAACTTAATGAGTAGTATATTCACTTCCTAGTGCTATCATAATTAATTACCACAAATGTGGTAGATTAGAACAACAGAAATTTATTCTCATACGGTTCAGGAGGCTAGAGGTCTGAAGTCAAGATTTCAAGCAAGGTTGATTCCTTCTTGGGGCCACGAGGGAGAATCTGAGAATCTGTTGCATGGCTCTTTCTAGGTTCTGGTGGTTGCCAGAAATCCTTGGCATTCCCTAGCTAGCAGTCCAACATCTCCCCAAACTCTTCCTCCATTGTCACACGGCCTTCATCCCTCTCTGTGGTCTCTGTATCTCTACATGGCCTCCTCATAATGACTCTAGTCATTGGATTTAGGGCCCACCCTAATCCAGGACGACCTCATCTTAACTAAATACATGTGCAAAAATCCTAATTCCAAATAAAGTCACATTCTGGAGTTCCAGATGGACATGAACTTTGGGGGGATGCTATTCAACCCAATATAAGTAGTATGCATCAACCTTTCATTTTTAAAAAAAATTACTTATGTATTTGAGAGAAAGAGCGTGAGCGAGATAGAGAACACAAGCCAGGGGGCAGAGGGAGGAAGAGAAGCAGGCTTCCCGATGAGCAGGGAACCCAACGCAAGGCTCGATCCCAGGACCCTGAGACTATGACCTGAGCTGAACGCAGACGCTTAACCGACTGAGCCACCCGGGCGCCCCTGTACCAACCTTTCGATTAGGGGGACTACCGTCTTTTCCCTTATCTGCCATGGTGGTGTGTGAACTCAAATATGAATTTCTACAGAAGTCTTTTGCTGTCATTTAAAGGCATTTTGCAGGGCACCTCGGTGGCTCAGTTGTTTAAGCATCAGACTCTTGGTTTTGGCTCAGGTCATGATCTCTGGGTCTGTGGATGGAGCCTGCTGTCAGGCTCCCTGCTCAGCGGGGAGTCTGCTTGAGGAGTCTCTCTCCCTCTCCCTTTGCCCCTCTCCCAGCTTGCATGCATGTGCGCTCTCTCTCTCTCAAATAAAAATAAGTAAAACTTCAAAAAGTAATAATAAAATAAAGGCATTTTTCTTCCTATATCCTCTAGGAAGATGAAGAAAATGTGATAACCCTTCTTGTAATATTACTCTTTTATCCCCAGGCTAATTTGTGCAAATAAATTTTCCATTTAAATTTACATTTTCCAAATAAAAATATTTTTTTCAATTGAGGTATAATTTACATACAGTGAAATGCACAGGTCTTATGGGTATAGTTAAATGAGCTTTGATAAATGTATACACTAATGTAACTCATATGCCTATCAAATATAGATTATTTTCGTCACCCTAGAAAATTTCTTTATGCCTCTTTCCAGTCAACCCCACTCCCTCAAAGACAACCACTGTCTTGATTTCTATCACCACACATTAGTTTTCTCTGTTCTTGAGCTTCATATAATGGAATCATACAATTTGAACTCTTTTTCAGCTGGCTTCATTAGTTTATAAACCTATTTTTGCATATACCAGAAGTTTATTTCTTTTTATTGTTGAGTAGTATCCCATTGGATAACTGTACCACAGTCTGTTCATCCATTCACCTGTTGACAGCCATTTGGATTGTTTCCAGTTGTAAGCTATTTTGAATAAATCTGCTAGGGACATCCAGGTATTGAGTCCTTTGTGGACGTGTTTTCATTTTCTGGAGTAAACCCCTAGGAGTGGAATTGTTGGGTCATAGGATAGGTTCCTGTCTAACTTTGTAAGGACTGCCAAACAATTTCCCGGTGGTTGCACCATCTTCACAGCACCAGCAGCACAAAGGGGGCCAGATCCTCACCAGCATTGGTGCTGTCAGTCTTTCATTTTAGCTGTTCTACCAGGTGGAATTTAATTTGCATTTCCTAGATGAGTAAAGATGTTGAGCAACTTTTTATGTGTATATTGGCCATTCTCGTATCTTCTGTTTAAAGTGCCTGTTCAAGTCCTTTGCCCAAATATTTATTATTGGGTTGTTAACCTTTTTTATGATTGAGCTATAGAAGCTCTTTATTTATTCTTCGTCCAATTCCTTTGTTAAATATATGCACTACAAAACCTCCTCTCCAGTCCATGGCTTGCCTGCTCACTCTCTAAATAGTGTCTTCTAATAAGCAGAAGGTTTTTCAAAAGACTCCACCAAAAAAAATTGCTAGAACTGATACAGGGATTCAGCAAAGTCACAGGATATAAAATCAATGTACAGAAATCTGTTGCATTTCTATACACCAATAATGAAGCAGCAGAAAGAGAAATCAAGGAATCAATCCCATTTACAATTGCACCAAAACCCATAAGATACCTAGGAATAAACTTAAACACAGAGGTTTATTCCTGTACTCTGAAAACTATAGAACACCTATGAAAGAAATTGAAGAAGACACAAAGAAATGGAAAAACATTCCATGCTCATGGATTGGAAGAACAAATATTGTTTAAATGTCTATACTACCCAAAGCAATCTACACATTCAATGCAGTCCCGATCAAAATAACACCAGCATTTTTCACAGAACTAGAACAAATAATCCTAAAATTTGTATGGAACCACAAAAGATTTAGTGATTCAACACTTATGTATAACACCCAGTGCTCATCACAACAAGTGCCCTGCTTAATGCCCATCACCCATTTACCCCATCCACCACCCACCTCCAGTCCAGCAACCCTCAGTTTGTTCTCTATAGTTAAGAGTCTTTTAAGGTTTGCCTCCTTCTCAGTTTTTATCTTATTTTATTTTTCCTTCTCTCCCCCTATGTTCAGTTGTTTTTTTGTTTTGTTTTCTTTTAAAGATTTTATTTATTTATTTGTCAGAGAGAGAGAGAGACAGAGAGCACAAGCAGGGGGAGTGGCAGAGGGAAAAGCAGTCTCCCCGCTGAGCAGGGAGCCCAATATGTGGGACTTGATCTGTAGAGATACAGAGACCACAGAGAGGAATGAAGGCCCTCTGACTGGAGGAAGAGTTTGGGGTGATGTTGGACTGCTAGCCAGGAAATGCCAAGGAATCCCTAAATTCAGCTCCTGAAACCAATACTACACTATATGTTAACTAACTTGAATTTAAATAAACAAAACTAACCTAACCTAAACTAAAATCCCACTATGTAAAAATCAGAAAAAAAAATTAAATCTATGATTTAATCAAATTAACTATTATGTTTGGTGTGAGATCAGGTTCAGGATTCATTCTTCCTACACACCGATATCCATCACCCAGCACAATTTGTTGAAAAGACTTTTCTCTCTCCATTAAATTACTTTGGTGCCTTTGCCAAAACCAATTAACCATATGAGTTTTAGTTTCTATCTGGACTATTTATTCTATTTCATTGACATATTTGTCTATCTTTATGTCAATACCAAACTCTTGTGGTTAATATAACTTTATAGTAAGTCTTAAAATCAGGTAATGTGGGGTCCTCCAACTTTATTTTCCTTTTTCATGATTACTTCATAATTTACATTTGAATTTCCACATAAGTGCCAAGAACCTCCTGACAGTCAGTTTGGGGGGAACTGAAATTTGAGTCTTACAATCCATAGACATAGTATATATATCTCTCTATTTATTTATGACTTTGATTTTTCTCAGAAACGTTTTGTAGTTTTTGGTGTAGATATCATGCACATGTTTTATTACATTTATTACTAAGTATATTTTGTTTTTTGATGCTATTGGAATGGTACTTTCACTTTATTTTCCAATTGTTGCTTTTACATACAAATACATTTGTCCATTGACTTTGTCTTCTGCTACGAAACCATTTCTAAATGACCAGACCTCACGAGGCTTTTTGTACACACCTTTAGAGTCTCTATATACACAATCTGATCTGTGAAGTAAAAATTCTATTTCTAATATTTTTGCCTTTTAATTTTTTTAATTTCTTTTTCTTGCCTTGCTATAGTAGCTTGAACCTCTGGGGTAATGCTGAACATAAACGATGAAAGAGAACATCCTGGCTTGTTCCTGATCTTAGGAGGAAATTTTCCAATATTTTATCTTTAAAGGTGGTATTATCTTTAGGTATTTACGCAATGCCATTGATCAGATTGAGAACGTTTCTTCTATTTTTAGTTTCCAAATAGTTGTTGTTTTGTTTTGTTGCCATGAATGGACATTAAATTTTGTAAAATGCTTTGTCTCCATCTATTGAGATGATCATATAATTTCTATCTTTTATTCTGTTATTGTGAGGAATATTGATTTATAATGTTCTTTTCTTATAATATCTCTGTCAAGGTTGTAAACAGGTACGATGAATGGTCTCAAAAAACAAGATGGGAAGTCATCTCTCCTCTTCTATTTTCTCAAAGAACTTGTGTGAGACTGGTATTATTTCTTGATTAAATATTTGATAGAATTCACCAGTAAAGACATCTAAGTCGGAAGTTCTAAAGTTGTTAATTATAAATACAATTTATTTAAAAGATAGAGAACTATTTTGGTTTTCTATTTCATCTCGCTTCAGATTTGATAAGTTGTGTTTTTCGAAGAGTTTGTTTGTTGAATCTATTAGCATAAATTGTTCATAATACTTCTGTATTATCATTTTAATATTTTTAATATCTGTAGAGATGTCCTCTTTGCATGCCTCTACTGAACATTTGCACTTTTCTCTCTTTTTCTTAATCAATCCTGTTAGAGAGTATCAATTGCATTAATCTTTTTAAAGGGCCAACTTTTGGTTTTGCTCATATTTCTCCATTATCTGGTTTTTAGTCTACTGATTTTTTTATTAACATATAATGTATTATTTGGCTCAGGGGTACGGGTCTGTGATTCATCAGTCTTACACAATTCACAGCACTCACCACAACACATACCCTCCCCAATGTCCATCACCCAGCCACCCCATCCCTTTACCCCCCTCCCCTCCAGCAACCCTCAGTTTGTTTCTTGAGATTAAGAGTCTCTTATGGTTTGTCTCCCTCTCTGGTTTCATCTTGTTTCATTTTTCCCCTCCCTTCCCCTATGATCCTCTGTCTTGTTTCTCAAATTCCACATATCAGTGAGATCATATGATAATTGTCTTTCTCTGATTGACTTATTTTGCTTAGCATAATACCCTCTAGTTCCATCCACATTGTTGCAAATGGCAAGATTTCAAATTTTTGAAGGCTGCATAATATTCCATTGTATATATATACCACACCTTCTTTATCCATTCATCTGTTGATGGACATCTAGGCTCTTTCCATAGTTTGGCTATTGTGGACATTGCTGCTATAAACATTGGGGTGCACGTGCCCCTTCAGATCACTACATTTGTATCTTTGGGGTAAATACCCAGTAGTGCAATTGCTGGGTCATAAGGTAGCTCTATTTTCAATAATCCATTGATTTTTGCTTTTAACTTGATTGCTTCCTTCATTCTACTTACTGTGGTTTTAATTTGCTTTTCTTATTCTAGCTTCTTAAGGTGGAAGTTTGAGTAATGATTTTAGACTTTTCTTCTTTTTCGGATATGAATATTTAAAAACATAAATTCCTATCTAAGCACTCCTTTAGCCACATCCAACGACTTTGAATATGTTAAGTTTCTTCTTTTCATTTTCCATCAGTTTAAAGTATTTTCTTATTTCCCTTATAATTTCTTCTTTAATCCAAAGGTATTTGCTGGCTTGTTTTTAATTTTCACATATTTGACATTTTCCTGATATGTTTCTGTTATTGACTTTTAGAACATTCTGTATGCTCTCAATCCTTCGAAATTTATTGAGACTTGTTTTATGGACCAGCTTTTGTTCTATCTTGGTGAATGTTCCACGTGTATTTGGAAAGAATGAGTATCCCGCAGTTGTGATATAGTGTTCTAGAAATATTAATTAGGTTAAGTTGGTTGATAGTGCTGTTTAAATCCTCTATATTCTTATAAATTTTTGTCTAGTTGTTTTATCAATTTACTGAAAGTGTAGTATTAAAATCTGCAACTCTAATTGTGAATCTAACTATAAAATTGTGAATTTGTCTATTTGTCCCTTTAGTTCTGATGGCTTTTGCTACATGTATTTTGAAGCTTTGTTATTATGGTGCAAATACATTTGATATTTTAATACTTTCTTGATGATTTGACTCTTTTACCATTATGAATGACCTTCTTTATTTCTGATAAAACTACTTGTCTTTAAGTCTATTTCAATGCTATTAATATAGTCATTCCATCTTTCTCATGATTAATTTTTGCATGTTTTCTCTTTTATTGATCTTTTACTTTTAACCTATGTTTAATTTTTATATTTAAAATGTGTCTCTTGTAGCCAGCAAAGTTTTTTGTTATTGTTATGCAGTCTGTCAATTACTGCCTTTAAATTGAAGTGTCTGGCCCATTTGTATTTATTTAATTATCTAAGATTTTATTTATTTATTTGACAGAGAGAGAGGACACAAGCAGGGAGAGCAGCGGAGGGAAAGAGAGAAGCAGGCTCCCCACTGAGCAGAGAGTCCGACGAGGGGCTTGATCTCAGAACCCTGGGATCATGACCTGAGCCGAAGGCCAATGCTTAACCGACTGAAGCTCCCAGATGCCCTGGTCCATTTGTATTTAATGTAATTATTGAAAGAGTTGACTCTGAGCCTACCATTTAGCTATTTGCTCACTACTTGTCTTTTATTTCTCTTTTCCTGCCTTCTTTTGTATTAATTGAGTGGGGTTTTTTTAAGAATTCCATTTTATTTCTGCTTTTGGCTTCTTGGCTTCTTGCTTTTTTTCTTAGCTGTGTTCAAGTTCACTTATCCATTGTTCTTCAATGGCTACTCTGTTATTAAGCCTATCCAGTGATTTTTTTTTTTTTTATGTCTTGTATTTTATTTTTCAGTTCTAGAATTTCAGTTTCCACTTGTTTTTATTTTTAGAGTTTCCATTTCTCTTCCAAAATATCCATCTCTTTTCCTTAAATTATTTAACATGTTTATAATAGTTAATTTAAAGTACTTAACTGATAATTCCAATGCCTGGGCCATCTGTGGCTATGTTCTATTGTCTGCATTTTTTCTCAATCATGAGTAACATTTCCCTGTTTCTTTACCTGTGTCTCTTTTTTAAAATTGTACTCCAGGGGCACCTGGGTGGCTCAGTCAGTTAAGCGGCCAATTCTTGATTTCCGCTCAAGTCACAATCTCATGGGTCATGAGATCTAGCCCTGAGTCAGGCTCTGTGCTCAGCAAGAGTCTGCTTGGATACTCTCTCCCTCTGCCCCCACTTGTGCGCACACATGGGCACACGTGCACAGTCTCTCTCTCAGATAAATAAATCTTAAAAAAATAAAATAAAATAAAATAAAACTGTACTCCAGGAATTGTGTATAAAAAAATAGTGGCAAATGGAACACATTTACCCAGAGTTGAATTGACCTGACGCTGAGCTGCAGCTTTACTCAGACCGAGTTTACCTGCAATTTGCCCAACTCCCAGCCAGTGCCCTCTATTCTTTGTTTACCTTCGAATTCAACTCTTACAGGGCCCCCAGAATCCAAAAACCAGGAGAATGTCTGAAGCTATCTGATTTTTCTCTGCCCACCAGCCCCTCCTCCACTGGTGCCGTCTCAGCAAAATTCAGAAAGACGGAGATGGATTTGTGGTGGTTTTGTGTATTTTTTATGTATGTATTTTTGTGCCACTAATTAATTTATTGCTTCTCAGCCACATGTCCATCTTTCTTTGCCCTACTCCGTGATCCTGGGATGATTCTACAGACTACATTTCTCCCTTGCCAGTTGGCTTGATGTTGGACCCTGTCAACAGAGGGCACTGGAGAGACATTGCAAATCTAGAAGAGAAAGAAGGGACTTTTTCTTCTTCCAGTGTTTTGTTTTTCTACTCGGTGGCAAATGGATCTGCATGCAGGGGCCCTGGCAGTGTCTCCCAGAGAGGAGGATGGTCCTTGGTTCATCAGCGAGCACTCTCTGATGCATGTCAACACAGTTTCCACCAGAGGTCTGAATCTCAGCCTTTCCTCTGCATCTAAGTTCTTTGATTATTTACTTTTCTGTCAGCTTTAGGGGTAGTTACTGCTTTCTGTAGTTACTACTTTAGAGTTCTCTTTTATGTCTTTCAGTAGGTAACCACCTTTCATACAGTTAACAGTTCTTTATATTAAATCTTCCTTATTCAAATTTCGCCTATGGCTAATGTCTTCTGACTGAACCCAAGGGTCTTTCAGATTCCAATCCCTCCTACCAGCGCACACTGTATATAAAGCCTCACTGCTTTCTCCTTGTCAGTTCTCTGTCTTTTGCAGGTCCACTCCTCCATTCCAGACCCAGGTCACACCTTCAATGGTCCCCAGGCGGCACTATCCTTGAACACACTATTCCCAACTCCTGTAATCCCTTCCCTACCTCCCTTCCTCAAAGTCATCCTTCCAGATGGGCATCTCCATCTGGGAAAACCCCCCACTCCTACACCTACCTGAATCTGCCCATTCCCCGGGTGTGAAAGCTAGAGTTTTCTGCTCTACTTGGGAAGGGCTCATTTCTCTCTAGAATACAGTTCATCAGGATTTCTTTGCATCCATCACTTTCTGCTACTCCCATTGAAAAGCACTGCTGTTTCCCATGACCAAAAGTTTTTCACATCCTTCTACATCCTGACTAGAAGCATAGACCTCTAGGTATGCTTTCACGTGCAAAGAAAATTTCTAGAAGGATACACCGTTACAGTGCTAAGAACTGAGAAATGTAGAAATGGAGTGAACACATGAGAAAGAAATTCTTACTTTTTACTATAGCTTTCATGAATTCATTCATTTAGTCAATAAATATTTATTGAACACCTACTATGTGCTACTATTCAGGCACTAAGAATATAGTAGAAACAACAACGTAAAGTCATGGAACTTACATTCTCTCACAGAACTTATGTTCTAGTAGGGAGAGGTAGGCAACAAGTAAACACATATATAATAAGCCAGCTGATGATAAATGCTGTAAGACAAAATCAGGTTAAGGGAGCTAAAGCATGATGGCAGGGATGGTGTTATTCCATAGTGATGGTCTGGGAAGACCTCTCTCATTAAAGAATATTTGAGCAGAGACCTCAAGGAGCTTGGAGAGTAAGCAGCAGGGATATGCAGGTGAAGGACGTTCCAGGCAGAGAGGAAAGCAACTACAGGAGCCCTGCGGTGGGTGTGTGCTGGCTGTGTGACAAGACAGTAAGGATATGGGACACAGCGTGACTGGGGGGGGGGGGGGGGGGGGGGGGAAAAAATGAGATAAGGCAGAGAGTGGGGGGCCAGAGCATGTAGTGCCTTGTAGGCCACTTAGGATCACTGGTTCTTTCTCTGAGCCTGGCAAAGAAATGATCTGACTCACATTTTAAAAGACTCACTCTAGTTGCTGTGAGGAGAGCACAACTTTGTAGGTTCTGTACTAATTTACTAATTTTCATTGTAAACATGAATATGTGTATGTACAACTTGTATAACTTGAAAAAATAATTTTAAATAAATAACCCCAGCAGCCTGCTACGAAATTAAGTCCTGGCAGAACGCTCCCAGTTGCCTGTGGCCAGGCCCCGTGGGAAGACAAGATGGGGTCTGGGGCTCCACTTCTCAATGTTAATTTCCACCTTTCAGACTCTGGGTACCCAAAGGGGAGTCCAGAGGAGATAGGAGATGATGTGGGCCAGATGCAAATCACGATTTGTTTAAGCATTCCAAACAGACCTAATATTGGGAATAATAGTAATAATAATCATTATTGGGGCGCCTGGGTGGCTCAGTCGTTAAGCGTCTGCCTTCGGCTCAGGTCATGATCCCAGGGTCCTGGGATCGAGCCCTGCATCGGGCTCCCTGCTCAGCGGGAAGCCTGCTTCTCCCTCTCCCACTTCCCCTGCTTGTGTTCCCTCTCTCACTGTCTCTCTCTCTCTGTCAAATAAATAAGTAAAATCTTAAAAAAAATAATAATCATCATTATTATTATGTTATATAATTAAATATAAAAATAACAAACATAAATAGATAACAATAAATAATTATGTTATGATAATAATTATAATAATGATTATAATTATTGGAATAATACTATTTGGAATCAAATCATAATATTTTCTACTATGCCTAAGTATATGTGTGTGTCTGCACACACACGTATGCACGTACATATCCATTTAATTTTAAAAATTGGCTAGCTCTGTAAACTCCTGCTACCAGAAGGTATTATCCAGTTGTCCCTTTTCTTTTTCTTATCCCTTAAAGGGAAAACGTGTGGCAAAACTGGAGTTCTTGAGGCCACCACGAGCTGAGCTGGACACACAGCCCTTTCCTGGGAGGAGACCCTGAGGTGTGAGAGGCAGCACCAGCTCTCTGTGTGGGCTCGGGTAGGGTGGGCGTGGCCCAGGCAGGGGCTGGGAATCAAGTTCATCTTTCCCGCCTGTCCCATTTCTACATTCCCCAAACTCACTGCCCTCACATGCCTTGGTTCCGGCTTGCACGTGCCTGTCCCATTGCTGGACATGACTGATGGCAAATTCTTCCTAATCTTGAGTTGAACTCTGCCTCCCAGAAACTTCTCTCCTCAGGCCTCACCTCTTACCCTCAGGATGGGAAAGTCCATTCTTCCCTTCCCACGGAAGAATAAGTCTTTATGTTTCTAAAGGAGGATCAAGACAAGACTCACACTTTCAGCCTGCCTTTCTCACCTCACCTCTCTCTGATCCAGACTGAGGACAGGCTCTTACTGATCTACAGACAGAGCTGTCCAGCCTCCTAGAATCCCTTTTCACTGTTGTCTTTGCCCTGGCACATCCTTCCACATGGCTCATGGCCTCATGAGACTCCCTGCCTCATGCAGCAGAGAGGGTCCCTCCCTGCCTGCCTTCCCATGGCACTCTGTGGGCACTCCCACAGCTCACCCTCCAATGCATGGGAATCCGGTGTGACTGGCCTGGCTCACTTCTCTGTACCCCCAGTCAGACTGAGAGCTTCTCTCAGGCAGGAACCGCCAGGCCTCTCACAGGAGTGAACATATAGCTGACGCTGAATAAATATATGTTGAGTAGAGTGATTAATTAACAAATGAAATCAACCTGGGCACTCACCCATCTTTACGTGACTAGAATCCCACATTACTTTTTTGTAAGTCTTATCAAAGATGAAGAAAAAAGAAAAGAAGATGTCTAGGCATGTTTTCCCAGCTCAAAGTACTATAGTAGGTACTTTTTGGAACAAAAAAAATAGTCTCTACCCACTCCCTCCCCATTTCCCCAAGGACAGAGGCTCCTGCCTTTCCTCCTTCGTAGAGAAGAAAGAGAAAAGAATTCATTGAGAGGCACCTGTCACATGCCAAGCCCTGACGAGGTGCCTTTCACCAATCACCTCGCTTATTATTCATAATCCCCTCATGGGGGCAGCCTTGCTGTTCCCATTTCACAGATGAGGACCTTGGTGCCACGTAAGCTGCCCGGCTCTGTGACACCACAAACAGAACTGTGGAGATGTGTGCTTGACCCTAGAGCACTCCTTTTCCACAGCCCAGTATGTCTCTGGGAAGGAAAAACAGAAGGAAGGAGCAGAAATGAACAAAGAGAAATAATGGGCAAGTGAAGGCAGTTGAAGACCACTGGGATAAAAGAGAAAAGGAATGGTAGCTGGAGGAGGATGTAAGGTCAGAGAGAGGTTTTCTCTTCCCCTTCACCTTCTTCTCTTCCTTCCTCCCTCGTCCTCTGCTTCTTCATCCTCTTCCTCCTCCTTCTCCTTCTTTAAATCTGTCTTTGATATAGAAGAGACCTAAGTGTGTTGCAGGCAAAGCAGAACAAGACAGAGAGGTGGCTTGGGTGTTTGAGAGAAAGAGCGGAGTAGATGAAGGTCTTGGAGAAGATGTCTGGGTTGGAGTTGGGACATGAGTAGATGGCTTAACCTGGAAGAGGCGAGAGGGATTTTGCTTTCTCTGATTCATCTGGAAGGACAGGAGGGAGGCCGACTAACATTTGTAAGTGACAGCTAGAGCCTGAGCAAGGGCTTTGCACCTGTCAGCTCAGTTTGTCCTCGCAATCAGCTCGTGCTGGAAGCCTTAGTGTGTGTCCTACAGGTGAGGAGGCAATGGGTATCGGCACAGAAGAGAAGGCTCAGCAGGCATGAGGGAGAGCACCAGGAATGGAGAGTGGAGGGCTGTGGGAAATGCCTGGAGTTGCTGGTATGGGTATCACCCTCAAAACCACATGGCCCCCAAAATAAAATAGTTGCTGTGCAGCCCTTTCCAGAATATGTTTGCTGACCCCTCTCATACTCCATCAGCTCCCTGAGGACTAGAACTACCTCTTACTCTTTTTTTCTATTACAGGAAAGTGCCCCAAATACAGGGAGGCCAATAGATATTAAGAAAATATGAATAAATAAGAAAACATCAGATAGCACCTTTTTCAACAGCATGCTATTCTCACTCATTGTGAGGCAGATTGGGATGGCGGCCTTTTTAAAACAATATATCCTGCCATTTTGATACCCTCAGTTTAAAAAAAGAAAAGTGAGGGATGGAGCACTGCAGGGATATTTAATACAGCACCTTCAAACTCTGACACTGGACTGATTCTATGGGCCTGATGTTTCTGTTAGCTGAAAGCTGCCAAACTACACCTGAAAACCCCAGTTATGCCCAGACCCAGCCAAAGCCACATTTTCAACTTGACCCTGTTCTTCTAAACTATAAATTTTCCAACTTAGCTCAGTGAAGAGTGACATAAAGTTTCACATATGTGATGAGCTATTTTATAGGTCTTCAGATCTAAGAGCACATGGCAGCTATAATGTTGGCCATGAGACCTGATAAGAAATCAGCCTGGTTCTGAAATATCATATTCCTAATTATAATAAGAACAATGGCATTGAAATGGACAGACATTATCTCCTGGGAGAACCAGGACTGGTGAGGGGGTCAGAGAGCATGAGAGCCCAGGGATTCATATGGAGAAGGCCAAGGTTATTTGATAGATAACCATGTATATTCCCATCAGCCTCAGAAGAATGTCTAAGGATATGCTCCTTTTCTTTCCTTTCCTCATGGCATAGAATAGAATTTATCACAGGGCCAAGTGACACAACAGAGAGTCCTATGTCTACCACCTTCTCTACTTTTCCCAGGCAGCTTTTAACTTAGAGGGCCCCTTCTCAACTCAAGAAGGAAAGACAGTCAAATGAGATTTTTGTTCCTAGTAGACAATGAACAGAGGCTCACCTGACACTCCATGTGCTAAATGACATAATCAGGGGCACCTGGGTGGCTCAGTCGTTAAGCGTCTGCCTTTGGCTCGGGTCATGATCCCAGGGTCCTGGGATGGAGCCCCACATCGGGCTCCCTGCTCAGTGGGAAGCCTGCTTCTCCCTCTCCTGCTCCCCCTGCTTGTATTCCCTCCCTCGCTGTGTCTCTCTCTGTCAAATAAATAAATAAAATCTTTAAAAAATAAAAATAAATAAAATAAATAAATGACATAATCATATTAGCTTCAATTTATTGTGTATTCCCTGTGGGCCAGGCAATATACAAAGTGTTGGACAAAGCCCATTTGCTCCTAATGGCAACCTGTGATCCAGGTGCTAATGTCTGCATTTTCACGGTGGGAAGGTTGGGGCTCAGAGAGGTGAGAAGAGACAGCGTGACCACTGAGGCAGTGGCAGGGCTGGGAGGCAGAGCCTAGGCCGTCTGGACACCAATGGGGTACCACAGAGCCTCATGTGCGAGGCAGCTGCTGTCCTCAGAGTTTGCCCTAATTGAGAAGAAAAAACAATCATACACACACACACACACCACATACACACACACACCAGGGAAACCCCAACCTAAGGAAGCAGGAGATTGAAGTGCAGACCTGAATGGCCCTCCAAGAGTAAATACAAGGGCTGGAGGAAGGCTAGGAGGCTCTCTGGAAGAGGTGATCCTTGGAGGACAGGAGAGCCACTTCTGGCCCTGGTGGATACTCACCTCACTTTGTCTGTCTGCTTGGCCCGAGCCAGGGTCTTGCCCATCAGAGGGGCTCAAGGATTATTTGTCAAGTTGTATAACAAATGTAAGTAACGCCACTAATTGGTGTCTACTTCTCCACCAACACAGTGAGAGCCAGTAACCACCATCCAGGGCATAACTGGGTGGTTCTGCCCCTTCGGGCTGGCTTCTGGTGGGCCCACGGCTCTGCACCTTGCCTTCCTGGCCTTAGTACTGGGCCTCCAACACTGGCACTCACTTCCCTGAACCGTCACTGAAGTGGCTGGCTTTCCGTGTAAGGCCCCATCCTAGCCTGGCAGTGGGCCCTTTACCTCCAATTAGTCCCACCATCTCCCACTGAAGCTCCTCACCCTCTAGCGCCAGGACTGAAGGTGAAAGAAATGGGAAGGAGGGCGGCACTGATAGACCCGGCCATTTCCAAGGCGGCATCACTGACAGAGGGCGTTTGCTGTGGCTTTCTTGGGCTTCCTGGCTCTTTGCCCCTGTGGGGCCAGTAACCTTTGGGCTACACCTCATAAAAATCAGCCAGTCTGTCTGATGGCAAAAAGGGGGCCCCTTCCACTCTGGGGCTCAGATGCTCCTGTGCAGTAAATATGCATCAGCAACAGGGGATGGAAAGGAGGGAAATTTACATGAGTCTTAGGGGAGTGGGAAATTATTCCGTGACATGTTCCTAAGCTTTCTCTGCTTAATACCTCTAATTTTCAGGGGTCATGTACGCTAGCAGCTTTTGATTTATGATGTTCTTATTCTTGCATTGTATTTAAGCCAAATTGTGAAAAAGTAGCAAGAGTAAAAAGAGCCTTTTAAAAACGCTTTGGGATCCATCATGGGGTCAAGCCATTTCTGTCGATCTTTGCCACCACTCTGTTAAAACCAGGGCTGTAGGTGCTGACAGCCGAGTAGCTAATTGGTGTTGGACGCCAGCCCATCAGGAGTCCTCCTCTTCTCAGAAACTTTCTCTTGCCATTCCCCAGCCCCTGTCACCAGTAAGACCTTTTAATGGCTGCTGAGGGCAAGGAAGGAAAGCACATTTTGGGTAAACTTTGTAGGGCCAGGTCTCATTCCGCCGCCATAGTGCACAGATATTCCCAAGACCTCTAATTAAAATGACTGCAGTCGACTGATATGCTCCTGTTTCATCACCCAGAGGCTGCAAAGCTCCCTGCTAATGCTGAACACAAATTAACAAAATGCTGCGTCAGCCTTTCTTGTCCCATTACGTTATTGTCATACTTATTAGCACAATTCCCTGTAGGACACTGGCGGAATATCTAAAAAGTGAGTTAAGCCCTCTCCGTGGCTAGATGGGGAAAATGCGTTGCCTTTTCCCTGTGGCACCCAGCACCTTTGCAATTCGGGCTCGCAGCAACCCCCCTCCGAAGACAAGCCGACAGGCGGGCAGTGTTCTCATGCTGGATGGGGACGGTCCCTCAAACTGTAATTATCTTCTGCTCGTGATACTGTGAAATGACTAGGTTGTTCACCGCTTTTATTTCAAAGAACAGTTCTTTATTCGTTTACCAAAATGTAACAACCTACGACACTACCATGAATTAATTATAGACTGAGGGGAAAACAAACACAAACTTCACCCATCACATTGTTCTAAATCACATTAGCCTAATTGCTTGATATGCAGAATTAAGTATACTTTTGCACGTCTCCCGCGATTCCTCCCCTCCTGCTTTGAGTCTGCTGGTGCCGGGGTCTGCGCTCGTCTGGGGGAGACATATTGTACCCCGATCAACAGGAAGATTGAAAGAGGGAAAAAACAAAACAAAACACCTCTTTGGAATGTCTGACAAGGAAGGAAAGATATGTACTATTACAATTTTGTTCTTGGCAACAAGAGGGACATACATCTTGATACCTTCCTTTTTTCCCCTTGCCCACTAGAAAAATAGTCTCAAATCATGCCACGCAAGAAGGGAAAGAATCTCAATGCTATATAAAAAGGGGGCACAGAGGCAGTCTGTGTGGTGAATCAAGGGCAGGGGAGTGATGTGTAAGCAATGTCTTGAAAGACACATAGAATTTAATCATGCGGAGAAGTGAGGGAAGAGAAGAATTCCAGGAGTCAGGAATAGAAAGTGAAAAAACACAGAGGCTTCGAGAATCTATGGGGAAGGGCAAAGGGCTCATGTGGCCCTTTTCGTTTCTATTTTTGCATGTATTTTGTAATATGTATAACACATTAATGTATTAGTATATATATATCTATGATACATACATTGGGGATGTGCACTCGAGGAATTATTTATAATGGGGAACTTAGTCCAAACATTTGGCAACCATTGATATAAGCAAGGGAATCCATCTGAGATTTCTAAGCAATTGAGTGGCTAGAGCGTGTGGGTATCTTACAAGGATAACCTTGTGCGATGCATGAGGTGGGGGATGGGAGGGGAGTTGCAAGCAGAGAGATGGAGCTGGAGGCCACGACTATGGTCCAGGTGGAGGGTGCTGGTGAGGACCTGAGCAAGGCCAACAGAGGGTGGAGGGGAAAAAAGGAAGAAGTACAGGAAACTCTTTTGGAAAAGTAGCATCAGTTAGGACTTCCAGTTGGAAGGCATGGGGTAAGGAAAGTTTGGGCTTCTGAAACTATTATCTTGGAAGGGTAGCAGTGATAGCTTTCATGAAGACAGAATAAAGGAGAAGATGTGGGGAAGGGGGCAAATGAGAAGTCCAGCTTTGGAAATGTTGAGTGTAGGGTGCCTGTGAAACACGTGGGTGGAGGTGGCCATTAAAACAGTTGAAATTCCAGCCTGGAACCCGAGGAGCTAGCCAAGCAAGCCTTTGGGTACATAGCCCCCTCACATAAGGACCCATCTCCTTTTCTGTCCATATATCCTTCATCCCATCTAGAAAACACAAGGAGTGCCTCTCTGTGCTAGGCCCCATGCTCACGTGGTCAGCAGGCAAGGGCGGTTAGCGAGCAGAGGCCATTTCTGGGCTGATAAGGCTGAGCCCCGACACTAGCTACTTAGCCATTGGCCTCCGTCCTGGAGGCTCACACAACGATCTTGATGCCTCACTACTACCGGGTGAGGAACCCAAAGCCATGGGCACTCATTCTCCCTCCTCTCACTACAGCCCTCCCCACACTGCCTGCCACATCAGGACCCAGAATCCACTGGAAATCTTCGGGCAGGGGCACTGGCATATGGATAAAGAAAGTTGCCAACCAAACCCCCAGGAAAACCATTGGTCCCTAGGTAAGGCAGCTCTTTCATTCGCGCTTTCTCTCAACACCTGGGACATTAGCCAAAACTATGACAGGTCAGAGTCAAACTCAATTCACACCATCAAATATGAGTGAGGAGAGTGTTGGGATTTTATGTTATAAGCAAGTATTTTCAAGCTTCCCCTTGTTCAAGCATCACGCATTGCTCCTCCTTCAGTCAGGCATTTTAGGAAAACATTTGGGGCCAGTTGGCAATGACTGTGGCCAAAGGAGTCAAGAATGCAAGATTTTTGTCCCAATCCAGTTACTGTCATTGATCCCGGAGCAAGACATTTAAGGCACCTCAGTCTCCTTGCAACAAAGCTTAACCACCTCATGCAGATGCAGCACTCTGAACTTCAGTTTGAGGATTCAGGCTACAGTAATTATTACTCATTTTCAACAGGTTAAGCTCTCATGAATTAGAGGAGAATTCCAGATTGAAGAGCTCGTGAAAATCTAGTTAAAAGGATGAAAGTAAGATTAATAATTTTTACTCAAATAGAAGAATCTGTCTCTTCAAGACTCTCCCTCCCAACCAGTGCACAAAGCATATTAGGATGTCTGCTGACCACTAGGGGCATCTTATGTCCCACCGGGAGAAGTGGGACACACAGAGGGAGCCAAGCAAGCATGGGCCGTGGGGTGCTAGCCTACCTCTATCAACACAACACTCCTTGTTGAATTTCAGCAATTTTATGGGCTTTGGGAACTTGCCCTGAGATTCCAGGTGTCATTTAAAAAGGATTTGGAGACATCAGAGCACCTACTCTGCCCTGAGGGGAGAGTTAGAACTTTTGTGAGGTACATCCCTAGGCTATCTGGAGTGGGCATAGCAGAAATGTGACTGACCTAACATTAAAAAAAGTAAGTATTTACCAAATCATAAGAGACCATTATGAGGTACATTTACCATCGGTAATTTACGGGGAAATAGATGAAAACCGTCAGATGAAATCTTAAGATAAATATCGTTATACACTAAATTGCATAATTCATCGGCATCCCACAGCTGGCCGCCATGTTTACTGTCAGTGCCTTGGGCTGCCCACAGTTCTACAGCTGCAGAATTCCTCAAAATTCGTATGTTGAAGGCTTAACCCCCAATGGGACTGTATTTGGAGATAGGGTCTTTAAAAAGGTAATGAAGGTTGGGGCACCTGGGTGGCGCAGACAGTTAAGTGTCTGACTCTTGGTTTCAGCTCAGGTCATGATTTCAGGGTTGTGAGAGGGAGCCCCGCATCTGGCTCTGCGCTCAGAGCAGAGTCTGCTTGGGTTTCTCTCTCCCTCTCCCTCTGCCCCTCCCCCCCTCACGTGTTCTCTCTCTTTCACTCTCTTCTCAAATAAATACATCTTTAAAAGGTAATGAAGGTTAAATGAGGTCATAAGGGTGGGGCCCTGATCCAATAGGACTGGTGTCCTTATAAGAAGGAGAGACGCCAGGGGTGCAAACACACAGAGGAAAGACCATGTAAAGATACAGTAAGTAGGAAAGCATTTACAAGCCAAGGAGAGAGGCCTCAAGAAAAATCAAAGAGCTAACACCTTGAACTTGTACTTCTAGACTCCAGAATGGTGAGAAAATAAATTTCCGTTGTTTAAGCCACCCAGCATCTGGGATTTTCTTATGGCAGTCCTACCAACTAATACAGACACTGTGAACACATTTTCTTCTTTAGCATGGGAAACAGATCACCTCTGTTTTCATCCTATAAACACATAATCAAGATAAATACAACTTGTTTTTATGAACTTGCTTTTCTTTTATTGCATTTTGTGCTTCTTGTTGTTCTTCATATTACTTCTGAATCAACCTACCTCTACTTCTCTCTCTAGTCCTACCATGGCTCATCATTATGGTGTGGAAGCTTCCATCCCTCTCTCACACAGCTAAAGACAGGTGAGGGCAATAACTGGTTGCACTGATTTGTAGCACTTTGTGTAAGCTGAGGGCTGTCCAGAATGCTCTAATCAAAAGGCATGCACCTAAAGAAAAACATGTGCCTTCTTCCATCCCACTGAGGTGCCTGTCACTGATTTTCTGTTCTGCAATGACACTTTAAGCCAAAGAAGCCAGAGATGAAACTGTTGACCTCAAGATTTTTATCTTGTTTCTGGGGGGCAGTTTGGACACAAATTCACAGAGAGTGGACAGTGGGTAAGCGAAATTTATGGTGCCACATAGCATCATCTAAGCAAGCATGGCCCAGAGGGGGACATGAAAATGTCTAGCTGCCTTCATGGCTTGAGACATGGACCAATCATAGCTCCTATGATGTCATATTGTATATATCACATCTGAGCTCCTTGTCACCACTGAGCCAGACTTAACATTAAATAGTGAGACAAGGTATCAGTGACCCTGACTTTCAAGGCAGACATTCTCTCACTAGAAGACTGAGCCTGCTGTGACATACGATCCTGTGTGGGAGCCCGCAGGGAGCCTGAACTGCAGCTATAGAACTGTGGGCAGCCCAAGGCACTGATAGTAAACATGGCGGCCAGCTGTGGGATGCTGGGAAATGGCCACTCCTGAGAGGCAGCCAGAAATCTAAAGGATAGCTCAAACTTCCTCAGAATTAGAATCACCAACAGGGACATTCTCTAAAAGCTGCTCTGCAAACCAAAGGATAACTTCAAGAGACGTTATGGGAGGGACTCAGAGGATCATGTCCCTATGGATGAATGAGCAATACCACCTGGGATTTTAGCTATAAACCCATGGACTAGAGACACAGTCAGCCTAGGGCTCAAAGCAGTGCTTACCAAACTTCCAATCCCTTAGGTACAACCTTTGCAAAATTCGTTATGTGTGAATACCTCCTATGATCGCTAATTTTATGTGTCAACTTGACCAGACCAGTGGGTACTCAGGTATTTGGTCAAACATTATTCTGAGTGTATCTGTGAAGGTGCTTTTGGATGAGATTAACATTTGAATCTGTAAACTAAGTAAAGCAGTAAAGCGCCTTAATGCGGGTGGGCCTTGTCCAGTGAGTTGAAAATCTGAATAGGATAAAAAAAAGCTGAGTACGAGGAAACTCCTCCCGCCTGATAGCCTTTGAGCTAGAACGTCAGCTTTTTTCCTGCCTTTGGAGTCTGAAACTGAAACATTAGCTCCTCTTGGGTCTCAGTCCGCCAGCTTTTGGACTGGAACTATACCATTGGTCCTCCTGGGTCTCCAGCTTGTTGACTGCAGACGTTAGGACTTCTCAGCCTCCAAAATCATGTGAGCCAATTCCTTACAATATCTATCTATCTATCTATCTACCTATCTATCTATCCCACTGGTCCTGTTTCTCTGGAGAACCCTGACTAATACACCTCCTATACCACATTTACTTAATACTTACTAAATCTTTAAATGGCTTATTGAAATAAATACTTAAATCCAAGTTCATGTCATATTTACAAATTCAAATCAAGGATTTGTTGTTAAAGACATAAATACATAAACTAACTGTAAAATTAAATATGCACTTATTAAAATAATAGTCCCCCCCGAAAACACATACTTCTGATGGTAACTATATAAGGAACAAAACTCCTCTCATTTCAATTCCTAGCAAATGGAGATCAATATATATATATTTTTAAGCTTTCTTTTATGAGCCAAAATCAAGAGTTGGACGCTTAACCAAGCCACCCAGGCACCCCAAGATCAACTATATTTTATAGTGAATCTTAACCTCTTTTTTAAAGTGGAAAATCTTGGGGCACATGGGTGGCTTAGTTAGTTAAGCATCTGCCTTCGGCTCAGGTCCATGATCCCAGGGTCCTGGGATCAAGCCCTGCATCAGGCTCCCTGCTCAGCAGGGAGTCTGCTTGCCCCTCTCCCTCTGCCCTCCCCCCCATTCGTGATCTCTTAAATAAATAAATAAATAAATAAATAAATAAATAAATAAAATCTTTAAAAAAATAAAGTGGAAAATCTTTCTTTCTTAGGCATCAAAAATAATCCACAATACACACTACAAGAGCAAGAATGCCATTCACACGTGTTTTGGGTATGAGTTAGTACATTTAAAACTATTCCAAAATGTGTGGTTTATTATGTCTTACCATTTTGTGTGTCAGGAATTCAGGAAAGTCTAGACTGGACAGTTTGTCTCTGATCTGTGTAGCATCAGCTGGGGAGACTGGGACGGAAGGACCCACTTCCAAGGTGGTTTCTTCATCCACACATCTAGTAGTTCCATGTTTCTTGCCTCTTTCTCTTCCCCCCTCCCCCATCCCCACCCTGAGGTCTTTTTGTTCAGAGCCTTCCACAGAACTTTGGCTCCTAGCAGCCTTGGGGCATCTACCTCTTCTGTGGTGGCTCAGGGCTCCAAGAGTGAGCATTCTGAGTCCCAAGTGGAACCGGAACACTCCTGATGTCGGACCTGGAACATTACTTCGGCCACATCCTATGAACCAAGCGAGTCACTAAGAACAGCCCAGAGTCAAGGAGAGGGGAATTAGACCCCACAGCCTCATGGAAGAAATGTCAAAGAATCTCTGGCCATGTTTATTCCTCTACCCCATTTTTATGTACTCAACAAGGAGAAAGTTCTCAGACATGGAATTTCCACATCACAGATAAAAGTGTATACCATATATCCAAACTGATACAGGAGCAAAGGCATGGGTTTGGCTTTGAAATCAATTATAGAACTTACTGGATGACCTTGAGGCACTGAAACTCACTGCTTAAATTCACTGAATCTTGAAGTTTTGTCTGTGAAGTAGAATAATGATACTTTCCAGGACTATTGTGTGGATAACTAGTACAAAGCCTACATCATCATGGTCCCTTAGTAACTGTTAATGCTTTTAAGCAAACCCAGAGAATAGTGAGGATTTTACCAAGGTGTTTTTAAAATACTGTATTTATGATAAAACCTAGGCATAATCTGAAAGAGAATGAAACATGATAGAAAAGGTCTTCTCAGGCTCAAAGCTACAGTTTTTAGAGAAAATCCACTCTAAGCATCTTCATAGAATGTGAAAGATAGCCCCGAGGTTCTGCCATGGTATTTGAAATGCCCCTACTTAGCAGTCCTGTAGGGAACTGACAGAACAGCACCATCTTTCTTAAACTATAATTAATCAGGCATTTGGGAAGGTAGGAGAAAGTGAAATTCATGGCAGGTTGGCATGCTCTGATCCATACGTGCTCAGCGGTGGCGGCAAGCCTCCCCGCAGAGGGGCATTTTGGAAATGTGTTGGATATGGTTTTAGCTGGCACAATGTTGGGGGCGGGGTGAGCATTCCTGTACTTGGAGGGCAGAGACCAGGGATGCTGGACAAATGGAGCTGTCCCACATAATAAAGCACTGTCTCACCATATGGTCACACGAGTGAAAATCTCGTTTTTGTGAACCTAGAGTTAACTGCATTTTACATATAAACATATTTCTACTTAGCTATAATATATACTTTATTTTCCAGGAATGCAAATAATTCATAAATCAAGGGACGACTGTTCTCTGTTTTGTTCAGGATCTCAAGAGTTGTTTACCATTTGGGAAAATCACATCATTGGCAGCAGGGCCAGCATGTGTTATCCGAGTGGCCCACAGCACTGTTTTAGGCTTCATTGGAGACCGCGGATGTCAAGCACCTGACCACTTCATTACGGTGTCCAGAGCAGGGCGCCTGCACCGGAAGTAACTATAAATTGCTTTGCCTTTTTTCCTCTTTATATTTCAGTTATGACATGACACTGGTTTCTCTTCCATTATGAGCGTGGGTGGGCTATATTATCTGGGAACTTCACCCTGGGATTGTAAACAGGGCATTAAAAATATTTGCAATAAAAATGAGTGTTGAATCTGACAGGACTGAAAGCCTACTGCTTTAAAGGAGTTCACTGTGGATCACAAATGCCTTTCCAAGTGGAAACACCAGGGAATCATTTCCTTTCTGGAACCTGCTGGACCTGGGAGCAGCCCAGCCGGCAAGAGCAGCTGGCTCTGAGGCATGAAAGAGCTCTTTCTCTTCAGCCCTCACAGGTGAAAAGACATGGATGCCCCGTTGGCTTTTCAACACTGAAGGAAAGACTCAGCAGACCTCGCATGGCCATGTGACCCTCCACAAGTTATTTAACGTAAGCCTCAATTTCTCTACCTGTGTAATGGCGATAAAAATAGCCCTCATATTGACTTCCTGTGTGGTTTAAGTCAGATAAATAAGATAAAGCTTGTTAAGTGCTTCTCTCGGCATCCCTGAGCATATGATGTCAATAAATGGGAACATGTATTTATTACCATTTGTACAGCACTTTACAGTTTACGAAGCCCTTTTCCGTATACTGTTTCCTTTGAACTTTATATACATTAACCCAACTAACCTTCCCAACAACTTCTGAAGTATTATATCCCATGATCTGCTAAAGTTGGGGTGACACTAAAGAGTGTGCCTGTTCTTTCCACAACACCATGCTGTCTCCACCCACGCTGACATTATCATTCATGCAATCACTCATGCAACAAATATTTATTGAGTACTTGCCACATTCAAAGCACTGGGGCTCAGCAGTGGGGACTGACAGGGAATACCATCCCCAGGGAGGAAGAGATGCCCAGGGTTGCCACCATACTTGCCCCGGGTCACACTGGTGACCATTCAATTGGCTTTTCCCACTCAGAATCCGTGCTGCTCCATTGATATTTATTCTCTACATCTCTGAGGACAAAAGTACCCCCAGCAGGAAGTTACTGAAGGAGGAAGCTAGGGGAAGTTCTGGAGGGAAAAATGCCCTTGCTCACAATTGAAGTTTCCAACAATGGAAGAGGGGCAGCCTCTTGAGAATGGAGGCTGCGCTGTCTGCATCCTTCGCAGACACTAGGGAAGAGTCTGAAGCTTGCCCTGGGAGGAAGGCCTTTACAATCCATTCAATCTAAGAATCTAGGAATCACTTCAAGACCACTTCTCAGAGTATAGCTTTTTGCTTTTAGCTTGTCCCTTCAAATGTCAGATGTTTTTCCCTCAAGTTCATTAGTTTGGTTACATTTTAACCTTCCAGCTTCCACAGAGGGGTGAACTGGCTTGAACATGGTCTGAACTTAAGTGATTCCATGGTCCCAATGTAAATTCTTCTTTTCTTTTTTTTTTTTTAAGATTTTATTTATTTATTTGACAGAGAGAGACACAGCGAGAGAGGGAACACAAGCAGAGGGAGTGGGAGAGGGAGAAGCAGGCTTCCCGCAGAGCAGGGAGCCCGATGCGGGGCTCGATCCCAGGACCCTGGGATCATGACCTGAGCCGAAGGCAGACGCTTAACGACTGAGCCACCCAGGCGCCCCGCAATGTAAATTCTTCTTATCCTGTCCTAAATCTGTATTCTCAGGGAAGAGAAAGAAAACCCCCTGGAAACTGATAATCTACCAAGTACACAAGCAGAATACAGGAAATCTTGGCCAAAGGAGGCCTTGGGTTTGCTTAACTTTGTCTAGGAAGCCGTGTAACTCGTACTATCCACTGTTAGAAATCTACAAGGACCAGCCAGGTCTTTGGTCCCATGGAATTTTTTTTCTTCAGGCATGAAAATGTTAAATATAGTCCATAAAAACAGTGACCTAACCTGTGCCCAGAAATATATTTTAAATGATTATATTTCCAGCTTATTCCACATCACTCTGGTCTCAAGCCAATTAGTAGAAACTCAGCACTTGACCTTAGCAGAGATTGGAGCTGATTTGGAAACACGTGTGAGACAAAGTTTTCTGAATGTCCTTTTTTCCTTACTCTGCTAACAGAGAATTTCAGTCCTGGGTTCGTGACAAATGACTTCTAACTGAAAGGGAGGGCAATAGAAAGAAAGGACCAGTCCTCTATACTATCACAGATCACTGGCTCCCACACATGGTCACACATATCACACCCAACTTGACTTTATAACTTCAATTCCCTGGAGAGAGTTTATATTCACCTGGTCTCATTAAGGCGACACACAACGGTCAAGGTCTCACCGTGGGACCAATTAACCATTTCCATATCTGGCACCAACAAAACTGTACATACAGTTTGCCCTCGTTATTTATGTCAAGTCCTTAATATTAATTATGTCACAAACACTCAAAACAAATGCTATATTTTCATACTGTGGGTAGTGATTTCAGAAATTAGAACTAGTTGAGGTTTCTTTCCCCACTGTTTCTATGCTTTGTAATTTGTGCACCCAAATGTAAAGCTTTCTACACCTATCCACTTGAAGCATTTTTACAAATGAGCTCTTAAGAGGGATACAATCAAATATGCTGGAGCATCTCACGGCATCTGAAAGGGATTATATATTATATTATATTCCCAACATAAGGGGAAATGCACAGATGGCCATGTACTGTATTGACCCCCAAATCTCATGGCAAACTCCCTCAGCACAGGCAACAGTGGCAACAACATGAACCAATGGCGCACATTTCTCAAGACTGAAAAATGACTGGGGCGCCTGGGTGGCTCAGTCGGTTAAGTGTCTGGCTTCAGCTCAGGTCATGATCTCAGGGTCCTGGGATCAAGTCCCACATCGTGCTCCTTGCTCGGCGGGGAGCCTGCTTCTCCCTCTCCCTCTGCCTGCCACTCCCCCTGCTTGTGCTCTCTCTGTAAAATAAATAAATAAAATCTTTAAAAAAAAAAAGAAAAAGACTGAAAAATGACCGAAATCTATTCCCAGAGTGGTGTTCTTTACTGATCAATAAGCCCAATGCCTCACATGACATTTTTGAGCTATTCTCTTTGGGATGAACAGCATATCTTAATAGCTAATTGTCAGATGAAGTCTTGATATCACCATAATTTCCCAATAGTGAGGGTACCAAATCCCAAAGGACTGTGAAGAAAAGCAGTCAGCCTCTTTTTCAAAAAGCCATAAAGAATGATGGGGCACCTGGGTGGCTCAGTCGGTTAAGCGTCTGCCTTAGCTCAGGTTATGATCTCAGGTCCTGGGATCGAGCCCTGCATCGGGCTCCCTGCTTGGCAGGGAGTCTGCTTCTCCCTCTCCCTCCGAACTTCTCTGCTGCTCATGCTCTCTCTCTGTCTCAAATAAATAAATACAATCTTAAAAAAAAAAAAAGAATGAGAATAATTCCTATTGGCTTGTAATAGTTTAGAAATGGCTAGGCCCAAAGGAATTGTTCATTACATGACCTCCAAAACAAAAAGCATGAATGCGCCAAAGTTGGCTTTCACCTTGTGGTTTTCTCTTCAGTTTTTCCTTTCCTTGTTCACAGTTGCCTGTCAAACAGGATTAAAATCCCGCCACCAGCCCCCCTGCCAGCTCGAAGGCTGCATCCAGGGCAGACCCTCAGATTTGGCCTCTGTGATCTTAACATCACTCTGGCAGCAGGGCGCAGGCCCAGCTCTGGACACGAGGGAAAAACAGACTCCTTGGTGCTTGGCATTTGACCTTGGTTTTCTCATCAGAATGATGATGTCCCAGGATGACTTGTGGACAAATGTGAAAGGGAAAAGAGAAAGCCTTTCTTTCCACCCAAAAGGAAATAACCTAGCAGGTCTATAAGCCGACTGCCGTATATGCTACTGTTGGCCATTACTGAGTCCCATCCAAACGGCACCAGCGGATACAGGAGGGAGAGGGATGCTCAAGTACTCGTTGGAAGGGTCATGGAATAGGCTCTCTCCTTTGGGTTTTATCCCAGTACCTCTTTGTTGGGTGCCATTTTCCGATGGCTGGACCGGGACCCAGCGAGGGTAATTCTTTGCTCTGCCAGCCCAGTGTTTGTTCCCAAGTTTAGTACCCGTCCTCATGAAAAGCTGCATGTTTCTTTAGGATTAATATCAAGCCATATGTTTCTGTTTTGAAACTATGACGGCTTTTGCTCTGTAACGATCAGCACAGAGAGAGAAAAAGGGCAAAGGCTTTTGTTACCAAATATTTAGCTCCCAAAAGTTGAGTCACTATCACGGGGCTAACCAGACAACGTCACCACCTTGCAAAGCACAGCATTGACACTATTTTTCCCTGGCACATCAATTTTCTCATAACAGCCAACTCCACTGTTTCTGCATTATACGCCTTACGGAGAAAGTAAAGGCGCCACTCCTCAGCCAAGCCCCTTCCTCAAAGGGCTGGCACAGCCTGCCTGCCGGAGTATGCAGTCATTCTTGAAAATTAGCAACACCGGGACCAGGTTCCCTTTAGCCGATCAGTCAAGGCAGCTGCTGAAAAAGAAATGCACACGTGCTTCCCCACAAATGAAAATTTAGGTGGAACATGCCTGAGTTGGTGGGAGAGTCAAGAGAAGTTCACATGGTTCTGTGCCACCAGATTCTCTCTAAAACACAACTGGTCCAAGAGTAACAACAGCCATCACAGGGACGCCTACAGTGTGGATCTCCGGATATATTCCCGTTACTCCAGGGCGTCACAGAGACTCCGTGGAATGCTTTTCAGCTTAACACAAAGTGAGAACTGCCACCAGGTAATAAATTCCTTTCTGTCCTAAAATAGTAGTCCACGAGGTCATCACTGCAAGATGCAAGAGGTGTTTTATCTCCTCGGTGGTGGCAAAGTGCCTCTTTTGACTGGAAAGTGCTGGCTGATTCCACAATGCACAGCTCCTGCTCGCTGCTCACGTCCATCCCACCCTCCCGAAGGATGTTCTTGACTGTGTCAACGCTGCTAGCTGAACCCAGCAGCAAACTTTATCACCAGCATTGGTGGGAGAGAAGAGGAACGGCGGGAGGAAAGACTCTCTGAAAGAGAAGCAGAAGCCCACCGATGCTAACATTTGAAGGATCCAGAAGGAGGAGAGAGAGGTCTGACTTCTGGAGGAGTGATTTGCACTCATCGCCACTTGCCTCCTAACCCCTGTGGCCAAATAACATCCCTCATCAGGCTGCCCCTGAACGTCACCCACCAGCGACTAGCAGCACTGAGGACTGCGTGACTGAGTGAGTGTGTGTGTGGGCGGGGGGGGGTTCAGTGTGGAACCGGCTGCTCTGTAATGCCCAGGGCTCCTGTACCTCTTCAGACATTAATATGTGTGTGTCAGAAGAAGCCAAATCTCAATCGGCCGGGAGTATAGCTAAAATGGCCCTTCTGCCTGCAGCAGCTCTCCTCTGAGTCTCAACCTAAATCTCAGCATCTGACAAACCGCGGGTGAGAGTTTGCAGAAATATTAGGGAAGAACCCTTGCCAGCACTGAAACCGAGATGAATACAACAATGAAAAGCACTTAGAACCTCGTGGGCTTGCAGCCAGAGCCCTTGAACCTAGTATGCGCCTACCAACAAACGCAGAATTCGCCACAGAGATTTATAGCGGAGAGGCTAGCAGAGATTTACAGCAGAGACTAGAGTGTGGCACTCTTGCAGAGGCGGAGGGTTTGGTGGGGGGGGGGGGGTAGAAAAGGACAATGAAGAAAGAGAAAGTGACAGATTCCCTTGCAATCCAAACATTCTGAGCCACTCCTTCAACCTCAGAAATTTTACCCTGATTTGGGTGATCCTAATGGTCTCTGAACCACATTGGAAAATGTCACAATAGATGTCTGAATTAAAATCCAGTAGATTTGCCGAAAGAGCGATCGTTTAAAATTGGCAGCATTCCAGAGAACTTACTAGGCTGCATACTGCCCGGGGCTGAGAGAATTGCTAATTCCAGAGAAAGTTAATTATCACCTTATTGATAAAGGGGTAATTTTTTAAAGCTTATGGTGTGGCTTTTGTGACTCATTAATTAAAATTTAGAGTCATTTACTAGACACACTGGTGGCTTCTGTTACATTATATATGTACCAAACCATTTGATTTTTCTCCCAGGGGCAACAAAAAACACTAAAAACGTGTAAATCTCAAACCAGCCTTTGGGGAGCCGGCTGAATTAAGATGTCGAAGGAGGCACTTAAAGCTCCCTCCTAGACAGGTCATGGGCGCCCACCCCCACGAGGAAGCACGGACGCCCGCACCAAAAGGCACGGCTGTCACAAACTTGGCCTCCAAAAACGTTAGACCGAATTTCATGCCCTTGGGTGGTGAGATGGGAAGAGAGTCTTTCCTCCCGCCGTTCCTCTTCTCTCCCTCACCGTCCCCGGGTCGAGGCAGGAGGCTCGGGGGAAGAGGAGCGGCGCCGGCTGAAACGGGAGGGGGCTTGGCATGGGGAGCCCCCAGGCGGGCGCGGCCCGGCGTCGCCTCCCGCTCGGCCTCGGACGCGCGGGCTGCGGCGGGCACGCCCCGGGCTACCTGGCGTCAGCGCGCGGCCGAGGCTGCCCCGGGGGGACGGGGGGGGGGCACCGGCCGGGGAGGAACGACGCCCCGCCGAGCTCCGCCTGGGAGCTGCCCGGAGCCCGCTCCGAGCTTCCGCCCGCCCCCCCCCCCCTCGCTGCCTGGACCCAAGCGTGTCAGGGTCTGTGTGTGTGTGTGTGTGATGCGTCTCCCGGCCGCGCCGAACTGTCCACCCGATCTGCAAAACAGCCTGGAACTGAACCCCCACCCCCCCAACGCACGAAGGGGTACCCTTCTCTGAGCGTGCCTTCTTTGGATTTCACGGAACTTCAGTAATGTTGCCTTCGATGTGTTGGAAGTCTGTGGCCTCCACAATTGAGATTGAAACATAAATACATCCACCCCATTAGGAGAGGCTGGATGCCATCTGCTTGTGATTTTCACATCATTGCAAGTTTTAAAAAAAAATGTTTAATTTCGATCTTTGTGCTTTGGGGCATCGCTCGAATTTTTAGAATAAGCCAATACGACTTCCCGTTGAAAAAGTCATGACTTTCTTGAATTTTCAGTAGAACAGTTCTCGGGGCAGGACGACAGCACGTGGGGTTGCCTTGCTTCCCAGCAGCTGGTCTGCTAGTCCTACCTGCTGCTGCAGAGCCCTGCGACCCCAGCCCCCAGGAGCCAGGAACCAGAAAGTGAAACTGCTTCTGCTGGTTTCACTTGCCTTGAAAACACACCACCAAAAGCAAATAAATGACCGAAAGCGATTTACTCTTGTTATTCTTTTCTTTCTATTATCATTCATTTCCCTTTTTTTTTTTTTTTGCAGCAAAATAAAAGCCGTTTTGGTGACACAAATTTAAACATGTTAAGCACAGAAGAACTGGGGGTTTTTTGTGTGTGGGATTTGCTCTTGTGATTCTACAAAGAAAGCAGACTGATAGGTTTGCCAAAATATCACACAGAGACTGTGCACATGCACAATTTAAAGAGCTGAAGAAAACATATTCACATTTTAAAAAAATATCTGCTTAAACACATGTGTTTAAATGGTAAAGATCTGGAGCCACCAAACAACTTCCCTAAAACTGAAGTTTCTACGTTAACGTTTTATTTGAGTTGAGATGGTCACTACTGTCTTTTAGGTAATCTTCACTCAGCTGCTACTGCTCAGGAACTGCCCCCCTCATTTTTTCAGGCTAGTTCTACCAAGCAACACAAAAAAATGCTCCACACAAATATTGTGCCCCTGGATGGTTTACTTTACCACACTGTAAATTCCTTCATAGTTACTTTTATGCTTTCACTCCAAATATTCTATTTTATTTTATTTTTTACGTCTTGGGGGAAAAAAAAAAACAACTCTGTCTCTCACTCTTCAAAAATGGTTCCTCTGGTTGAAAGAAAAACACAAGAGTGTTCGATTCTGAAGCGCCGGGATCACTTTCTCAAGTACCACAGTGTCTGAGACCAACCAAAAGCCACTTTCTCAGAAAGCTACTGATTCTCTTGAGTTATCTGATTACCTTCTTGAGACCGTCACCGAATCCAGAGACAACACCATGAGGCAGCTCTCCATTACTACTACGTGGGAGCGGAAAGAACTTGGACTTAGCACTCCAGCTGTCGGTCCAATGACTTCCACACAGCTGACACTGCTTCACCCACTGTCCTGTTCTACTCAGCAAGCGACCTGGGGAGGAAGCCTGGTGCCGCCGGGGTCTAGTCACACAACACCCTACCTGGGAAGAAGGTGACTGTATTTGAACTTGGGAAAACTGATCCTGACACTCCATAGACACCTGGGTTGTTGTTGTTTTTTCCCCCAAACTAACCAGGACCAGCTACTAGCAGTAAATAGTATTCTCATCTATCTTGATAAGTTAAGAAAAAAACAACACAGAGACATGTAAAATATTCCACCTGGGATATAAATAATAAAATTCAATTTTAAAAAGTACTCTTGCGAGTTCACAGCACATCAATTTTAATAATTAAATTTTAGTAAATATGTTTATCCCAAGACATAGAACACTTTTTGAATTAAAACAAAACAAAAGCAAAGCAAAATCATCATGCAAAAAAGTAAAACAGTTATCTGAGTTCACATTTGGGGAAAAAAACAACTTTCTACATCTTTCAATGCAGAGCTAAAGAGTAGTGAATATGTAGGTACCCCAAATTTATAAACTATATAATTCTAGGCTACATCTTCCTCTCTCAGATCTGGTTAAGAAATCAAACATTTCTGTTCTGAGTAGGAGGAACTGAAGTTTACCTGCTGGCCTCAGGGGTTTGAGTGCAGGACACTCGGGCATTGCCACGGAGGTGGGCATGCAAGCCAGACACACTGAAACAGGTCACCTGTCATGCTGACAGTAGGAAGAGAAGGATCCCGTGTCAATGGCACACCCTCCGATTGTGCATCTCCCTTACCTACGGCTTGTTCACCAGAGCCCTGATCAGGTTCTTGACCAGGCCAGGAATGTTGACTCAGAAGACAGATGACTTTCGGTACATGCAAACCGAGTATTACAAAAGCTAATCTTCACCCGTGTGTCAGTAGCTCACAGTGAGTCTCCAGCAGCCCCGCTCTCCGGCTGCAAACATCTCATTAGACTAATGCATTCAGCACAGGCAGAAAACTCGATTTACCATAGCTACAGCAATGAATTTCCATTACGATGACAGCTTCAACCACATCATGTCCGGAAAACCAGCCAACCACTGGCTTTTAAAGAACACACACATTTTACATGCAGAAAACGAGGCGCTTGCGTGCGTGTGTGTGTGTGTGTGTGTGTGTGTGTGTTTCGTGTTTCCTTCCTCTTAGCAGCCCAACTCAGAGAAATGTGCGGTATAGCTTTTTGCCGACATGAGCTGCAAGGTAATGACACTTCTGCTCCTTTGGTAGTTACGTCTTTGTAATAACCTGAATTATGTCACAATTGTCAGAATGGGTGTTTCCAACATTTCGGTTTTCATTACCCCTCCTCTGTTGCCATAGAAACCAGACTGTAACATCATCTCTTTGTCCCAGTCTGCAGCAGTGTGGGCCAGCGCCGGGCTTATAAGATACTGGGGATCTGGAGGAGTAAATGTTTGACTTTGAACAAATACAACAACAACAACAAAAATATTCTAATAACATCACTGTGCGGGAGAGACTGTGTGTTTGCCAGAAGAGTGTTGCCTACACAGGTGGACAGAGCACAGTCATACGCATTGACTCGACAGCTGCAGGCAGCACACGTGGTCAGTGGATGAGCCCGGGCTTGGGCTCCAGATCTGTGTGTAAGCGCAGAAGCATGTCTCCGCTCGTGACCGCAGTCAGGGCCACGTGGGCTAGAACGGTCCTCACACAGGAGAAAGGCTACTAGTTAGCCTCCACGCCCCATTGTCTTCTTTGTGGCAAATCAATTTACACTGGTAAAGGGACTTGTTCTCCTTTTTTTTTTTTTTTTTTTTTTTTTTTAGTAAAGTGGAGCAACACTCCCCATCACCCATTTCATTCAGCCCATTCTGGAGTATTATTCCCAAGTCTTTCCTACAAGATGAAACATCCATTCAACAAATATGTGGCCACCCACAGGCTTACTCCTGGGGATGAGCAACAAGCAAATTTAGCATATGTTTAGGACTAACCATGAACTAGGGCCAATTAAGGCTTAGGCCACAACTTGGACAGTTACTGAGAGCAACAAAAAAGAAATTACAATTTAAGGTTTTTCTGAATATATACACAGAGTCACATTAGAAAGAAATAAGAAATTTTTCTCCTTGAATTATGAACACAGGAAAAAATTAAAATTTTTTGAAGTCAACACATTGTACTTATTGAACAAGAAATAGGGGCACCTGGGTGGCTCAGTCGTTAAGCGTCTGCCTTCGGCTCAGGTCATGGTCCCAAGGTCCTGGGATCGAGCCCCGCATCGGGCTCCCTGCTCAGTGGGAAGTCTGCTTCTCCCTCTGCCCCTTCCCCCACTCGTGCTCTCTCTCTTTCTCTCTCACTTGCTCTAAGTCAATAAAATCTTTTTTTAAAAAAAAAAGTAAAATTAACTACTTTAGTTCATTTAATCATCTAATTTTGTTGTTTTGTTTTGTGTGAGAGAAGGCAAGTTTGGTAGTTTTTCACTTTGGTCTTTTAATATAAGTTGATTTCATTAAAGGAGAAGGAAGAGGAGGAGGGAAGGAGAGGAAGAGATGGAGGAAAGAAAACAGGACCCAATGGATGATTCCATTGCCAGCATCTCTGTCACAGTGGTTGTGTGTATTATGCCCATGGCCTCAAACACAATCCCAGAGTATGATCAGCAAAGCGCCTCAAGTGGTCTGGGGTGCTAGATTTAAATAAGATAAATCTTTCTTAAATAATCAAAATATTTCTCAAATCCTGTAGAAGGAAGGAAGGAAGGAACGGACGGAGGGAGGGAGGACGGAACTTGGCAGAATCTGCCCAAAAGAAAGGAGTTTCCGGTTTTCCTACCCAGCCCTGTGAGAGTCTGTGATCCTGATCCTTCAAGCCCACACTTCCTCACCTCCTCCCAGACGCGCTCTTGTGGCCTGTCCTTAAGTCGAGCGTATCTGGGATACAAGCATTGGCATCAAAGGTCAGCTCTGCAGTGAGGCTTAAAATGGACGTTAACTAAAAGACAGCTTCCTTAAAAAATGATAGAGATAATTGATAGAGAGATGATAGATAATTGATAGATAGATATCTACTGGAATTTCTTTTTTTTTATGCACCAGGACTTTGACCTTAAGAAATCAAATCCATGTTTGTAAAAATCCTAAATGTTTTTAATTCCAAGAAGAAATTAAGTGAAACATGTAAGGAAAGGAAATTTGGTGGGATGGCTGCATACAAGCTAAGGGATATGTTAAGCGGCAAAGGAGCCCTTCCCAGTTAACATACGTCTCCGTCTTGTGCAACCCCTGGGCTGCAATCAGGATGCTTAGTTGTGCCACGTTGCTAATTTTCTTTGGCGCTGTGGTTACATTTCTGTCTCTGACCACAGGCAGCACGCTCCACTCTTTCCACACAAATGCTATTGGGTTGGTGGTTAGCAAGAGGCGGCCAGAGGGAGCAGGTTAATTGGGGGGCATCCCAAATGCAAACCTACTCAAAGTAGTATCCATTTGAAGAGTAATCCCTGTCGGCCGCTGGTAAAGAGCTATGGTTCCAACACAAGCATCAGGGGGCGAGAGCTGTGTCCGGGGCAGGGGTGTCAGTGCTACTGCAAAACCCAGCCGTATTAGCATAATAATTGGGAAATTAATTAAGTAATTATTATTACTAGGGAAATACTATGTAGGAGCCTTTTTCATAAGTTGCCTCTTTTGTAACAACCTTATGAAGTATTATGAGGGCCATCCCCATTTTACAGATAAGGAAACTGAGACAGGGATGCTAATACATTGCCCAAGGTCACACAGCTCAGAAGTGCTGGATAGAGGATTGACCCAGCCAGTCTGTCCCCAAGGACACATGAGTCATCATTTGGCCACATGGCCTCCTGGCACTACACCTGTTCCAGCTCTGCCATTAAACCAAAGATATTGGTCAAATCACTGTCCTTAAACAGCATGGGGGGACAGGGGTAGGGGACTAGATCATCTTTGTGGTCCCCGATGGTGCTGACATTCTGCAGCCCGATGAACTGCTTTATCTGCAGGGCTGGAACAGACCAATGCTTCGGGTCGTAGGAGAACTCAGTTGTAGTTGTGGCTATGGCCGTGACGACGACCAAGGGACAAGATGCACCCTCTCTCTCAGTAGAATAAGACCTGGCAAACCAGTGCTTTGGAATGCCAGTTTGGGTTGGGGGGAGCGGGAGAGAGCATGTAGAAAGAACAGGGAAGTCATAAAGGCTGAGATTCCTTTCCTGAAGTAGCAAAGGCAGACCAGTCTCCCACATTCATGAGGCCACAAGACTTTGCTTCCCATCACTCAACACCAACTTTTCCTTAAGTGTTCAAGAGTTTCAGAAGTTTCAGGGTTATGGAAGTCACGAGGCTTATGTCACCATTTTGCCAAAGTGGAAATCGAGGCAGCAAATGATTAACCTGATGAGTCAGACAAGAGAGGTAGAACAAAATGTGGATGCCAGACTCCTTGGCTCCTCCAACCTGAGTCTTTTTCAACCCAAAGCCCCACCTTCCATAGGGCCAGATTTCAGTCTAAATCATGCAAGCGGGGATCTTTCGAAAACACAAACAAAACTATTCTTCTTAGTGAAGGTAAACGGGAAATAACTTCAGTGTCCAATAAAAAGAGAGTGCTTAATGGGGGACCTGGCTGGCTCAGTTGGTGGAGCATGTGACTCAACCTCAGGGTTGTGAGTTCAAGCCCCACATTGGGTATAGAGATTACTTAAAAATAAAATCTTTAAAAAAAACAGAGAGCTTACTTAAGAAAGTGTATCATGTGTCCACACCATAGATTATACAATGTAACTACCAAAAAGGATGTCATAGAAGAACATTTAATGACATGAAAAAGTGCTCTCAATATAGAATCGCTAAAAAAAAAATTGTAAGTTACAAAGTAATATGCAGAATAGAATCTTACTTAGAAAAAAAATAATAATTTGCAAAATGCTGGAGAATGTTAACAGTCATGTTCTCTTGGTGATAGGATTATGAGTACTTTGTATCTTCTTAATCTTTCTTTTTTATATTTTCTACAATGGAAGACCTACTTTTTGGTGATAATAAAAAGTTATGTGAATCAATGGATTAGCAATGGAATTTTTCCTTTCACCTCTGCAAACATATTTGCTTATAATTCTCATAAATCTTAAGTCTCAAATTTCTTTTTTTAAGCAATGAAATCAAAATAAAACCTTTGCCTGGTGGTTGGTTGTAGGCCACATTCAGCCATGGCCTTAAAGCAGTGTTTCAAGCATGGAGACTGCCCCCACCTCGCTAAGCTGTCCTTGCTGTCCTCCACGCTGGGCCTTACCACCTTCCAACACCTTTAAGCCACACTGAGTACTCAGCACAGCTGATACAAAATCAGGGACAGACGCCCCTGTCTCACCCAAGGGCTCCCACAGTCTGTGGGGTCCTCTCCAAGCTGGTAATACTCAGCCTTGTTCGAGTAAAGCCACGTGCTAAAGACGCCAGAGGTCGGGGAAGGGGGGAAGGTGATGGAATAAAGTGAAAATCACTTCTGTCCAAGGAAAAAGTGACTCATTCAAGTTCTCCTGGGCCTAAAACATGGTTCCTTTCAGGTGGGGCCTCCTCTCTTTGTGGCTCTGGGCCTGTGGCCCTGGCTGATATTCAGGGATTGACTTAGTGGAAATATTTGTCTCAAGGTCTGGCAGTTTGGGTAGGTGCAAGCCCAGAGACCCTCATCCCAAGGGCAACGACTGTTAACAGGGGTGGTGTGCTGAGGACATGTGTTGACAGCTGGGAGAGCTGAGGGGGACGACAGCAGGGGCTTTTTCTTTGGTCACTGGGCCATAAATTCCAAGATGGCAGGGCACCAGTCTTGCACTCCACTGTATCTGCAGCATGTGATACGTGCCTTTTCTATAGTCAACAAATAATTATTGTTGACGAATAAAAGAACCTAGGGGTTAAAGACAGTAACCTAATCTTAATTGATATTAGTATAAGCTTTTAGACACTATTCCTTTTCCCTGATAAAAGTGATTGACTTTGGATGTCAAAGGAAAAAAAATCCTAATTTGTTAAAACTGAAAGGATGATTTCTATTTCCTATCTTCTTCCTCCTCTATACTTTTAAAATGTTATTTTCTTCAGATCACTTCTTCTCTGAGCCATGTTTGTTTGAAACTAACTTTTTTTTTTAAAGATTTATTTATTTTAGAGAGAGCACGCACATGAGGGAAACCACCTGAGCAGGGGGGCAGCGAGGGGGGGAAGAGCCTGAAGCAGGGCTTGATCCTATGACCCTAAGATCATGACCTGATCATGACTTGAGCAGAAATCAAGAGTCGGACACCCAACTGACTAAGCCACCCAGGCACCCTTGGGCCCAATTTCTATAGAAAGATTTGTGTGTGTGTGTGTGTGTCAGTGTGTGCACGCACACGTGTAAAGTAGAAAGGACATGGCAGGGGCACAGCCAAGAGAGACTACTCTTTTTTTTAATTTCATTTAGATATTTTCTGTTAGGGTTGCCTGCACTTCTAGTTTCTAGAATAAAGTCATGGATCACCTGAGGCTTTGTCTCTTTTTATTTATTTATTTTTTTTAAGATTTTATTGATTTATTTGACAGAGAGAGAGCACAAGCAGCGTGAGTGAGCTGCAGGCAGAGGCAGAGGGAGAAGCAGGATCCCCACTGAGCAGGGACCTGGGATCATGACTTGAGCCAAAGGCAGACACTTAACCAACTGAGCCACCCAGACACCCTGTCTCCCTTTATTTGAGGGAAGATCTCCAAGATGGGCCTCTTAGTTACTAAAACTTGCATCTGAATGCAGATGATACACAGACTGAAATTTTTCACCCTCCTTAATAAAAAAGCAGCTAGTTGGTGAATAAAAAACAACTGGTTGATAAATTCCTCTTAAGGACAACCAAGTTTAGTGTGGACCATGTCTTTGATAAGCTTACTTGGGATAGAAGCTGAACCCAAAAAACTGGGTCTGGGCCAAGAGGAAGGAAGAGGAAGACAGCAAGTAACAGTAAAAACAACCGAAACTGGCTTAAAAATAAAAAGAATACATTGGCAGAGTGTCCAGTGAGCTTTAGGTCAGGCTGATCCAACAACTCAGTAATGTCACCAAAGAAATGGTCTGAATCATCCTATGCCAGGCTTCCCTCATGGTCACAATACGGCTGACAGTTGCCTTCAGGCTGCAATCCTTTCCCACTGACATCCAACATAAGGGAGAGCCTCTCCAGGTACTTTTCCACAGAGGAGCTAGGAAGTTTTTTTTCCTAGAGTCTCCTGCCAACATCTTTCTCATCTCATGGGGACAACACCCCATCCTGGAACCAACCAGTGCCACCAGGATATGCTGATTGGCTTAAGTCCACCTTTGGAAGGAGAAGAGCTCTGCTTTCCCCCAGGCAAATGAGTTATTTAAGAAAGGGCTAGATGCCTGAATAATTGCAGTACTCTTAGCAAAAAGAAAGAGAAATGGATGCTAAAAGACCTAAATTGGCAAGAAGCTACTGACTAGTAGAAGGGGGGGAGGGGAGATCTGGAAGAAGAGAAGAGCACAGGGCAGGGGTGGGATGGTAGGATGCTGGGCTTTGCACCTGTGACCCTCACCCCTATAGTGCTCTCAGACACAGATCTTCAGGAAAGACCACAGGAATCATGAAGTGCTTGATGTGGTTGAATTTCTTGTAGAAACAGTTGAAGAGGCTGAGTTTTGCATCCTGGGTCGATGCAGGTGAAACCAAATAGCTCATGAGAAGCCGGGGGCCAAGACCAACGGGATTTAGAAACTATCAAGCCTTGGGGAGTAGGTAGCCATACCAGGAAGATTCTGGACTTTTCCAGGATGTGAAAATCGGGAATTTAAAAGGCAGAAAGGCAGCCAGCTAACAAAGGGGCTAGAGCCACGTAAGTGGAATGTGTATTTAGCTATATTGTGTCCTGTAATAAAGAGGAGGGATCTTCTGGAGAGGAAGACTTGACTGGAATTGGTACTCTCCACATGAGTTATTTAAGAGAACACTGTGATTGCCTTAATCTGACTTTGCAGTCTGCCCCTCGGCTGCGAGTGCACGTGTGCGTGTGTGCGTGTGTGCACGTGTGTGGTGTGGTGTGGGGTAGGAGTTGAGAGCCAGGCCCTGCCTGAAGGGAATTGTGGGAGGGTCAGTTCTGGACTCTTGGACCATGTCGGGGGTACAGGCAAGCCTTGGGAAAATGGCCAGGGGGGACCTGAAGGAGCTGGTGAGCAAGCATCACAGAGCTTGGGGCTCAAGGGACACTGAGGGGACTCAGGTAGCAACAGGACAAGGCAGCACCATCTAAAAATGGGCCCTTTACTGACCTTCCAGTGATGGAGACTAGGAATGACCTCTTTGGACAGAGCAAAACCCAGAGAGTTTGGGGGACTCTCTGGAGAGAGAGACCTCATTTTCCCAGATTGTAGGAAGCCCATATATGAACACTAAAGGAGATAGAAATAGCAAAAACTAAAATGAAAAGAAAATTTAACAAGAAATGTACAAGTTTTATGTGAAGCTCAGTGGCTCAGAGCAGGGATTCTGGCTCAACCATGTCTGTGATGGTGGTCAAGTAACTCATATACCAGGGGTGGTAAGAGAAACATGATGTCAGGTCTGGCTTGTCCTTAATTCTTCCACAGTGTCCTCTAAGGCTTGGTGCAGGAGTATTTGAAGATGGACAGATCATCACAAGGCAGTTGGTAGTAATGCTTCATTCCAGAATAATAGTGAGGAGAAATTCCAGAATGAAAGTTATCAATGGACCTAGTGAATTGTCCATCCTAGAGGAATGTCTCCAAGGGAAAAAATAAACGTAGGAGGCAAGGTATGTTTGAACATAATGAAAGTGTTACAGTGCTGGTGGATAATCTGGGGATAAATTTATGAAAGTTACTTGGAAAACCAAGTGAACAAATAAAAAAGAGAGTGAGACTTATTAACTCAAAGAAAGAGAAAACATAACCCTAGTATACTATATAGCTCAATTCTAAATAATATACACATTTTCAAAATAATATTATCACTAAGTATTGATTTCACTAAAAATGATGCTATAACTTTATTGGGAGGATGGAGGGAGGAAAAAGTAAGATGAGGTTTTCAACTAAACACACACCTTCCAAAGTAAGAAATCAATAGACTATATCTAAAACAAAAAATAATCAAGAAATGATAATATATGCATGTTAATTAGAAATTCAGAGGCAAATATCAGAAGCAACAGCTAAAACCATGGTTGTCATTAGAGAGAAGGGATGGAAAACAGGAAACAAGTACTTTTGATATAAATCTTATAGAACTATTTCCCATTTTAATCTTTCTCAATAGATACATACATACATATATGCATGCATACTTTTGATTGTAAAAAGCATTAAATAAAACATTTTAAGCATGCTCATTAACATAAAAAACAATCATGGATTCTCTACCCCTGAGAGTGGAAGAGTTCACAAAAAGTATGAGCATGATATTTTTTCACCTAAGGAGAGTTGCCATTTTTAAAAAAACATTTAATAAAATGTAATCATAAAATAAAAATTGTAAACAAAATTTTAAGAAACGTAAACCTAATTTTATGGCTTTTTTACTTATAATAAAAATGCCATGTTATTACAGATTCTTTATGAAGATACTTAGCCATTGCTCTCTAGTCGAATATTGGACTTTTTTTCTCGGAGACATCCAATGAACAATGCGGCGCCTAGAACAGGGCCTGCCATAGGGTAAGCACTCAATAACTGTTTGTTAAATGATCATGAATGAATGAGAAATAATAATTTGTTACACACTTGTGAACATCTAATAGCCCAGCTTGAACTCTGAACGAGTGGGAGAGAGTTCCTTAATAGCAGAGGCTGTGTCAGATTTATCAGTGGGTCCTGATCGGAGACAAATAACATGAGCCACTATGTGCCGAGCACACACCTTGTCATAAGCAGGGATTTTCTCATCAACATGGCACTTTTTGAGCTATCTAGCATATCAGATGCTCACAGAGTCTTGGCTTCTGAATGTCCTTCTCCTAACTTGTAGGTGAAACGACAGGGAATCTTTACTCGTTCATTCATTCCACAAATATGGAATGAATACTTTCTGAGTGTCAGGAAGTATTCTAGGCTCAGCTTAAGAAACAGACCAAAATGTCTACCCTCAGGAACCTTACTTTCTACTGCGGGGAGACAGACAATAAGCAAGTAAATAAGTAAAGTAGGTACATGTTGAATGGGGATTAGTGCTAAGGAGAAACATTTGAGCAGGGTAGAGAGCTGGAGAATGCCAGAGTGATGGTGAGGAGGAAGAGAGTTGTGATTAAAATGAGAGCAGCCAGAAGAATCTGCTGGAGGTGAAGATGTTTTAAGACCTGAAAGCAGGGAGTGGGGCAGAGCCCAGTGAATTCAACTCCTCCACCGCAATTCATAGTGGAAAGAAGGTGAGCGGGGGTATCCGCTCTGGGGGACCCTCACCCACTGCATGTTGGCAAAGGAGCCTTGGGCAAGTTACCTAACCTCTGTCTGGGCCCCTCAGAGTGGGCGTAATGGAAGTTACCGTGAAGAAGGGATATGAAGATTTTCGAGACTGACTTACCTGCTCTCTTCTGGACTTTTGTGATGTTATCAGAGAAACTTCACTCCCCACCTATCTACTCAATCCCGAAACACACCATCTGTCTTCCATCCCCCATTATATAACATCAAACAATAAAGTGAAAGATCATCTATACTGATCAGTATCAGTACATATAGTTTAAATTGTAGAGTGGTAGTCATCGCCTTTTTTGTTTTTTGAGATATAATTGACTTATAAGGTAGTGTAACTTTAAAGTGTACAACATGTTGATCTGATACATTTCTATATTGCAAAATGATTACCACCAGAGCTTTAGCTAACACCTCTATCATTTCACATAGTTATTTCTTCTGCTGCTGCTGCTTTTTTTTTTTTTTTTTTTTTTTTGAGGTGAGAACATTTAAGACCTAGTCTCTTAGCAACTTTGAAGTTACTTTCTAAAAAGTCACTATTGTTTCCATTTTTATTCTACAGTGGTCTCAAGCTGTAAATCAGCCAACTAACACTGATCCAGAGCTGCTGTATGTCAGACGGTGCCAGGCCCAGGGGAAACAAATACAGCCTTTTGTATCATGGACCTCACAGTCCCAGGTACCAGCAAAACCACTCCTTTACGTCTGAGCTCTGAGGCCAGACTGCTTGGATTCAGATCTTGACTCTGTCACTCATTAGGTGAGTAACCTTTGCCAGATTACTTAACTTCTGTGGGCTTCAGTTTCCACATTTATAAAATGGGAGTAAAAATAAGTTACTTGTAAGGATGACGTAAACTAGTATTTAAAGTGCCAACAAGAGTACCTGGGATGTCATGAGCTCCCAATAGATGCTCGCTTTTAAAATGACATAGATAGCTTATAATTTTTTTAAGAGAAGGGCACAAATGGGGTGGGGGAAGGGCAGAGGGAGAGGGAGAAGCAGATTCCCCACTGAGCAGGGAGCCTGACGCAGGGCTCGCCTTGATCCCAGGACCCAGGATCTTGACCTGAGCCCAAGGCAGATGCTTAATGGACTGAGCCACCCAGGCGCCCTGCTTGTAATATTTTTTTTTAAAGATTTTATTTATTTATTTGCGAGAGAGAGAATGAGAGACAGAGAGCACGAGAGGGAGGAGGGTCAGAGGGAGAAGCAGACTCCCCGCTGAGCAGGGAGCCCGATGCGGGACTCGATCCTGGGACTCCAGGATCATGACCTGAGCCAAAGGCAGTCGCTTAACCAACTGAGCCACCCAGGCGCCCTGCTTGTAATATTTTTAAAGACATTTATAATATCTAGTTTTCACAGAGGTCCTAGGTGGGACAGAGCTAACACTCACAGTCTGAACTGAGTAATTTGATATATTCTTCTTCCTCCACACGTCTCTGTTTGCATCCACTAATGCACTAGGGACATAGGACTCTTCTAGGGGGAGGGTGGGTGGGAGGAAGGTTTTCCCTTTATGTCGATTTCATTAATTTAGGCTCTTAATTATTTCCTTCCTTCTGCTTGTTTTGGGTTTAATTGCTTTTCTTTTTCTAGTTTCTTAGAGTAGAAGCTTAGATTATTGATTGGAGACATTGCTTCTTTTCTAATATAAACATTTTAGTGCCACACATTTTCCTCTCAGCATTACTTTAGCTGCAACCCACAAATTAGATATAATAAATTTTCATTTTTATATTGTTCAAAGTATTTTTAAATTTGTCTTGAGGCTTTTTTTTTTTTTTTGTCCATGGATTACATAAAAGTGTATTATTGTTTAATTTCTGATTATTTGGGGATTTTCCAGATATCTTACAGTTATTGATTTCTAGTTTAATTCCATTGTGCTCCAAGAATATGCTTTGTGAGAGTTTCTTCCTGCCCTCTACCCCTGAGCCCAGCAGCAGTGCCCTGCACACTCTCTAGGAGGCCCCACCACTCTTGCCCACAGGCTGCACCTCCAGAAGCCAAAAAGAGATTACCATTTTTAAATGTTTGTCACAGTTTCCTTTATGGCCAGGATATGATCTCTCTTGGTGACTATCCTGTGTGCAATTGAAAAGAATGTGTATTCTGCTATTGTTCAGTACAGTATTCTATAAATGTCACTTAGGTCAAGTTGGTCAATGATATTATTCAGATCTTCCATGTCTACTGATTTTGCCTCCTTTTTCTATGAATCATTGAGGTCTCCATCTCTAATTAGATTTGTCTCTTTCTCCTTTCAGTTCTAGCAGTTTTTGCTTTGTGTTTTTTTAAGCACTGTTGTTAGGTATGCACACATTTAGGATTGTTAGGTCTTTTTGGAGGATTAAACTCTTTATCATTATACAATGTCACTATTTATCTTCGAAAATATTCCTTATTCTGAAGCCTACTTTTTCAAATATTAATATAATATAGCTACTCCAGCTTTCTTTAGTGATTGCGTGGTATTTCTTTTTCATCCTCTTAGCCATAATGAATCTATGTTCCTGTATTTTAAGTGAGACACTATCAGATGGTCTAATATATATGCAATTGGAATACCAGAAGGAGAAGAGAGAAGGAGGCAGAAGAAATATTGGAAGGAACTAATGGCTGAGAATTTCCCAAAGTTCATGACAGATACCAAACCACAAATCCAAGAAGCTCAGAAACACGAAGCAGAAAACAAACAAACAAAAACATCACATCTATGGGATGCCTGGGTGGCTCAGTTGATTAAGCATCTGCCTTCAGCTCAGGTCATGATCCCAGGGCCCTGGGATTGAGTCCCACATCGGGCTCCTTGCTCAGGGGGGAACCTGCTTCTCCCTCTGCCTGCAGCTCCCCCTGCTGGTGCTCTCTCTCTCTCTCCCTCTGACAGATAAATAAATAAAATCTTCAAAAAAAAATCACACCGAAAATAAAATATTAAAAGGAAATCTTGAAGGCAACCAAAGAAAAAAGGCATATTACATTCCCTGAGGAAGGCAGGAGACTCTCACACAGTTGCCAGAAGCCTCATTCTTGTGCCCTTTTAGAAGATCATCAATCCAAAAATTAAAAACAAAAAAGGAATCTAAAATTGACTTCACCAAACTTATAGTAACCTATTTTGCAACAATATTAAAACTTTCAATAGCATGCCCTTTGACCACCAGATATTCCAAAGTACAGAGAAGTGCCTTATTCAAAGTAAACCAGGAAAACAACTCCCTCTGCACAGGTACACTTCTGTCACTCACTGACTTCTTCCTCAACCTCCCTCCTCTGCCTGCAGACCCTGCTAGTGACATCGGGACTGTTGTCCCCAGCACAGGGGACATGGCAGAGGGGGATTGTTGAAAAGCAGCGTACTCGTAGGCACACTCAACTTTGGGGAAGAAGGAGACTGAACATATTGCTAGGTGGGGATGACCCACCCAAACTTCCTGCAATGGCCCAGAAGCGAGGGGGGGAGGAAGGGGTCTTTATCACACCCCACTTTCACCAGAGATGGGCAGGTATAACCCCGGGCTGCTGGCGATGTCCTCTTGACCAGCTCTGGCACTTGTACCCAGGTTTCCCTGGCCCTGAGAGAGAGAAAAAAACCAAAGCAACAGAAAAAAACATCAAAAAAAGACAGAAAAGAAACAAACAATAGCAAACCAAGTAGGGAAAACTATCAGGACACAGTATCAGAATGAAATGAGTATGTGTTTGCTAAAGGAAAACTAAAGGTATGATGGTAGACAGAGGAAAACTGAAAAATAAAATGTAAACTGTGACACAGAATAATTAAATAATGGGAAACAGATGTGAGTGTGTGTAAGGAGAAGAGGAAATGAAGAGCAGAAAGAAAACACCACTTGGCTGCGGGAGGGTGAGCAGGTCTTGTGCCACGGGGTTGACTCACATACGCATGATGGGTATAGGTCATAGCCAGAGGGTGCCAAGGAAGGAAGGCGGAAGAAAGGGTGTTGGTGCCCACGGGCACAGGTGATCAAATTAAACAGGCTTCTACTGACAATCTCTTTTTCCCTTAAATGCATTGAGGAAAAATTGTTAATGTGCTCACAATGTAACAAGAAGCTGATGATTAAAATGATTTGCGGGTACTGATTAGCAGCCACAAGCCTCAAATGTCTTCAGAGGTGTGCAGAAGGGTGTTAAGCCCCCAGCTGCTCCTGCGGCTCGCAGCTGGATCAAGGCTTCCTCACTTCGCGAAATAACTTTATTTTTAAGGACAGAATCTAATTCATTTTCCAAACAACTACCTCGGAAGCCCAAATTGCGTGGGCAGTCACAGCAGGGGGACTCCCTCCCTGCAAGTCAATTCTCCATCCCATATGTTCACATGCCAAATTTCACACCTCCAACACACTATATATTTTGGAGAGACTAAGAAATCATATCCCCAACGTAGTGATTCAAAGGATCTCACTTTGGCAAAAAGGACCATCTGAAATTAGGCTTGGGAGGGGGTCAAAAAATCTGTCCTAACATGACAGGACATGATAGGTTACCTTGCCTATCAGGTTAGTGTTGTTGGAGCCTGAATATTCTTTCCCATGGGGCCAGAAACGCTGGGAGATCACATGTGCTATTAGCCTCTTTCACACTGGACTTAGCAGCTGTTGGAAAGGTGATGGTTCTCTGGAAATGACAGAATGATTGAGTCTGTTTTCTCCATGAATCAATGGAGGGACTGGGATTTTCTCGCTTGCATGATTTCCTATTACTAAAGAGAGTATTAAAATCTTAGGAGAGGGGCGCCTGGGTGGCTCAGTCAGTTAAGCGGCTGCCTTCAGCTCAGGTCATGAACCCGGGGTCCTGGGATGGAGCCTCGCATCAGGCTCCCTGCTCAGCGGGAACCTGCTTCTCCCTCTTCCTCTGCTTACTGCCCTTCCTGCTTGCGCTCTCTCTCTCTGTGTCAAATAAATAAATAAAATCTTTAATAAAATAAAATAAAATCTTATGAGAGTGGCACCTGGGTGGCTCAGTCAGTTAAGCATCCGATTCTTGATTTAGGCTCAGGTCATGATCTCAGGTTTGTGAGATCAAGTCCCTCATTGGCCTGCACACTGGATGTGGAGCCTGCTTAAGATTCTCTCTCTCCCTCCCCTTCTGCTCCTCACCCCAGTCCCCACTTGTGTGCACATGCTCTCTCTCTCTTAAAAAAAAAAGTCTTATGAGAATGATAAGGTGACCAAAATCTAAGTTTGAAACTCTTCATTGACTGTGCTCCCTTAGAAAGAAATAGGCAAGGTATTATTTTGAATCCTCAGATTTCAATTGTGTGTGACACAACATTAGAGTTTTATTGTCTGAGTAAGGGGATACGGTGTGGGAAGGCAGGGTTTTATGAGACCCAAATTACTATGAACATTTACCACACATGTTATTAAATTTTTACCTCAAATCCTCCAAAGGCCTGCCCTTGTTTTTCTTTCCTGGACCAATTCCCAGCTCCCCATTGAACTCGGGTGCCACGTGGGTTGGACAACTCTGTGGAGAATGCTCTGCTCACAGTCCTATTCCCACCTGCAGTGAGAGAAGGTAAGTGGGCTTCTTACCCAGATAAGAAGGTAAGTGGCCTTCACCACCAGATACGGGGAAGACAAGGACCCCTCCCTGAGGCTCCTGTAGAGAAGAAAGGACCTCTGCTACTGGGAGCTCAGCTGGCCTCTCAGACCAAGCTTAGGTGTCCAACAGGAACAGCGAGCTCTCCCATGAAGTCACCACTTCCTGGTTCTAGAAGCTTCCTGACCAAAACTCCAGCCTGACAGCCAAACTCTTGTCTATTGAGGTGTTGATGGGATCCCTCAAAGAGTCATCTCTCAGATACCAATGAAGTGCTCCTTCCCTCATCAGGGTTTCCTGGTGTATGGGTTGAATTGTGTCCTTCCCCCAAAAAAGATATGTTGAAATCCTAACCCCCAGTACCTCAGAACATGACCTTATTTGAGATAGGGTCTTTGACAGAGGTCATTAGGTCATCAGGGTGGACTCTAATCCAATATGACTGGTCTCCTTATTAAAAAGAAATATTTGGACAGAGAGACAGACATACATAGAGGAAAACAAAATGTGAAGAGACACATCTACAAACCAAGGAAAGATCCTGGATCTCCTTCATAGCACTCAGAAGGAAATAACCTGCGGACACCTTGATCCTGGAAATCTAGCCTCCAGAACTGTGAGACACTACACTTCTGTTGCTTAAGCCATCCAGTTTTGTGGTACTTTGTCCCAGGAAACTGATGTTCTTGGCTTCCTGTCCCCCCAGACCAAGCAGGTCAGGATCAAGGGAGAGCATATCTACATCTGAGCCAGTTTGATTTCGGATGGCATTCCACAGTGGAATGAGGAAATGAGCTCCACAAGGGCCAAGGAGTGTTATTAGGAATATTGTAAGGGTTTGGTCCCTTACAGGACAGAGTCTCTTGACCCAAAATATAAATGTAATGGACACATAGACTGTGTGTGTGTGTGTCCCGTTCCCGTAGGAGAGTGGGTGTGAAATGGTCACCCAGAAGTAAGGTCCCCAGGAGACTCCCACAGGGCCTTGTTCAGGGTGGCGTACAGAAGTTATCATGATTTCCAAAATCTGCCCCACTGAACAGCTCCTATTCAGCGTGGACTCCAGTCAGAAAGCAAACTACAGATTCGCCCATAAAAATAAATTAACATAAAAACATTAAGCTCCTTGAAAGGAAAGGTTCCACAGACATAAAGGGCCGCAGCTTTAGCTGAATGAATGCCATGATTAAAAGGATAAATTCCTTCTTTTTCTAAAATCTGTTAAGAAAGCTGATGGCTTGGGGGGAAAAGTGTACTTGTGTTTAACTGAAACAAAACAGAGAAGTCGGATTTTTTTAAACTATATAGATACAGAGAGATTTAACTAGATAGATAATACGGTAAGTATTGTCCCAAATATGTACGTATGTGCCAAATACTGCCTAGGACATACTTACACTCAATAACCTGCTGTTTATCCGAAATTCAAACGGACCCGGGTGTCCTGCTCGTGCGTGCGGGGCATCTGACCCCCTGCTCCCGGTCGCCCAGCAAGTGGGAGGCAGCTCAGCTGGGGGTGTGGCGGGTCCTAAGGAGGAGGGGGGTTCCGTTAGGTGAGGGAAGCTGTATCCCCCCTGCTCTAGCGAGAGGCCCTGATAGCTCACTGGGCCACCTCCGAGGCGTGAACTAGGTAGCTGTCCCCCTCCTCCAGGGTGGCCTGGGGACAGGGGGAGGGCCCCGCACGAGGCCTGGCGCCAGCTCTAGCATCTGAGAGGCCAAACGTGCAAGCGGCGGGGGGGACCCCTTTGGCGTCCAGGGGTCCGAGGAGAGCAGCTCAGGGCTGGCAAGAGGCACAGGGGACGTGGTCGGTGAACCAGCGGAGGCCCGAGGCTGCCCTGGGTTCCGGAGGGCCTGGCGGGGCGGGGGGGGGGGGGGGGGGGGTCTGGACCGCGGCCGAGGGGGCCGGGCGGAGCAGAGAGCTCCAGCCACGCCGCTGAGGCCCGCCGGCTCCAGAAAGGGGCCCCGGATATTCCCGGCCCCGCCGGCCAGCCCGGCCCTCCTCGGCCGCCTCACGCCCCCTGGCGGCCGCAGCTGGCTCGCCCGCCCGCGCCACAGTCCGGACCCGGGCGCTGAGCACCCGCACTGGGGAGTTGGGGGTAGGGCTGGGGGGTGGGGTGCGCTCGTGCCTCCCGGGGGCAGGGAAGAAGAAAGGGACCATTTCCACCGAAGGCACCTCTCTCAGTGTCTTCACGGATTGGGAACAGCTGCGACTCCCCCAAAGCACCTACCTACCTGGTCACCCACATCTGCTGGCCGAACTAAGCCCGCATTTGCATGTCCCCCAGGGAAGATCCTCATTCCTCCTGAGGACCTCTTTGCCCGGCTCGTCTGCAGGGATTCGGTAGCTTAATGCTTTGCTAGCCCCACCAGTTGGATCACCTTGAGTATGTGTGATAGGGGAATCCCATCTTTTCAAATATACCACTTGCCAAGCCTGCCAGCCCACCCTGGAGGCTTGGGACTCGCCAGTCATGTGAACCTTAAAATAAACTATAGATAAACTCCTCAAAATAAATCTAAAGCTAGGTAGATAGACAGATACAGATACAGGTTTATTAATAGATATAGTACAAGCTTATTCTATAGAGCGTATAGGTGTAGATACATTCTCTTGGTCGTATCTCCAGAGAACTCTGACTAACGCAGTATCCCTAGCTCAGGCCCGACCAGTCGCTCACCTACTTCACAACCTGGTTCCAGCAAGACCCCTCTTCTGTCTTACCGGTTTTTCCTCTCCAGTAGATGATTTCCTTCTGCATAAAACATACTGTTGTTTCATGTTTTAAAAGGTCTTGTTTTAGGGGCGCCTGGGTGGCTCAGTCTTTAAGTGTCTGCCTTTGGCTCAGGTCATGATCCCAGGATCCTGGGATCGAGCCCCGCATCGGGCTCCCTGCTCTGTGGGTATGTGCGATCGGGGTTCTCTCTCTCCCACCCCCCCTCTCCCACTGCTCCCTGCTTGTGTTCCCTCTCTCGCTGTGTCTCTCTCCGTCAAATAAATAAATAAAATCTTAAAAAAAAAAAAAGAAAAGTCTTGTTTTGGAAATCTTAGGAGTTCTCTTCTAGCTACTATTCCATTTCTTTGATCCTCTTTGCAACAACATTCCTCTGAAGAGTTGTCTGTGCTCTCTGTCCCTAATTTCTCTCATCCCACCCTCTTTGTTTGCCTTTGCATTGTGAAATTGACACATAGACAAAAAGGTGGAGTGGGGGTTTAAGAACAAAGGCATAAAGCTTAATGATTTATCCAAAACAAATACCCTTGCTATCACCATCCAGGTCAAGAAACAGCACATTAGCAAGAGCACAGAAGCCTTCCTCGTGCCCGCTCTCACTTCTGACCCCGTTCTGCCCCCAAAGGTAACCATCATCCTGACTTTTAGGAAAACTACTTCCCTGATTGACTTGATTGTTTTACCATCTAGGCATGCATTCCTAAATATCATACTTTAGTTTTACCTGTTTCTTGAACTTTAAATAATGGGATAATTAAAAATGTCTTCTGTTATTGGTTTCTTTCACTCAATATTGCGTTGGTAACATTCACCCATGTTAACATATGTAACTGCATTTCATTTGTTTTCATTACTTTATATTATCCCATTGTATTAGTTATCTATTGCTGTGTAACAAATTACCCCAACTTAGCAGCTGGAAACCAACATTTACTATACGACCTATGTTCTGAGAATCAGGAATCATTCTTGGTTTAGCTGGGTGTTCTGGCTTATAGTCTCTTCAAGTCATTGCAGTCAAGCTGTTGCCTAAGGCTATAATCTCTGAAGCCTTAACTAGGGCTGGAGGATCCACTTCCAAATTCACTCACATGGCTGTTGACAAGAGATTAAGTCCCGGCCATGTGAGCCTCTCCATAGGCGTGCTCATGACATGGATTCCCCAGAGTAAATAGTCTAAGAGAAAATATGGGAATGAGAGCTCTCACAATGGAAGCTGCAGTGTTTTTTTATACCTGAATCTCAGAAGTGACATACCATCACTGTTGCTGTATGCTATTAATCACAGAGATCACAGAGACCAAGCTGGTCCAGTGTGGGAGGGGACCAGCCCAGGATGTGAACACCAGGAGGCAGGGGATCACTGGGGACCATCTCGGAGGCTGCCCATCACAACCTTGGTATAAACATAGAAAAATTTATTTATTCATTCTATTATCAATCCACATTTGAGTTGTTTCTAATTTGGGACTGTTATGAATAGAACTTCTATGAGCATTCTTTTTTTTATTATGTTAATCACCATACATTACATCATTAGTTTTTGATGTAGTGTTCCATGATTCATTGTTTGCATTTAACACCCAGTGCTCCATTCAGTACGTGCCCTCTTTAATACCCATCACCAGGCTAACCCATCCCCCCACCCCCCTCCCCTCTAGAACCCTCAGTTTGTTTCTCAGGGTCCATAGTCTCTCATGGTTCGTATCCCCCTCCGATTTCACCCCCTTCATTTTTCCCTTCCTGCTATCTTCTTCTTCTTTTTTTTTTAACTTATAATGTATTATTTGTTTCAGAGGTACAGGTCTGTGATTCATCAGTCTTACACAATTCACAGCGCTCACCATAGCACATACCCTCCCCAATGTCTATCACCCAGCCACCCCATCCCTCCCACCCCACCCCCCACTCCAGCAGCCCTCAGTTTGTTTCCTGAGATTAAGAATTCCTCATATCAGGGCGCCTGGGTGGCTCAGTTGGTTGAGTGACTGCCTTCGGCTCAGGTCATGATCCCGGAGTCCCGGGATCGAGTCCCACATCGGGCTCCCAGCTCAGCGGGGAGCCTGCTTCTCCCTCTGACCCTATCCCCTCTCATGCTGTTTCTCTCTCTCTCTCTCAAATAAATAAGTAAAAATCTTTAAAAAAAAAAAAGAATTCCTCATATCAGTGAGGTCATATGATACATGTCTTTCTCTGACTTATTTCTATGAGCATTCTTAATACATGTCTACTGGTACATATGTACATGCATTTCTGTTGGTAAATACCTGAAAGTATAATTACTATGTCCATGCCTATGCATAAATTCAACTTTAGTAACTAATGGTAAACTGCTTTACAAAGTGATCTACAAATTTATATTTTTACCGGAGCGGATGAGATTTCAAGGTGCTACGTGTCCACCGCTTGGTATTGCCAATTCTTCAACTTCTGCCTTCTGGTGAACAGGTAGTGATATCTCATTGTGGTTTTAATTTGCATTTCTCTGATGGATAAAGAACTTGAACAGCTTTTCATGTATTTGTTTTGCCCTTCGGATATAGTGTTTTGTGCAGTAGACAGGGAGACACGGCACTCAGATCCTCCTTCAAGGAAGGTCATGTTGCCTAGCGGCAGGGAGTGTGGTCGGCAGACAGCCTCCAGCCAACGGTTCCTTCAGGGCTGGCCTTGATACAGAGAACCACCTTGTCAAGGTCATGCTCTTCCTGAGGAGCCCATGCTCACTGAGCAAGGCAGGACTATAAAGACACAGCCTTTTCAGCCTGGCACGAGACATACTAATGAGCAATATTCATTCCTGAGCACTCTCCTAGGCTGGTCCAGGCTTTGCTAGGTCTACGTTAAAGTTCAGCTCCTTTCTCTGCCCCTTCCTGCTTCCTCTCTCTTTTGTTCACAATAAACATCTTGGTTCTTTTTTTTTTTTAATGTTTTATTTATTTATTCATGAGAGTCAGAGAGAGAGAGAGAGAGAGAGGCAGAGGCAGAGGGAGAAGCAGGCTCCCCGCCTAGCAGGGAGCCCGATGCGGGACTCGATCCCAGGACCCTGGGATCATGACCTGAGCCGAAGGCAGACGCTTAACCATCTGAGCCACCCAGGCGCCCCCTAAACATCTTGGTTCTTAATAAATATCTGACACCACAAACCCCTTCTCAGTGTCTGCTTCTGAAGGACCCAATCTGTGACACAAAGTGTCTTTTTAAGCCTATTGCCAATTTTCCCATTGAGTTGTCTTTTTTTTTTCTTACCAATTTGTAGGAGTCTTTTGTTTAGTATGGATTCAAGGGCTTTCTAAATTGTGTGTGTGACGAATAACTTCTCCCACGCTAGGGCTTCCGTTTTTCATTTCTTTATTGTGTCTTTGAAGAACAAAAGTCCTTCACTTGGATGTAATTCAATTTCTCAATTTTTTTTTCCTTTTTAGACATGCTCTTTGTAGCCTACCCTAAGGTCATAAATATCTCCTATATTCTAAGAGCTTTTATTGTTTTGCCTTTCAAATTTAGACTTCCAAGCCACCTGGAATTAATTGTTGCATAAGGAATGAGAAGGGGACCATGCATCGTTTCCCCCCACCCCTTAATGGGGTATCCCATTGTCCCAGCACCGTATTTTGAAAATGCCTTCCTTTCCTTCACTGTACTGCAAAACCTGTCACGGACACCAGCTGTGTGAGTCTGTCCACCTGTGCCGGTCTGTTTCTGGATTTCCATTCTGTATCACTGACCTCTTTGCTTTTGTCCCAATACCACACTGCCCTAATTCCCATTCTCTTTCAAGCCCACTTGGAACGGGGTTTTGTCTCCAACTGCTCCCCTGCAAGTGCTCTTAGGGAGATCAGCAACACCTCTTCCCAGCTAACGCCCATGTTCATCTCACTTGCCTTCTCAGCAGCAGGTGACGCCAGAGGTACCCCTTCTCCTGACACAGTGTCTTCCAGGTCACCACACTCCTGGTTTTCCTGCGACTCCTTCTCTGCCTCCCTCGCCCCCCAGTCTGGTAATGTCAATCCCCCTTGGGGCCCAGACCTTTGCCCTTGTTTCTTTGGGGATCTCATTCAGCATGTTAATGCCATTTAGCCCCAATTTTATATTACTAACTAGACTTTGTTGGCAAACTCCAGACTCATACATCTAGCTGCATCCCTAACTTTTCCATTTGAAGAATCTCAAACGAACTTGTAGTCTTTCCCCCCAGATCTGTTCCACATCTTGCCTTTACCTTCTCAGCTGATGGCAACTCCATCCTTCCACTTGCTCAGGAACATTCTTAGCAGCATTCTTACTCCTCTCTTTCTCTCTTAACAGAACACCCAATTCACTAGAAAATCCTGCCAGCTTTATCTTCAAATCTGCACAGCCCAAATCCAAGCTCTGCCCCCCACCTCCACAGCTGCCGCCCTCTCAGAGCCTCCGTGTGGACAAACGCACAGCACCTGTTGCCTTGTAAGTGGGTCAAAATTCCCGGGAGATTTCTGCCATAACCTTCTCACTGGGTCTTGCTGCTTCGGCCCCTCTCTCCTTAGTCTGGTTTTTGTTTTTGTCTTTGTTTTATTTTTTTTTTTAAGATTTTATTTATTTATTTGACAGAGAGATACACAGCGAGAGAGGGAACACAAGCAGGGGGAGTGGGAGAGGGAGAAGCAGGCTCTTCGATGCAGGGCTCGATCCCAGGACCCTGGGACCATCACCTGAGTCAAAGGCAGACGCTTAACGACTGAGCCACCCAGGTGCCCCTTTGTCTTTGTTTTAAATACAACAGGCTGAGGGATCCTTTTAAGACACGAGCAGATCCCTTCACTCCCCTGCTCAAAAACCTGCAATGGCTCCCACTTACTCAGAGTTGAAGCCCGTGTCCTTACAAGGACCTACAAGGCCCAGCCTGCTGCGACTTCATTCTCTCTCCCCTGATTCACTCTGATGTGGCCACTGGCCTCTCCCGCGCTCTGCCCACAGGCCAGGCCGCTCCTGTCTGACAGCCCGGGTCCAGAACACCCGGCCCCCAAGCACCTGCACCACTAACTTCTTCACCCCTTCAAGCCTTGGCCCAGATGCCGGCTTTGAGAGGAGACTCCCTCTGACCCTGAAAGCTGAAACCTGCCCTCCCCCTACCTTCTTTACCTTTCTCTACTCCTTTTTTCCACGACACTTACCACGCTCAAATGTACTATTTACACCGCTTATCGATTATAGTTATTGTTCATTCTTCTCCCCCTTGCAGAGTGTACGGCAGGGATCTTTGCCCGCTCTTTCTGTTCTGTGTTCTGAGCACCTGGGCCAGGAAGCAACAGCCCCTTCCCGTAGCCCCAGGCCCCTGGGGCCGGCGCGGGCCAGGAGCTCGGCGATGGGGCTCCGGGGGCCAGCTCTGCCCTAGGAAGCAGCGTGGCGCCGGGAGACGCCCCGTGCGCAGCACCCTGTCCGGACGCGTGCCTGCGTCCCCGCTCCGGTTCTGTCCCCCGCTGTGACAGGTCACTTCTCTTCTCCGTCTCTCCTTCCATCCACGCCCGGCCCGCTGTGGGTCGTCAGACTGGAAGTGCCCTTTCCGCCAGCTGCAGAGGGCATCGCACCGGTTCCCAGCACCTCCGCGCGCGCCGTCCCTAACTGCCCAGGCCGGTGCGGCCCCGCGGACGGACGGAGCGCCAGCGCTAGCGCCCAGGGATTTCGCGTCCAGTCCTGCATTCCCGCTCGCTTCCGCGGAGGGCTTGGGAGGCAGGCCCTCGGTTCGATCAGATTCTAAGTACCCTCGTACCAAATGCAAAGCAAACTTGACAGATCAGACTGAGTGAGATGGAGGAAGGCTTTTTTAAAGATTTTTTTCCCTAGCTCTAAAGATTTTTCTTTTTAACACACATTCAAAATTCTACTCAAAATTCCGTTTTAGTATTACCTCGAACCCGAACTCCCGTCTGAAATGTGCTGCTCCTGACATGTCACTCCTGACATTTACTGAGATACCCTGTCATTAAGTCAGCAGACTTGAAAGATGTGGGGGCTTTCAGTGTATAAAGAAATAATGCTGTGAATCACAACACTATAGCTTCATCTCCAATTCTCAAAAGCACTTTGCTGAAAATCACATTAATCCTTATGATTTCCATGATAATAGGCCCCCATCAGTGTTCCGTGAGTAAGGGGTGGGTAGTGCGGCAAGAGCTCCTTGGGATGGTGGGAAAAAGAGTAACTGCAGAGTTCTGAACCAGGAGTGGCTTGTGGAGCGAGCTGCAAGTCCAAGACACTTGGAAGGGGTGCTTTGCCTCCATTCAGCTGGGGCGCCCCTCCTGGTGCTCCCCCTTCTCTCTGTGTATGTTGTCACATCAAGAAGAGGAACTGTAGGCTTTTGGAGAAACTTGGAAATTGACATGTGGCACAGCCAGTGACTGACATCCTAAGAATGTGGCAGAGAATCAAGAAATTAAAAAGCTGGAGAGAAACTAACGTAACACTGTATGTTAATTACACTGGAATTTTTTGAAAAAGCTGGAGAAACTTTGGATGTGATTATAAAGTAAGTAGACTAATTTTACAAAGCTATAGATGCAGACTAATGCATATACATGAGGAAGGCTATAGTTATCCTGGTAATATTATTGGATGTCTCAAATGCAGTTTAATGATCAAGATTTTTAAAGTCTCTCATTGAATTTTAGTCACATGCCTAATTCTTGATCAAAATGTCTATCAGCAAATTTGATTACCCTCCCCATTCATCTGCATAATCTCTGCGCAACTTTTCACAGTCAAAACCAAAAATAAATCTTCCCTCAAAGGATGATCATAGGTGCCAGCACGACTGTTGAGAATATTTCAGAGGTTCCTCAATTTTAACCAAAGGTCCAAAGACTCCCTGTAAGTAGAGGTACTATGTATTTTGAATTCCAACTTTTGAGAGACAATTTTCCATGGGGATCTCATGTTTCTGCACGCCTTGTGAGCAGAGGCATAGAGCTTTTGTTCCAGACTTTTGATGTTTATGTAGGAAACTAGCTTGGAAGTGAGAATATCTCCCTCTTGGACAGCTTTGCTTGTATACCCTTTAAAAGACTAGGCTTCCTGAGCTAGAAATTCATCAGCTGTGACTCAAGTATTTTCCTTGTGCAACATCTGCTCTGCGGAGCCCCCACGGAACTTGGGGGACCAGAGGAGCAGATGGGGAACACGAAGCTCACACGGCCTGCAGTGCTTCTGACCCAGGACTCTCCTGTCTTTTGCTAACATCCATGACACCGTAGCGGGTTACCTTGTTACCTGCAGGGTCTCAGACCCTTCATACATAGTTCTCGATACCAACCCCCAAATTTAAATTTTATAGAATAAAAGGATCTTTTAGTCCTACCTAATTTCCCACCTCTCTCACAATTCCAGCACAATGAATAAATATGGATTGTCTTCTGGAATTTGTTGCAAAGGGACCTAGTATTTCCAGCTAGAAAACCAAGAAGTAAATATAATGTATTAAAGGATACATGTTAAGAAAGACAAAGGTTAGATAGGGCTTAAAAAAGAGCAAAGGGGAAGAAGGTAATCCTAGAAGGTGGAAACAGAAATAAATTACAAAGCATGTCTTTAGTTTTGGTTTAGTCCCACAAGCTCAACCATTCTTTGCTAATAAAAATTATAGCCCTATCGCCCTCTACCGGAACCAGGCTGGAAACTACAGGGAAATAGTTTGAAGTTGACAAACTTTATGGAAACTGCTCCCATCTCTGTTACCTATTGCTACCATTTTCGAGATTTTAAAGGGTACACCTCAGGTGTTCAGAAAGATAAAGGAACACAGCTCCCTTTGCATATGCAGCCTGACAGGTTAATGCTGAACCACCTAGTGCTGAAAAGAGAGTGGACAATCCTTCCCATACTCACCTTTGATTTGTAGCAGCCGGATTACAGGGACCTCTAACAGCTGTAGCCTTTGCTGGACATCCCAGCAGTTAGCCCCTAGCTCTTTGGCCTCTACCTGCCCCACTTCCACTCCACGGACGACATCTGCTTAGAACTCTACCCTCATCTATTAATCCCATCACGAAACCTACTCAGTTCTCATCTTAGAAAGTGTCACTTTGCTCCTGGGGATTACAGTACGGCTAGACAGAGTGAATGCCAACTCCCCGCAGAGTAACATCACACTGTGAATTCAAATATTGAGTGCCAAAGGTCCAAATCAGTTCAGTTTAAATGCCACCCTATCTATACGTAAAAGCAACGTATCCAAATGTTTCGATCATGCACTGAAATCAGAAAAAAATAATGAACCAATAAATGTATTTATTTACGAATTATAGAAGTGTACAATTGTACAATATATTATGTACATTATAAAACACACAAAAATAGAAATTTAAAAGGATGAGAGTAAATACAAATAACCATTTTAACATTTTCCCAACGGACTGATTTATCTGCATACCCCAGGGATGTAACACACCCCCACCTGAAACCACAGTCCTAAAGCATGCCAATGATCGCTATATTTGGATTTTTAGCTCAGGTTACAGAAAAATGTACAAGATCACAGCTTTTCAAAGTTTTGCAAAATAGCCCTAGTATCTAGTTTAAATGTGTGAAGATGTTTGATGCTAACTTAAGACATATTTGGACTAATCACAACACAGCTAGTGATATGTTACTTCATGGTTCACTGATGGCTGTTTCATTTTAAGGCAAACTAAATAGGGGATTTCATGGAGTTTTTTTGGGGAGAAAAGTGCTTTAAAGAAATACTTCAAAATAAAGGATGAGGATTCGCTTATTAAAAAAAATAAAGAGCCAATACCTAGCATCTAAAAAAAAAAATTCCTCTGCCTACAGTGGAAAAGACTTAAAAAAAAAAAAAGCATTCCAAACAATGGCCATTAGCTAATGCAAATGGATTAGAATGGATTGCCACACATCTTCCTGTCATAATACCAGAGTCCTTAAGAACATGAATTATTTTATTTCTATAACTCCAGTATCCAATCATAGCAACTCAGTGAATATATGATGAATGATGAGCAACCACTCAAAAAATATGTAGAGTGCTGAATCACATTTGAAGTAATTGTTGCTAAAGAACACTCCTGCATCTGGTTTTGATTTGTTGAAGCAAATAACTAGATAAACGTCATGGTCAATGATGCACTCAAGAGAGCTTCATTACATTTCTCAACGTCCTCCCCCACCCTCTTCCCCATCAGTCCTTTGGCATCCTCCTACTCCTATTGCTTGCGCCCGAGGTCTGAGTTTCCCGCCATGCAGTGGAGTACAGTGGACAGTCTCGTCCTTCTCCACCCCTCAGTACAAGCTGGGAGAACTAGAAGAGTATTGTTCTCTACAGAGAACCTTGTTCAAAGTGCTTAGTTTTAAAAAATATTCATGAAAACTTAAAAATTTTTAGAAAGGACACAAACATCTGACTTTTGAGATTGAGATACACACATGACAAACAACTGCTAGACTTTCAATTGTGGTTTCCTCATGGAAGAGTTACCTTTTAATAGATACTTCACCAATTTAAAGAGATTAAAATATTACACAATGTAAGTAACTTAATTTCATAAATAACGTTTCACTTTGTGTACACACACTGAATGTTTTCATCTATATGTTCATTTATTCTGTTGATAAAATGTCAGTTTCATGAAGACATGAAAACAAAACTGAAACTACATTAAGAGTTTCCATTAGATTAAATGCAAACCAGGGTTTGTTATGAAATCTTGATCAAGAGAAGAAGGGATATGGAGTTCTGAGATTGGCTGGAGAGACGGGAACTATAAACTGAAGGCTCAGTTCTTTCACTATTGCAATATGGAAAGTTTTTTTTTACCTAAAGTACTAATTAGAGGGTAACGTACTTGCGTGGTTGGGAAGTATGTATGTATCACACAAAGGGCAAAGGAAAACAGACTGGTGGGATTTTCTAAGGTCAAGGTGATCCTGTTTTTTTTAAGCACTGTAGTGAGTTACTGGGTTGTGAAATTATCCTCTCTAGAGTCTCAAACACAGAAAGCCAGTTGTTTGAAAGAATAAAACCTCAGACAAAATAGCCACTAGAACAGAAATACTTTTCTTGAACATTATCCTTCAAGAAAACCAGGAGATGTGCACATTACAGTTTGGTTTGGTCCCACGTTTCCTCAAACGCCCTTCTGCTTGTTGCTGCCGGCCGGCCTCGCTCCTGTCTATCGCACTTAGGGGACCAGCTGCTGCCTCACCTCACACTGGAGCTTCCCAGAAAAACCTGACGCAAAAACTGAACCCGCCCTCTACTTGTAAAATGAAACAAATCCTCAGGGGGGCTACTGACTGCCAAGGAAGAGTCTCACTAACACCTCTGAAACAAACTAACAAAAAAACAGGTGATGGAAATTCCAATGAAGAAACTGCTTTGAGTATATTGTAGAAATTATATCCTAAATTTAGAACCAGAAAAACCATTCATGTTTTTGGTAATGTTCAAATTTTATTTCCAACTACCGCAGTAACAAAATACCAATTCTGCATGGAATGTGGCAACCTTTTAAATCAATAAGGTCACAAATTAGTATTCCAACAGTACTTTGGCCTATGGAGATTTTGATAGGCGAGGACTATTACAATCAGTCTTATAATATTACAGACATATGCTTCCTCAGTATCTAGTAATAAAAATATTCATTTTACCTCAATGATTCATCATGTATACACTTCTACTCTTTATAAGCACTATCCTTCTGGGTTGCAATGTGTGAGGGGGAAATTCCTCCCACACATGGGCTTTTCTATACCATACAGAAATAGTGATCACTTCTGCAGTAATGTACATTATTAAATTTTTAGTTGAAAGAGTGAATTATCCTATTATATCCTTTCTCTGGAAGTAAAAAGACACACACCATTACAAACGTAAAATGAGTCAAACTTCTATTTTATTGACAGGAGTCCAAAATGAATACAAAAAAATGCCTCCTTTGCAAGTTATGTGTTTTTTTTTTCCTTAAAAGGCTTCTGAGTCAGGTGGATTAAAAGCTAAGAATGTATTTCAGCTTTTATAGTGAACCTTTTAAAAAAGGTTTAATAACATGAGTCACCAACATCAGAGAACATATGGTCCCACAATCATTTTTAGACCTATAGCTTATAAAAAGAATTAGATCCTGCACTGAACTGCTAATAGAGGCTTAAAAATGTTTTAAGCCATTAAAAGCCATTTTTTATAATCTGTCTGATAACTCTGGGCAATTAAGAAAAGAAAAATCCCCAAATGTAGCCCTCTATATTATGTGGAATGGGACAGAATGCCAACTTATGACCAAGACAGGTAAAAATAAAAAGTTTAAAGCTATGAATGGAGCTGTCATAAATAGTCTTGTATCACTGCAAAATGTCAATAAATGAATGACAGAGCTTATCAAAAGATTAAAACTTGAGTAGATGTTACTAAAAACATGTGTGGTGTTTATCATACTTTCATGTTTGCTGAAAACTAAAGCTAAACAAAGAAAAACTGCTCACTTATAGATTGGTTTTCATGTACCTTTACTTTTACTGGGACCATAAATTGATCAGATAATACATAGCCCACACTTCTGGACAGTTATAACAAAGGGTTTATTATCATTTGCCGATGAAATAAATGCACCATCCCATACTTGAAAGGCTTTAACAAGCCTTAAGCATTTTTCAGACTGTACCAAGGCATCACCACTGCCTAGTTATATTATGCACCCATTTCTAGTAAAGAACTAACACCTCCCTCAACATCAGTTCTGCACTGTTTCTGGTTTATTATACACTTCCAAAACAGCAAAAAGTTGCAAATACTGTGGTCCATTCATAGTATTGCTTAGTCATCATCTTCCTCCTCTTCTTCCTCCTCCTCAAAGCTATCTTCAAAGCCCTCGCTGTCCTCCTGGTCTTCATCCCCTTCTATTGCTGTATCCCACTGCGGGTGATTTTCTGGTACAGGTTTAGCCTCATGAACTTCCAACTATAAAGAAGAATTAAATGCACACATCAGAAATTTTGGGAGGAAAAATGGAAGAAATATCTGATAAAGAAAAGGTTTTCTTTGACCACAGCAATTATAAAGAAACAGACTTTATGGTTGTTAACTCTAAATTTAACATATTTATTTACAAGAGACATTCATCCCAGAAATAAAAAGGTAATCTAATATGCGAACGCAGTTAAATTTCAAATACGGTTTGACATTTTAATTCTACAGAAGCTATACTATTTATTCTGTACAATGAAAGATTAATAATTGTGATTCTTGAGCAAGAACACTGAGTTATGTCTTAGTAAGTCTTATGTCTTAATAAGTCTGCTGAGAGAAGAAAAACTCAAGTGTGACTTTCAAAAAAGTATTTTGCAGCCTCCATACTCATGAAGTGAAATTCTATAGACAATGGAAAGAAATATGGTACCCTCATGGGAAAAAAACAGGCCTGCCTTTCCCAGCTCCCTTTACTCTGGGACTCCAGTACACCAGGCAACAACACTTCAACACAACGTTATACAACAGAAGGCCTTTTATAAAAACCTCAAGTGAAACTGGTAAACATTGATAGGAACGTGCTTCAGATGATACTTACACAAAATGTGTAAGATGATAAAAAACAAATTAATCTCAGAAATTAATAAACACTCCAACAGAATCTGTGGGAAAATACATGTACTTTTCTAAAAAACAAAAACAAAAACAAAAAAAAACCCAGAACCCAGTTGGTGAGGCCCTGTAAAGTCATAGCATATTATAGTACATTAAGAGTATCACTTAAGGGCGCCTGGGTGGCTCAGTTGGTTAAGCGACTGCCTTCGGCTCAGGTCATGATCCTGGAGTCCTGGGATTGAGTCCCACATCGGGCTCCCTGCTCAGCGGGGAGTCTGCTTCTCCCTCTCTCCCCTCTTGTGCGCTCTCTCTCATTCTCGCTCTCAAATAAATAAATCTTTTAAAAAATAAATAAATAAATAAAATAAAAAAAGAGTATCACTTAAGTAATTTATATTTAACCTTCTAAATCATTCTAATAACTTATATTCGAGGTTCTAAAGCATTATGTTCCTTCAACTCAAGTTTATTATTAAAAGAGCAAGCCATTGAGTGTATCATATATAAAGTATGAGAAGACATCTTTTTCCCTCTATTACTCTACATTTCAGAACTAGAAATGCTTTCCTAGTACTTATTCAAACAGGCAACCATATTTATTAAAGAGTCACTATTCTTACCTTCAAGGGTTTGATCTGATCCAAACCCATATAGGAGTCTGATCTCAGAAACACTGTATACTGATAATTTCCAGGCTTGCCTGGTGCAGGAAACTTCAGTTCTACCTAGAAGAAAAAAAACAGCACTTAAAATCCGTATTTTGAGAAATGGAAAAAACAACATCATCTAAGTCTTTTATTATATTCTTTAATAATAAACTAGTAAATGTGTTTCCCTGAGTTCTAGGAGCCATTCTAGCAAATTATCGGACTCAAGGAGGGGATCATGGGAATCCCAATTCATAGCCAGCTGGTCAGAAGTACAGGGGACAACTTGAGACTTGTAAATCTGAAGCACATGGGGGAAGGGGAGTCTTATGGAACTGAGCCCTTACCCTGTGGGATCTGAAGCTAACTCCAGATAAACAGTGCCAGCACTGAGTGAAGTTGCAGGACACTCAGCTGGTATGACAGAGAACTGCTCGGTGTGGGTAAAAACCCACACACCTGGTGTCAAAAGTGGTGTGAGTGTGACAGTAGTGTGAGGAAATGAGAAACACAGAAGTGAGTTTTCCTTTAAAAATGCCCAATGCTGAAAATACCATATGATTTCACTCATATGTGGAATCTAAAAAACAAATGAATAAACAAATAAAAAACAGAATCTGACCTATAAATACAGAGAAGAAACTGATGGTTGACAGAGAGAATGTTGGGGGGGGGAGATGAGGGGATGAGCAAAATGGGTGAAGGGGAATGGGAAATACAGGCTTCCAGTTATGGAATTAATAAGTCATGTAAACGAAAGGTACGGCACAGAAAATACAGTCAATAATATTGTAATAGCATTGTATGCTGATAGGCAGTAGCCAAAGCTATACTCATTGTGAACATAGTATAACATAGAGAAGTTGAATCACTGTTACATACCTGAAATTAATGTAACATTGTATGTCAACTATACTCAAATAAAAAAAAAATTTTTAAAACATGCCCAGTGCCTTAAAAGGTCAAGAAGATACTTATTTCCTATTAAATCATAAACTTCATATATACAAAGAGTTACAAACTCTTAAAAATTTCAATTCCAGGGAAAGGAAGATGGCAGGGGAATAGGAGGACCCTAGGCTCACATCATCCCATGAATACAACTAGATAACTACCAAATCATCCTAAATACGCCAGCAATCGAACTGAAGACTGCCAGAACAAACACCACAGCTAAGGGCTGTGAGAAGAGAGAGAAGAGGCCATGTCGAAGAAGGGAGGAAGCGTGGAGACATAGTTTGGAAGAGAAATGGATCATGGCCACTGTGGTAGGGAGGGAGCTGCAGTTGCAGAGAAGAGCAAGAGACAAACCAGCACATAGGGGAGTGCATGGGGAAAAGGAATTCCCATAGCATTTCCAAGAATTTCCCTCTTGGAAAGCAAGAGGGCCCAAATTTCGTGAGTTCTTGCAACCAGCAGGGCTTAAAGCCTGGAGTTTTAAAGGTCAGCATGCTTGGCTCTGGGAGAGCTCAGATGGTACTGGGGCTGCTCTCAGAGAAAAGGCAGGGCAAACAGTCCATGGACATAGAGCATGGAAACAGTGACCTGAAAAGCGCATGGGGCTCACAGTGGGGAGGGTATTCACTCATCTCAGAGGGCATCACAGAGAGACCCCTGGCTGGGGCCATTACCCCCACCCCCACCTCTCAGCATAAGACAGGACCACCTGCAGGAAGCAGTGGAAGTGCCAATTCTCATTACCTAACTTGCTTATACCAAGCCCCTGGAACACCTGCACTCCAGTGGAACCACCCCTCCCAGTTACACTTGCCTCAGTCCCAGCACAGTGGGCCCCAAGTTTGGCAGGGCCTCAGTTCCCATGGCGGTGGCAACAAGACTTGTTTCACAAGCAGACCAGAACACACCTAGTTAAAACTTGCCACATTCAGGCCACGGACCAAACACCACCCACCAACAGGCAAAGGGACCCTCTGCAGACAACTGGCCTGAAAGATAAAGCAGGCAGAACACAAAAGCAAAGCCCACACAGCACACGTTGGAGACACTCTCTGAAGCACCAGGCCTTAGGGAACAAGGGACACTACACTGCAGAGCACCACAGGACCTCCTCTAAATAAAAGCCATTACTCTCAAGAACAGGAGACATAGCTAACTTTCCTACACAGAGAAACAGGCAGAGAGACTTAGACAAAATGAAAAGACAGAGGACTCTCTCCCAAATGAAAGAACAGGACAAGGCCACAGCAGAAGATCTAAGCAAAACGGATATAAGTAACATGCCTGATAGAGAACCTAAAGCAATGATCATAAGGATACTCACTGGGCTTGAGTAAAGAGTGGAAGACATCAGTGAGACCATTAACACAGACCACATTCAATAGCAGAGATAAGGAGCTCAATAAACAAAACGAGACACACTTGATGGAATGAATGGCAGGGTGGAAGAAGCAGAGGAACGAATTAATGACCCAGAAGACTAAAGAAAACAATACAACAGATCAATGAAACCAAGAGTTGATTCTTTAAAAAAAAAAAAATCAATAAAACTGATAAACCTCTACCCAGTTATCAAAAAAAGAACCAAATAAATAAAATCACAAATGAAGGAGAAATAACCATCACCACCACAGAAATACAAACAATTATAAAGAGATTATTATGAAAAACTATGTGCCAACAAATTGGACAGCCTAGAAGAAATGGATAAATTCCTAGAAACATATAACCTACCGTACAACACTAAAACAGGAAGAAAGAGAAAACCTGAACAGAATGATAACCAGCAAAGAAATTGAATCAGTAATCAAAAAACTCCCAAAAAACAAAAGTCCAGGATCAGATGGCTTCAAAGGAGAATTCTACCAAACATTTAAAGAAGAGTTAATACCTATTCTCAAACTATTTCAAAAAATAGAAAAGGAAGGAAAACTTCCAAATTCATTCTATGAGGACAGCATTACCCTCATACCAAAACCAAATAAAAATAACACACAAAAAAAGAGAACTATAGGCCAATATCTCTGATGAAAACAGATGCAAAAATCCTCAATACTAGCAAAATGAATCCAACAATACATTAAAAAAATCATTCACCATGATGAAGTGGGATTTATTCTTGGGTTGCAAGGTTGGTTCACAAATCAATGTGATACATCACATCAATAAGAGAAAGGATAAAAACCATATGATCATTCCAATAGACAAAGAAAAAGCAACTGACAAAGTACAAGATCCATTCATGATAAAAACCCTCAACAAGGGGCACCTGAGTGGCTCAGTCAGTTAAACATCCGACTCTTGATCTCAGCTCAGGGTCATGAGTTCAAGCCCCGCACTGGGCTCCATGCTGGGTGTGGAGACTACTTAAAAGAAAGAAAAAAAAACACCTCAATAAAGCAGGTGTAGAGGGAACATACCTCAACATAATAAAGGCCACCCATATATGCAAAACCCCAGTGCTAGCATCATCCTCAATGGGGTAAAACTGAGAACCTTTCCCCTAAGGTAAAGAACAAAACAAGGATGTCCACTCTCATCACTTTTATTCAACACAGTACTGGAAGTCCTAGCTACAGCAATCAGACAACAGAAAGAAATAAAAGGCATCCAAATCGGTAAGAAAGAAAGAAATCTTTCAGTATGTGCAGATGACATGATACTATACAAAGAAAACCCAAAGGACTTCACCAAAAAACTGCTGGAACTGACAAAGTCGCAGGCTACAAAATCAATGTACAGAAATCTGTTGCATTTCTATACACCAATAATGAAGCAGCAGAAAGAGAAATTAAGCAATCAATCCCATTTACAAAAAATGGAATTGTACCCAAAACAATAAGACACCTAGGAATAAATCTAACTAAAGAGGTCTATTCCTGTACTCTGAAAACTATAAAACACTGATGAAAGAAACTAAAGACACAAAAGAAATGGAAAGACATTCCAGGCTCGTGGATTGGAAGAACAAATATTTTTAAAATGTCTATACTACCCAAAGCAATCTACACATTCAATGCAATCCCTACCAAAATACCAACAGCATTTTTCCAGAACCAGAACAAATAATCCTAAAATTTGTATGAAACCACAAAAGACCCTGAAGAGCCAAAGTAACACTGAAAAGGAAAAGCAAAGCTGGAGGCATCACAATTCCAGAGTTCAAGTTATATTACAAAGCTGAAGTGATCGAAACAGTATGGTACCGGCACAAAAATAGACACGTAGATCAATGGAACAGAACAGAAAATCCAGAAATTCAACCAACAATTATATGGTCAATTAATCTTCGACAAAGCAGGAAAGAATATCTGGTGGGAAAAGACAGTCTCTTCTACAAATGCTTTTGGGAAAACTGGACAGCAACATGTCCAAAAGAACCTAGACCACTTTCTTACACCATATATAAAAATAAATTCCAATGGATTAAAGACCTAAATGTGAGACTTGAAACCACAAGAGTCCTAGAAGAGAAGATAGGCAGTATCTTCTTTGACATGGGCCATAGCAACTCTTTTCTAGATATGTCTCCTGAGGCAAGGGAAACAAAAGCAAAAATAAACTATTGGGACGTCATCACAATAAAAAAAAGCTTCTGCAAAGTAAACAATCAACAAAATCTATGGAATGGGAGAAGATATTTGCAAATGATATATCTGATAAAGAGTTAGTATCCAGTGGGGCACCTGGGTGGTTCAACTGGTTAAGTGTCCAACTCTTGATTTTGGCTCAGGTCATGATCTCAGGGTCATGGGACTGAGCTCTGTGTCAGGCTCCTCACTCAGCCAGGAGTCTGCTTCTCTCCCTCTCCCTCTGCCCCTCCTGCTCTCTCTCAAATAAATAAATCTTCAAAAAAAAAAAAAGGTGGGGTTAGTATCCAAATATATAAAAAACTTATAAAACTCAATACCCAAAAAACAAGTAATCCAATTAAAAATGGGCAGAAGACATGAACAGACATTTCTTCAAAAAAGACATACAGATGGCCAACAGACACATGAAAAGATGCTCAACATAACTTATCAGGGACACACAGGTCAAAACTACAATTAGATATCACCTCACACTTGTCAGAATGGCTAAAATCAAAAACATAAGAAACAACTGGTGTTGGCAAGGATGTGAAGAAAACAGAACCCTCTTGCACCGTTGGTGGGAAATGCAAACTGGTGCAGCCACTGTGAAAAACAGAACTGAGGTTCTTCAAAAAGTTAAAAACAGAAGTACCCTACGATCCAGCAATCACATTACCGGGTATTTACCCAAAAAGCGGTCATGGTCTCAGGGTCGTGGGGTCAAGCCCCATGTTGGGCTCTGTGCTCAGCAGGGAGTATGCTTGAGATTCTCTCTCCCTCTCCCATGCCCCTCCCCCTGCTCTCTCTCTAAAATAAATAAACCTTTTTTTTTTTTTAAGATTTTTTATTTATTTATTTGACAGAGAGAGACACAGCAGAGGGGGTGGGAGAGGGAGAAGCAGGCTTCCCGCAGAGCAGGGAGCCCAATGTGGGGCTCGATCCCGGGACCCTGGGATCATGACCTGAGCCAAAGGCAGCCGCTTAACGACTGAGCCACCCAGGCGCCCCAAAATAAATAAATCCTAAAAAAAAAAAAAAAATAAGGAGATACATGCACCCCTATGTTTATAGCAGCATTATTTACAATGGCCAAATTATGGAAGCAGATCAAATATCCATCAACTGATGAATGGATAAAGATGTGAAATATACATACAATGGACTATTACTCAGCCATAAAAAAGAATGAAATCTTGCCATTTGCAAAGACATGGATGGAGCTAGAGAGTATAATGCTAAGTGAAGTCAGTCAGTCAGAGAGAGACAAACACCATAAGATTTCACTCATATGTGAAATTTAAGGAACAAAACAAATGAGAAAAGGGGGTAAAAAAGAGAGAGAGAGAGAGACAAACCTAGAAACAGACTCTCAACCATAGAGAACCAATGGTTACCAGAGAGGAGGTGGGCAGGGAATAGGTGAAAAAGGTGATGGGGACTAAGAAGTGCACCTGGATAAGCACCAGGTGATTAAAATAAAAACTTAAAAGAAAAAGTTTCATTTCCACTTAGACAAAGGAAGAATAAGTTATTAAGATGGCATTTGGATGTTCTGGTGATCTGCCTCCAATCTCCAAAATCCAGATTCTGTAGGCAAGATTATATATTAAAACAAACAAACTAGGAAAAACAAACTAGAAAATTCATGGGACTATCATTTTTTAAAATTAATCTCAGTTTGACCTTTCTAAGTATACCATAAAACACAGAAATCATAAAAGAAAAAAATTACTAAATCACACTACCAAAAAAACCCAAATAAATAATGTTTGTATTTTTACCTGGTAAAAACAACTGCAATAGTAAAACAAACTGGGGAGAAATATTTGCAACAAATATCACTAAGGGATATAATATTTAAAACAACAATAATTCCCCAAACCAATTAAAAGACCAATAACCCAACAAAAATGAACAATGGTCACAATCAGACATAAAAATAAGTACAATTCAAATACACTGAAAGATGTTCAGTTTCACTCTTAAGAGAGAGACAAAATTTAAACTATACTGAGTAAAACCAGCATAGTAAAAAGTGATTAAGGCAAGAATCATCAAAGTGTATTAAAATGAGTGGGCAGAAGACTAGTAGAGAACAAGATATTAACATAGTGTCCAAGTATTACCCGAAAGATTAGAGGAAAAAAATACCTTTTATAGTAGAGAAAAGCCTTAATTAAATGTTCAGCCATGGTATCACCAATGTGGGGCAAACGGATATAATGTGCCTCATTAGAAGGTTGTATCACTTATGTAGTATTTTTGCCAAAAATATTTAAGATGAATATAATCATGAGTAACCAATGAGACAAATTAAAACTGAGGGATATTCTACAAAATATTTTGCCTGGACTCTTCAAAAATGTTGATGGCATGAAAAATTTAAAAGCAAAAACGCCAAGAAGAGTTCTAGAATAAAGAAGAACGACAACCAAATGCAATGCATGATCCTTGAATGGATCCTGAATTTAAAAACAGAACAAAAACTACAACAGACATTAGTGAAACATTTAAGGAAATCTGAATATGGACTGCACATTAAATACCATATCAATGTTAAATTTCCTGAATATAGTAATTTCATTGTGCTTATGTAGGAGATGGCCCTTGTTCTTACGAGATACATGTTTAAGTATTGTCATGATGTCTATAGGCACATGCAGAGAAAGATATTAAACTATCTTAAATATAAGGCAAAATGTTAATTGATAAGTGTAGATAAAGGATCTATGGGAGTTCATGGTAGTGTGCTTGCAGCATTTCTATAGGTTTGAAACTTTTTAAAATAAAAGATGAGAGGGGAAAAAATAACACTAAGATGCCATTTTTCACCTTTCTGATCAGCAGTGACATTCAAAATGTCTGATATACTGAGAGATAAAGGGCATTCTTAAACATTCATTCTCCCTATAGAGAAATAAATATCTAGCGATACCTACCAAAATTACAAATATACACAGCGTCTGATTCATTAATTTTAACTCTATGAATTTATCCTATAAATGTTTGTACATGTGCAAAATGACATATGAGTTTATTCACTGCAGCAAAAGAAATAATTTATAAGTCCATTAAATTGTAGAATGCTAAATAAATAAACAACCACACAAAAGAGTATAATGCAGCTGTAAAAACAAATGAGGAAGGTTTTTCTGCAGTAACTTGGAAAAAATTCCAAGTTATATCATTGAGAGAAAAAGGTGTATGCTATTTTATATGTAATACTGGAGAAAATATACATGTGTATTTGCTTGTAATTTACATACAGTATCACATGAAGACTACATAAAAATTTTATAACATTGATGGCCTCCAGGAAGGAAAGTGGGTGACTGAGAGACAGGGATGTTTCAATGAGTGTACTTTTGTATATCTTCTGAAATATTATCAACTAGGTGAATTTATGATCTGTTCAAAAATAGGTAAAACTTAAATTTTAAAAAAATAATAATAAAACTGCTCTATCCAAGAAATACCCTTAAGTTAACACTAACTTTAAGTATCAAATAAACAACAACAAACTACTTCACACATTTACTACTTGGTTATAAAGGGGGGAAAATACTTTTGGATTAAAAATCAACATCACAGGGGCGCCTGTGTGGCTCAGTCATTAAGCGGCTGCCTTCGGCTCGGGTCATGATCCCAGGGTCCTGGGATCGAGCCCCGCATTGTGCTCCCTGCTCTGCAGGAAGCCTGCTTCTCCCTCTCCCACTCCCCCTGCTTGTGTTCCCTCTCTCGCTGTGTCTCTCTCTGTCAAATAAATAAATAAAATCTTTAAAAAAAAATTATCACAGAACTATCTTGAAATTCTAAAAAACCTTGCTTGCTCTTGTCTACCAAATCCAGGCAGAAAGAACTTTTCTAGAGAAGTAGCATGAAACAATCAAGAAAAACAGATAAAATATACTCATCACTATATTAGTAATGACATTAACAATGAATAATGCCACATAATCAAAAATTCCATTCTAAAAATCTAATTATCAGTTCTTAAATTTGTTTTTAAGACCAAAGATATTTATCTTAGCACTAATCCAATGAGTATGAAAATCATAAATTTTTGTAAAATATAATTAAATTCTGGACAGGAAAACAAAAGGCATATGTTTTTAGACACTAACAGTGAAAACTCCCAAAAATAAGTTGAAAACAAGTTTTTAAGACTGATAGAGTTGCCTACCTTTAACAATACTGTATAAATTTCCAATCAGTTACTCCCAAAAGACACCAGAGAACAGTTACAAAATGTGCCTTAACTGATAAAATACAATAAGCCAAATATGATAAACTGATTTCTAAGAAAGACTTTATGAAGCAGCATGATGGTGAGATGCCATATATTTGTAAAAACTGAAATAATGTTGTTGGATAATTACCTCTTCTGTATCTTTTAGTGTACACACATGATACGGCATAGATATTAACGTCTGTTCCTTCCTATCTGCAATATAAAGCCACCACCATTCTTGTTTTTCCTGCAAAGAAAAAAAAAGAAGTTTATATTATCAGAAAGAACTAGAGAAATAACTGTTTAGCCTTGTCTCCTTTCAGAGGTATTGTTCTGGTTTTATCACTGCAGTATTTCCAGCACAGATACAGTGCCTGGTACAAAATAGATACTTAATATTTACTGAATGAATAAATCATTATTAACCATTTGTAGATCTGCTGTCCAAAAGAATTCTGCATGTAATTTTAGGGTTTCAAATGGCCCCTTAAAAAACCCTAATGATGGGCCTCTGTATTAAAAACCCCTATATTAACCTTAAATGACAAAAGATAGCCTAAAAAATAAAATAATATAAACTACTACAATATCATCTAGCAAATAATCTTAGTAATCTTACCTAGTAATAAGCAAAAGCCAGAAAGTAGGAGTGGAAGGGACTTGGGAAACCAAATCAGAAATCATTAAAACGTATTACTCATAAGAGAGCATCTCAGATTTAAGAGTCTATTTATACCTTTCACTGCACATGATTTTAATAAGTGCAGCATTTTTAGTTGTACTCATAAAAGATTAGGAATAGAAAAAGAGCTCAGTAAAGAAACTGCCACCAGAATGCACAATGAGAGAAAAGTATTTAAAAAAAAAAAAAAGAAGCAGGGGCGCCTGGGTGGCTCAGTTGTCGGGCGTCTGCCTTCGGCTCGGGTCATGATCCCAGGGTCCTGGGATCGAGTCCCGCATCGGGCTCCCTGCTCAGCTGGAAGCCTGCTTCTCCCTCTCCCACTCCCCCTGCTTGTGTTCCCTCTCTTGCTGTGTCTCTCTTTTTTTTTTTTTTTAAAGATTTTATTTATTTATTTGACAGAGAGAGGGAACACAAGCAGGGGGAGTTGCAGGCAGAGACAGAGGGAGAAGCAGGCTCCCTGCAGAGCAGGGAGCCCGATGCGGGGCTCGATCCCAGGACCCTGGGATCATGACCTGAGCTGAAGGCAGACGCTTAACGACTGAGCCACCCAGGTGCCCCTTGCTGAGTCTCATTCTGTCAAAAAATAAATAAATAAAATCTTTTAAGGAAAAAAAAAAAAAAAGCAGCAGCAGCCCAAGCAGTCCAGAAGCACCAAGCTTCAATGTGCTCAGTGAGCACCGCTGTGCAGGACACAACAGTAACTGTTCAGTCATCTCTTGGTATCCACTGCTTAAGAATTGGTCAGGGAAGACAGCTTTCTAAAATGGCTTAAAGAAAAATGTTTTGGAGCTAAAAAATAAAACAAACTCTAGGATATTCTAAATACTCAACCAAAACAACACTAGACTGTTGTAAATTTTCAATTATCCAAAAGAAAGTTAAAAAAAAAAAACATTTTACTGAAAACAGTTATCATAGGGAAAATGCCTTTTTAAGCCAAAATCACTTGCACTTCCTATTTTATCCACAAGACATTAAAATGTGATCTAAGAATGCTACACTGTCAACTAAAAACTCTTGTAAACTACAAAGCACTACAACAACATTAACAAGCAGAATAAATAAATCACAAGTACATAATTAATCTAACTTCTGCTTAACCCAAGGGGGACTACCACAATAGGTATATGTGTATATACGTATGTTTGCCTCTGTGCGTGTTGCACACACACAGTGTTAAAAGTGGGCCAGAGTCTGAGTCACAACTACTCAACCCTGCCACTGTAACATGAACAGAAGGAGCGTGACTGTGCTGCAGTCAAACTTCATTCATGAAACAGGCAGGGAGGCAGACTCGTCTGCAGGCTGTAGTTTGCCGATGCCTGTTTTAAAGCCACACAGACCCGGACTGTTTCACGTCTCTAAATCTCACTTTTCTTCTCTGTTAAATGATGAGTGCCTAACTCAGGCTGTGTTGTGAAGATGGACTGAGATAATACGAGCAAAAGATATGTTAGAATGTCTAGCACACTGATCATAATAAATGATAATCATGGGGGCGCCTGGGTGGCTCAGTCGTTAAGCACCTGCCTTCAGCTCAGGTCATGATCCCGGGGTCCTGCTCAGCAGGGAGCCCGCTTCTCCCTCACCCTCTGCCTCTCCCCCTGCTTGTGTGTGTTGGCGAGCGCACGCGCTCTCTCTGTCAAATAAATAATCTTTAAAAAAATGATAATCGTGATTATTAATGAAATGAGGTAGGCACCTTAATCATTTAAGAGTTCTGACATTTCACTGTCAGAAATCTCATTACCAGAACATGTATGTAATGTAAGTAGCACAGGGAGATGTTCAAGAACGTGCGATTCTTCTTTACCTCTCCACTAAGAGAATGCCTTTCCCTCTGCTCTCCCAGGTTACTTGATTAAAATGAGATTCATTCAAAAATATTTATTAAGAAGCTAGTGAATTTCAATCCATGGCATTGTACTTATGCCTAGACTCTTTGATGCACATAGTGAAAGTGGAAAATATATTGCAGCACGAGTTATTTGCACTTTCAATAGTTTTTCTGTGGTGTGAGATTCCTCACCATTCTTAACATACTAAGTATAATGAATGAGTTTCAGTAACATGTAAGTCAATTATAATCATAAAACTTTAAGCAATTTAAGTGGGTAGTGTGGTTGTTAGGGTAGTTCAGTAGGTACATGGGAAGGTAGACAGATGTTAGGAAAATCCTAAATAAATTTTATCTGATAAATGGTACTTTGAGATGTTTACACTACAGTTGTAGCTTAAATTAGAAAAAGGCATTTTCAAGGCTAAAATGTTCTAAGGCAGTGAATGGATGTTTTGCTTATTAACTAAGCATGGTCTAAAATGAACTATCTGTTATAAGGGTACAAATTATGCAGCTTATAACATCCCATGGCACTTCTAAAACCAATCAATGAGTGGAATTTACTCGCTTGATTTCGGGAGCCTTGGGGTTGGCAGGCTACCACCGCAATGGGCAAAATGCCCTTAACAGATGGGCTAAAGCTCAGGACATGCCAGAAGATCAGCAAGCGCATTAACATGGAATCCTGGGCTCACTTCTTTCCAAGTCAAAACAACAGTCTGTGCAGAGCCATTCATTTATTATTAGGAAAGCCAAATTACTTGGGAATTTGCCTTCAGCAGCCCCCAGCAACTCTGGATTGACATTCTAAAGCAAAAAGCAGATTTATACATGAAATCACCTGCCAAACATGAGTGCTGAGCAGAAGGTTCTACGGCAAAGCTGTGAGGCAGTCTGTGGAACAGCTTCCCTGAACTAAGAGGCAACCAGTTCTTGACCTTTGGCCATAGACAGAATCATGGCAAAAGCAAAACGTCATGCAAATCCCAAATTCATTTGAAAGACAAAAAACTCAAGGAGATCAACAGCTGAGCAGGCCACAACCACAAACTAAACAAGGACAAGAGAACAAACAGCACTGATCAATCTGTCCTGAGCTTGGGGCTCAGCCACTCTCAACTCTTACTGAACTTAGCTGGTCCCACAGCCACAGGCTTGCCTATTGCCACGGACTAGGGCAATTACGAGGGCCAGAGCAAGTGTAGTGGTTCCAGGTGGCCAGTGGAGGACCATCAGAGAAAACCCACGGGAAAACTTAAGAACTTTTTCCTTCCTATCTAAAACTTGATAGAAGTGAAGGATTCACAGAACCCCTGTAGTCCTATGACGAGGACAAAATATGCATTTGTCTGCAAGACTGCCTGAACTGCTAAAGAGAAATCATCATTCAGCACAACCTTCAGTCATCCAGCCACAGAAAGGACAGAAGCCCAGGAAACCACAGAAATACTTAAAAAGTTAACAATCCTCCCATTAAACGACACATTCACGTGAAAATCTAATTCATACTGAAATGTATCCTTCAAAATGTTGCCTATCAAGAATAGATCATCTTTAGCACATTTGAGCCAGTATACACCACAGAGGGATAAAAGGCAACTGAAAAATACCTGGAGAGAAAGTAAACGGGACAAGGAAAACACTGAGCCATGAATAACTCACCTCAGGAAAGTAAAGACTATAAACAGGATGTGTTATCTTTGATTTGGTTTCCAGGAGAGCTCTCTCCTTTCGCTGTATACTTTGTTGTAATTCTTGCCACTCCTAGTAAAGTAAAAATCAAACACTTGAAATCAAGTACGTTTTCAGATGTTCTCATTGAACAGTTTCCATCTTCTTCCAGCTATTATTCCTGACAATGCTAACTACCACGGAGTTCAGTCCCACACACTTGATCATTTCCCTGCTCAAAACTGTTGTAACGCATCATTTCATAAATCAAACCTAAGCCCTTTAGCATGAACTATACAGTCATAATCTGACCTGACCTGGGCCAATCTCTCCACTCCAGTCTCCTGTCACTGCCTATCTCTGCATTTTCTATTCTCGTCACTTCAAACTACCTTGACTTCTCTGAATTCACCAAGCTATTTCACTCCTCTGAAACCATGTCTGGATTTTTGTTTTCTCTCTCTTTCTCTAACCTGGAAAATTCCTACTATTATTCCTTTGGGAGCTGCTAAAGCCTAAACCATGAGCTCCTGAATACCAGAAATTTCCCTCAACTGAGTTGATCACTCCCTCCTTTGTGCTTTCACTATACCTTGCACAAAATGTGCATAATCTCCTTTGTACTTTAATGTTTATTTATAAGTCTGCCTTCCCCACTAGCCTACTATCATTCAAGGGCAGAAACTGTTTTACATTTGGCTTGCATTCCTCTCATCTAACACAGTGCTTGCAATGTGACAGATAACGAATAACTGTTTGTATAATTATTTGACAACTGAATGAATGTATTTTTGGTATCTAAAGAAACTAATCTGCCACCTCTACTAATCCTAATACTATACTCAGAAAGGAATATGTCAACTCTTTCTCAAAGCACACCTGGGGAAATAATATTCTTAATAGGCTTTAATTTCTTGGCAATCAATTTAATTCCCAAAGTACAAAAACAGTTGGGGCCAGCAACTGCTAAAAAGTCATCCTTGTTTTTCCCCACCACTCCCAAGGGCAAACTCCCCACCACATTACAGGCATACCTCATTTAACTGCACTTTGCACATCCGTGCTTCTCAAATATTGTGGTTTTCACAAACTGAAGCTTTGTGGCAACCCTGTGTTGAGCAAGTCCACTGCTGCCATTTTTCCAACAGCATTTATTTGCTCACTTTGAGTCTCTGTGTTACAATTTTGGTTAATTCTTGCAATATTTTAAACTTTTTAATTATATTTGTTATGGTAATCTGTGATGTACTATAATAATTGTTTTGGGACACCACGAACCATTTTCACATAAGATGGCAAACTTAAACAATAAACGTGTGTGTTCTGACTGCACCACCAATGGGTTGTTCCCCCCATCTCTCCTCCTCTCCTTGGGCCTCCCTGAGACACAACAATATTGAAATCAGGCCAATTAATAATCCTACAATGGCCTCTAAGTATTCAAGTGAAAGGAAGAGCCGCACGTCTCTCACTTTAAGTCAAAAGCGAGAAATGATTAAGCTTAGTGAAGAAGGCAAGTTTAAAGCCGAAACAGGCAGAAAGCTAGGCCTCTTGGGCCAAATAGCCAAATTGTGAATGCACAGGAAAAGTTCTTAAAGGAAATTAAAAGTGCTACTCCAGTGAACACACGAGTTTTAGGTAAGAAAGCGAAACAGCCTTATTGCATGTATGGAGAAAGTTTTAGTGGTCTGGACAGAATATCCAACTAGCCACAATATTTCTTTAAGCCAAATCTTAATCCAAAGCAAGGACCTGCCTCAATTCTATCAAGACTAAGAGAGGTGAGGTAGCTGCAGAAGAAAAATTTGAAGCTAGCAGAGGTTGGTTCATGAGGTTTAAGGAAAGAAGCCATCTCCGTAACATGAAAATGCAAGGTGAAGCGGCAAGTGCTAGTGCAGAAGCTGCAGCAAGCTACCCACAAGATCCAGCTAGGGGAATTAATAAAGATGGCTACACTAAACAACAGATTTTCAATACTGACAAAACAGCCTTACACTGGAAGAAGATACCATCTAGGACTTTCATAGCTAGACAGAAGTCAATGCCTGGCTTCAAAAGACAGGCTGACTCTCCTGTTCGGAGCTACTGCAGCCGGTGATGTTCAGCTGAAGCCATTACTCACCGACCATTCTAAAATCCTAGGGCCCTTAAGAATTATGCTCAATCTACTCTGCATGTGCTCTCTAAATGGAACAACAAAGCCTGAATGACAGCACATCGGCTTACAACATGGTTTACTGAATATTTTAAGCCCACTGTTGAGACCAACTACTCAAAAAAAATTTCCTTTCAAAATATTACTGCTCATTGAGAATGCACCTGGTCACTCAAGAGCTCTGATGGAGATGCACAGTAAGATTAATGTTGTTTTCATGCCTGCTAACACAACATCCATTCTGCAGCACATGGATCAAGGAGTAATTATCACTTTCAAGTGTTACTAGTTTAGAAATATATTTTTTAAGGTGATAGCTGCCACAGATAATGAGTGACTCCTCTGGTGGATCTGGGCTAAGTATATTGAAAATCTTCTGATTCACCCTTTTACGTGCCATTAAGAACATTTATGATTCATGGGAAGAGGTCAAAATATCAGTATTCACAGGAGTTTGGAAGAAGCTGATTCCAACCCTCACAGATTACTTGGAGGGGTTCAAGACTCCAGGGGGGGAAGTAACTACAGATGTGGTAAGAACAGCAAGAGATCTAGAATTAGAGGTGGTGCCTGCAGATGGGACTGCATTGCTGCAATCTCAGGAGAAAACTTGAGCAGATGAGGAGCTGCTTCTGATGGATGAGCAAAGAAAGTGGTTTCCTGAGGTGGAATCTACTCCTGGTGAAGATGCTGTCAAAACTGTTGAAATACCAACAAAGGATTTAAAATATTACAAAGACTTAGTTGACAAAGCAGTGGCAGGGTTTGAGAGGTCTGATTCCAATTTTGAAAGAAGTTCTACTATGGGTGAAATGCTATCAAACAGCATCTCATGCTAGAGAGAAATCATTTGTGAAAGGAATAGTCAATGCAGCAAACTTTATTGTCATCTTATTTAAAAAACTGCCCCAGCCACCCCAACCTTCAGCAACCACCACTCTGAAGAGTCAGCAGCCATCAACACTTAGGCAAGAGCTTCCACCAGCAAAAAGGTTACAACTCGCTAAAAGGTCAGATGATGGTTAGCATTTTTTAGCAATAAAGAATGTTTTAATTAAGGCGTGCATATTGTTTGAGACAATGCTATTGCATACTCTACAGACTACACTACAATATAGTGTAAACGTAACTTTTATACCCACTAGGAAACCAAAAAATTCATTTGATTCGCTTTATTGTGATGTCAGTTTCACTGTGGTGGTCTGGAGCTAAGCCTGTAATATCTCCAAGGTATGCCTACCATTCCTTAGACTTTTATCCTTTGCCCTTTACTTTTTTATCCTCTTTTCGGCCTCTACCTGTGCCTCACAGGCTATTCAGGGAATCCCCTTTTCTCTCCTAAACCACAAGGGTAACTTTTAGGTTGATGGCCCAGTAAGAAAAAAACAGAACACCACAAACATAAAGGAATAGCTGATCAGTTTACAGTTCATTTGCAGTAGTCTCTAAAGGACCCATTATTTGTCCACCAAACCCTCTTTTTCTATAGCCCATCTATAAATCAGGTGCAACTTAATGCCACACCACGAGACTTTTTCCTATTCTCTCTACCCTCACAACCTTAGTAAGTTCCTTAGAGACTCCTCCTTTCCTTAATGTCTTATATACCTCTTAAACAAGGTGGCATTCTGTAAATGTTAGTCTTCTCCTTAAACAACCTCTTGACATTAGAGTCCACAGTAATGTTTCTTTACTCTAAACACTACCTAGAACTTTTGAAAGACTCCTCTAAGTAACTGCTTAGACCATAACCCACCTTTCCTAATTCATTTCCAGACTCAGCTCCAATTTTGAAAATTACTGTAAGACACCAAACTGACTTCTCCTCAAATCCACAACCTATACTAACAGCAATTTAAGATTTAAGAAAATTAAGAGGTCCAATCCTTGTTAGAAACTATTTTTCTTTATAATTCTGACCACCATCCCACAAACATATTCTTACAAAGTAATATAAGATTATAAAATATACCGGTATTAAGACAAGCACACAAACAAGTAAACAAATGAAAAAACAACAAAAACCCAAACTATCAGAGGTATATAATTCTAATTATTTAAACCTATAAAAGTCTTACTGCTTCATCATCTTTGTTTTGTTTTTCATCTTGCTCTCTATCAGAGTCTCTGTCACTACCATCATCTTTTTCACTTTGGGATTCTCTATTGGTTTCTTCTTCTTCAGAATCACTGCCTTTGTCAGAAACTTCTTCTTCGTCTTCCTTTACTGCAGCTTCCTAAAAGGAAAAAGCAACCACAGAAGTTCTGAATATCTCAGTGAATTCTGAGTCCCTGAAGCTAATTATTGTCATTATAATTAAATTAGCTCAAGATTATAATTTCACTATTCATACAGAATTTTAGAGAATTATAAACACACGTATTTATACCTATGTGGTAGTCAGACTAAAGACTTTAACATTTGGCTTATTTGTCTATTGTTAGTTATTTTATTTATTTTTCATGTTTGTAAAATAAAAAATATTTTATCTTTATTTGCAAAGTATACTACTGCAATGGCAACATGGCTCATCTTTCAAAACATCAATCATACAATATATATGTATTTTTTATTAAAGATTTATTTATTTATTTGAGACAGTGAGCACGCACACATGGCATCAGCGGGGGTGGGGTGGGGGGGCGGGCAGAGGAAGAGAGAATCTCAAGCAGACTCCCTGTTGAACACAGAGCCCAAGGATGCAGGGCTCGATCTCATGACCCTGAGATCATGACCTGAACCGAAACAAGAGTCAGATACTCAACCAACTGAGCCACCCAGGCACCCCACTTATACAATATATTTTATTTGAGATGGGGAAATGGAAAGCTCATAGAAAAGCACTGCTTTGAGAATTTAATATTATCTTCTATAGCTGATAGAGTATAATGTAGTAAGGAAAGCCAATATCCCAGACAAAATATTTACTAATCCACTTCAAGAAGCAAGAAAAAGAACAGCAAATTAAATATAAAAAAACTCGAAGTAAATAACAGAGACCTGAAATCAATTAAAGAGAAGGCAGATATACAAAGGGAAACCTAAACAAAACCAAAAATTGGTTCTTTGAAAAGATTAATAAAACTGAGATAAGACTTTTATTAGGCAAGACTGATCAAAGGAAAAAGAGAATATAAATTACCAATATTAGGAATAAAAGAGACATTACTATAGCTCCAAAAGAAATTACAAATAGAGGATATTATGAATAACTTTGTCAATAAATTTGATAACTTAGAAGAAATGGACAAATTCCTTGAAAAATGTAATTTACTAAAATTGATACAAGGAAAAAAGTAGAATATGTTAAAGAAATGGACTCTAAAACTAAAAACCCTTTTTAAAAACTCCAAGCCCAGATGGCTTCTCTAGATAGTTCTTCCAAATAAGAAACAAACCCAATCTTACACAGACTCTTCCAGGAAAAAGAAAGAAAGAATACTTCCTAACTTGTTTAATGAGGCCAGCATAAACCTGATACAAAACCTGGCAAGGGTATTATAAGAAAGGAGAATGGCAAAACAATATTCTTTCATAAAATAGATGTAGGAATTCTAAACAAATATTATCAAATCCAGATAAATATGAAAAAGGATAATATGCTACGATGAAATGCATTTGTTCCAGGAATGCAAGGACAGTTTAAAATTTTTAAATGCTTCAACATAATTCACTATATTATAGAATGGAGAAAAATCACATCAACCTCAACAAATGGAGAAATGGCATTTAATAAAGTTCAGTACTGTTCATGATAAAAATTCTCAGCAAACCTGATAAAGAGTATCTACAAAAACCCTATAGCTAACATCACACTTAATAGTTTGTTCCCTTTCTCCTGGAGATAAACAAGAAGACAGGGGTGACCACCGTCCTCACTCCTAACCAACATTACTACACTGAAAGTTTCAGCCAATACAGTAAGACAGAAAGGAAGAAAAAGCAAAAAGATTAAAAAGAAAAAAGTAAAACTGTCTTTATTCCCAGATGGCACGATTGTGTACACAGAAAATCTTTTAAAAAGTACCTACAAATGGTTAGAATTACAGGCATACCTTGGAGATATTGCAGGTTCAGTTCCAGACCACTGCAGTAAAGAGATTACCAGAATAAAGTCAAATGACTTTTTTTGTTTCCCACTACATATAAAAGTTATGTTTACACTATACTGTAGTATGTTAAGCGTGCAAGCAATATTGTCTAAAAAATGTGCATGCCTTAATTAAAAAATACATTATTGCTAAAAAATGCTAACCATCACAGGAGCTTTCAGCGAGCTGTAATCTCTGATCACAGATCACCATAGCGAATATAATAATACAAAGTGTAAACTATTGAGGGAATTACCAAAATGTGACAGAAACACAAAGTGAGCAAATGCTGCTGGAAAAATGGTGCTGATAGATTTGCTCAACACAGGGTTGCCACGAACCTTCAATTTGTAAAAAATGCAGTATCTGACAAGCGCAAGAAACTGAAGTGCAATGAAACAAGGTATGCCCATATTGTCAGTTCAAGACTCCTTGATACAAGGTCAGTATTTAGAAGACAACTGTATCTCTATGTGCCAGCAATAAACACTGAAGAATGGATTTTTTTTTTTAATGTTATATGCAACAGCACCAGAAAGTATCAAATACAAAAGGGTAAATCTAATGAAAGATGTATCATACCTCTGTCACTGGGAATTACAAAACACTGCTGAGAAAAAATTAAGGAAGATCCAAGTTAATAAAGATAAACCATGATTATGAGTAAAAAGACTCAATACTATGGGGCACCTGGGTGGCTCAATTAAGCGTCTGCCTTCGGCCCAGGTCATGATCCCAGGGTCCTGGGCTGGAGCCCCATGTAGGGCTCCCTGCTCAGCGGGGAGCTTGCTTGCTTCTCCCTCTCCCTCTGCCCCTGCTTGTGCTCTCTCTCTCAAATAAATAAATAAAATCTTAAAATCTCTGATAGGCAGAAATGTCAACAGGACTCAAAAGCAATAACCATAAAATTAATGAAAAGACTTCCTTAAAATTAGGTATCACCAAAGGCTTCCATTAAGAGAGTAAAAAAGGACTCATATCCAGAATATATAAAGGAATCCTACAAATCCGTAAGACAACCCAATAGAGAAAGAGGATATTCAAATGGCTGCTAAGTATATGAAAAGATGCTCAATATCATTAGTTATCAGGTAAATACAAACCACACACAGAGATACCACTACAGATCCACTGTAGTGGTTAAAATAAAAAAGAATGGTAAAACCAAGCATTAGTGAGGATGTGGAACAACTGAACTCATATTCTGCTAGTAGAAACACAGAATAGTACAACTTTGGAAAACAGGCTCTTTCAATGAGCTAACCATATACACTTATTTTATGACCCAGCAATTCCACTGCTAGGTACATACCCAAGAAAAATGAAATGTCCACAAAATGACATGTACATGAATAAGCACAGCATTTTTATTCAATAACAGGCAAAAACTAGAAACAACCCAAATGTCCATTAATTGCAGAACAGATAAGTTGGAGTGTATTCATAAGATGGAGTATCACATACACACAAAGAATGGATAGCTGCTACACACAACACAGATGAATGTCATGGACATAATGTTGAATGAAAGCAGACAAATGTATTTCCACTTATATGAAGTTTAAGAATAAGCAAAACTAATCTATGGTAATAACAGCCAAAACTGGAAGGTATGGAGGTAGATGGAGGGGTCACTGACTAAGAAGGGACACAACTGAGCTCTCTAGGGTACTAAGGTTTTCTATCTTAGTCTGGGTACTATGGGTACATACATATGTAAAATTTCAGGAGCTACACATAGGATGTGAACATTTTAGTGTATGTTATAATTCAACAAAGATAATGATAATAACAGTAATAAACTTACACTCCCAACAACTCCATTTGCCTGCTTTTGTTTCTGTTGCTTTGATTGTGGTAAGGGCACAGGTGTAGGTTTTTTTTTTAAAGGTTTCTTTTTTTTTGATTTAGCAGTTTTCTTGGGTCCTTTGCTCTTCTGCTGCCATCCTCCTTTTGTCCTGTTCTTATTAGTATCACCCTGCTATAAATAACAACACACATACACACTCAGAAGTTATAGCAACAGTCTCATTTGGGAGTCTGAATAATTTTTAGATGAAAATGGCTAAACTAAATGCTTTCACAAACTGAATTACTCTCCCACAACAATATAAATCAATCAGAGAACAAAAGAAAACACTTCCTTCACCAGGAAAGATAAGTAAGAAAAATCAAGTTTTACCCCATCTTCTGCTGGCTGTTCCTCTGCAGCACAGATCGACTGCTCCTTTTCAAATACTTCCTAGAAGCAGAGAGAAGAAAAATATAAAGTCTATCAACCTATGTTTATCTTTCAGATAAAGCAATCTTTCAAAATAGATGACCAATAAGTTTTTTAACTGGTGACAATTGGTGGAGGGAGGGAGAACAGCAGACTTCTGGCAATTACTAATGATGTGTGCAAATTCAGCAATTACTAAATGACACTTCAAAAGTTACCTTCTGAAATATCTCACATGTGTCTTGAATACATTTTGAAAAGTACAAATGCAATGACTTAAGATATATAAACTCATTATAAAGTCAAGAATATTTCATAGTTTAAAATAACTATGGAAGGGCACATGGCTGGCTCAGTTGGTAGAGTGTGAGACTCTTGATCTCAGGGTTGTGAGTTTAAGCCCATATTGGGGGTAGAGTTTACTTAAGAAAAACAAATTTTTTTGAATTTTTAAAAAATTAATTACATATATAAGTAAATAAAATACCTAAGGGGTGGAACACTGAGAAAATCCATAAAATCTAGACATATCCACCATATAATCCACTTAGGATCAGAATAGAAGGCATAAATTTAGGATTTATATTACAGTAAGGTTTCAGTGAGAATCTATACCAGAAGATAGTAAGTGATGTTGGTTGTGTTTAATAAACTCCCTGGAATTACTAAAGCTAACAAGTAAAAACAATGATAACTCAGGCTTTAAACTGCTAGCCTAATTCAGGGGTCCACAAACTATGGCCCATTGCCTGGTTTTCAAGTAAAGTTTTATTGGAACTCAACCATGCCCATTTGTGAATTCAACAGTTGCTACAGAAACCATGTGGCCCATAAAACCTAAAACTTCACTAATTGGACCTTTAGAGAAAAAGTTTGCCAATCCCTAGTCTAATTCTACCATCTCTGCTTCATTTCTTCATTTATTAGCTGGGTTTTAATACTTAATTACTCTGAGGTTCAGTGCATACAAGAACTTGAAGATAAATATTTGATTCTCTCCCTTCCTCCAGGGCAATTTTGCTTTTTTTCCCCTACCAATTATCCCAGAAGTGTCAACAGCTCAAGGCCAATTTTTACTCATTTTTCAGGCTGGGAATTCCAAAGCATGTAGGCAATATAAATTTGGATTCTATGCCCAATCCTAGCCACTGGCTTTGAAGCTTCCTCTTCTCCCGGGCGGGACACTTCTCATCCAGAGTCCATGACACAAATGCTTCCTTACCACTTGCTACCATAAAATCAACATCTTTGATTTGATATATCCTACTACAAAGTATGCTTTTCCGACCAGAGTTTGAGAGATGGGGTTTAAATGCAGAGTATGTTTCCTGCAGATATTCACAGGCCCCAGAGTAGAACAGGCTAAAATCTCCCACTAGCTGAATATGCGGAGTTAAAAATAGTACAGTCAATTAAAAACGAGTTACAACTATAGGTCTAACTTGGGAGGTAATAGTTGACTTGGGAGGTAATACAAATATGTAATAGAAACTAAGAAAAACAAGATATACAGGAAACATATACAATGTGACTGAATTTAATCAAAGAGAATGAGAAAAGTACCAGGGTGTATATATACATACAGTGTAAAGGCCCAGGCAGTAAATACGAGCATGGAGAAAGATATGAAAGGATACACACAAGACTAAATTCTGGTCGCCTAGGACTGACAAGGGGTTTCCTGAGGGAGGTGGGTGAGAGAAGGAATCCATGATCATGAAAACACCATTTAACCCCACAGGTATTCATGCATTAGGGTATCTAAAGCGATGAGCTTCAAAATCAATAATCTCAGAGTGGCGGGACTTTAGGTGATTTTAATCCCTTCCTATACTTTTCTGCAATGCCCGAAGTTTTTTCCCAGACAGCATTTATTTTTCACATAATGAGAAAAAAAATATTTTCACTATAATTTAAAAAATTAAGAGTAAAATCAGAATTGACCAAGAAGGAATAGGTAATGAAATTCACAACAATCAATAATTAATCTTTGTATAGTACTTTAGACTTTAAATACTAAACTCACATTACCTTATTATTATAATGTTTTTACAGGGAATTAACAAATCATCACAGGAAGAATTAATCTATTTTCCAAGGGTTTTCTGTATGTAAAAACTAATGGGAAAACTATGAATATTAATTTAAAATATCAAAACAGCTAAATAGACTGCCTGGGTGGCTCAGCTGGTTAAGCAACTGCCTTCAGCTCAGATCATGATCCCAGGGTCCTGGGATTGAACCCCACATCGGGCTCCCTGCTCGGCGGGGAGCCTGCTTCTCCCTCTCCCACTCCCCCTGCTTGTGGTCCCTCTCTCGCTGAATCTCTCTCTGTCAAATAAATAAATAAAATCTTAAAAAAAAAAAAAAAAAACAGCTAAATAGGACTTGCAAAATTAGATTTTACTACTATAATAGTTTTGACTTTGAGAATATGTGACTTAAAATGAGAAAATAAATGTAAGAACTCTGACACGTAACTTTTTTTCCTTTTTTTTCATTGAAGTATAGTTCACACTATATTAGTTTCACGGTGTACGACACAGTGATTCAACAACTCCTTCTGTTATGCTACATAACCATACAACACTGTTACAATATCCTTAACTATATTCCGTGCTATATTTTGAATCCCATGACTTATTCCATAATCGGAAGTCTGCACCTCCTTTTCCCCTTCACCCCTTAACACATAACTCTTTTTTTTTTTTTTTTAACACATATCTCTTAAAGCATAAAAATAAAAAGAGATGACTTACTGCCATTGTTTGCCTTGTCAATTTAACCAACACTGTAACTAGGGATCCTACTGTGATGTTGTTGCTATCTTCATCATCCAATACTACAAGATGAGAGTAAAAAATGAGAGTAAACAATAAAATTCAATTTGGTACTTCAGTATTTCAAATATATTTTAAACTTAATAAAAAATATTTGACTGCCTACTCTATATAAAACACTCCACTACATGCCTTCAACAATGCACTCATTTAATCTTTAAAATAGCTCTCTGAAGATTATTTCCACTTAGAAGAAAGTGAGGTTCAAAACTAAAGTAAAATGCCTGAGGTCACATAATGGCTATATCGGCTCTGCCAAGTTTCAAACCCTGGTCTTTGAAAACGAAGAATAATGTGAGGCCTACTGTACCACAGCTTTCTTTCATAGTGATATAAAAATCTGTCACTCTATTAAATTGTACAAACCTTGTATTTACGAGATTTTACCTATATGATCAATGCCAGTCTGCCTGTCAGAAATAAAATAATTAGAACTAGTATTCTAAGTCACATTAATTTCTTAAGGCAAGAACTTCGAAGTTTTGTTTATAGTAAAAAGCACCTTAAAAAGCTTCTGCAATTGCTTAATTTTTCAAAACCACATTTGCTACACATATTGCCAAAAGCTAATAAAATAAACTTAACATTAAAATTAATATTAAAATTAATAAATGAAATAACTTACCAAACATATCTTATTCAAATTCATTTTTCCTGCAAATTTTATCTGTAAGAGTTTTCTTCACTATGTATTTCTGCCTAAGATTTTTCTAAGTTATGTTTATTTTACACAGATTTAGATTAGCATACTCTGTTCTGGCCTACATTAACACACCACCAGTTGGAAAAGAACGGCCTCCAACAAACTCTAACTACTTTCTCCTCCATTACTGGCTGTGAGGTACAACAGCTGGGCATCGAGAAGGATACAATATCCTGGGGCACCTGGGTGGCTCAGTCGGTTAAGCACCCGACTCTTGATCTCGGCTCAGGTCACAATCTCAGGGTATGGAGATCAAGCCCTGCATCGGGCTCCACGCAGAGTATGGAGCCTCTTAAGATTCTCTCTCCCTCTCCCTCTGCCCCTCCCCACCTCCCCCCGCCCCCGCATCCCCCCACCCCCTGCCTCGTGCTCTAAAAAAGAAAAAATAATTATTATTATTAAAAAAGAAGGATACAATATCCTTTCTTCAATCTGAAGTCTCCATTATCTCCTATCAAACCTGGGCTACACATTCTTCAACATTCCACAGTTGTATGCTCACATGCGTGAGCACTGCATGTGAATTAACAGCTATAACAATATCTACCTGCCATCTGAGGCTTTCAAGTGGAGAAAAAGCCTACAGGAGATTCTATACAGCCTCTAACCAATGTGGGAAAGAGATCCACCATCTCTAGCACTGGATCAGGCAGATGCTCCTTTCCTGCTTCTAAAATTCTTCTACTCTCCCTCCTTTAACTATATTACTCATATTACACATTTGGATAGCATTGTGAAAATATAATAAATTGTCTATACAAGATGCTACGGAATGAAATACATCATGAAGTTTCCCAGTGAGATCACAAGGAAATCCAAACTCCCCACCAAAGCAGTCCCAGTTTTCATTACATGTATCCTATACTCCAGCCAAATTGAAACCAGATTGCAGTTTACCTTACCTCTCAAACACCAAGTCTTTGAGAGCCATTTATCTCTTCTCAATTCCATTAGAATGCAAACTCAATAAGGCAGAAGCTTTGTCTTACCACTGCTTCCCCAACACCCAATAAAATGGGTGGCACTCAACAGTTGTTGAATGAATCAATGGCACACTGTCTGTGTCATTCACTTAACACTTGCCTTATGTTTCCTTGTTTTTAATCCTATGTTTATGTCCTACTTCCTCAACTAGACTATAAACTCTTTAAAGACAGATACCATTCCTAACACATCCTTGTATTCTTGGTCCCACAAGAATGTTCTCACAAGAGGAACTTAGTAAATGTCAAAACTCAGAATACTGTCACAATGAAGGAATGGGCAGATAATCTCTAATTCTGTAACCACTGTATGATACTATTATTCAGCTATTAAAATGGACACTCAAAGGACAATTGTGTAGGTAGAAAAATCTATTTTTTCACCCCAGCAGACATAAAGATAGAGACAGGTTGAGAAAAACACATGAAATGTGGCATAGAACATGGTAATTTCCAAGGCTTACTAAAGTAAATTGGACTTTTTAAACTTAATTTTAGAACTAAACAGCTATTTCTTTTACACTAACAATATACACTTCAAGTATCTTCCATTGCACCTGAAAATCCTTCATTCTTTGAAAAGTTAAGAAAGTCCTAAAACTTGAACTACAGAACAGAGAGTCCTCAAGCTTAATCCCATTCTGAGGATAATAAAAGTAAGATTCTATGGGATTCTATCAGTATTCTCAAAATTATTAAGCATGTATCATATTCCATCACAGCCAATCTGACAGGTAAACTACAGTTCTGGAAAGTCTAATTACACATTATGATATCAAATGTTTTGAGAACCTTAAGCCACATAAACAAAAGCCAATCTATCAAAAAGAGAAAAAATGTTCAACAGGGAAACCTCCCACTTACCCTGTGATTTTATATCCATAGTCACATATGGGAAACTCCCAAGGACAGCCATAACCTCTTCATATTTTTCATCTTCAAGGAAGTGAAGTAGATTGTGACGATCTGATTCTTTTAAACTCACCAAATCCTGAATAGTCTTAATTTTGTACTGAATTTTAAGAGAGAGAGAGAGAGAGAGAGAGAGAAAGAAAATAAATCCCAAAGTCATAGAATTTTTCACAAAAAGAAAATTAGCATGTTTCACTAAAACAAAATCCAATAACTTTTAGAAAAATGCTAAGATCATACTGGCTCCCAAACTTACAATGGTTCTACTTACAATTTTTCAACTTTACAATGCTGCAAAAGCAATGCATTCAGCAGAAACCAAACTCTGAATTTTTATCTTTTCCAGGACTAATGATATTTGATACAATACTATCATTATGCTGGGGAGCAGCAGCAAACTGTAGCTCCACCAGCCAGGCAATCACAAGAGTAAACAATCCATACACTTACAACCATTCTGTACCCATACAATCATTCTGTTTTTCACTTTCAGTACAGTATTCAATAAATTACAAGAGACAGATATTCAACACTTTATTATAAAACAGGCTTGTGTTAGATGATTTTGCCCAACTGTAGGTTAATATAAGTGTTCTGCGCATGTTTAAGGTAGGCTAGGCTAAGCTATGATGTTTGGTAGGCTAGGTGTATTAAATGCATTTTTGACTTAGGATATTTTCAACTTACGATCGATGGCTTTATGAGGATGTAACCCCACTGTAAGCTGAGGAAGATCTGCATACACATTTCAAAGCAAAAAATACAACTTTATAGCATTTCATGGCCTTTTATCCAAAGAAATTCAAATTTAGGATTTTTTTTTAATTACAAAGTTAATACAGGGTAATTTTTTAAATTTAGAAAAAATAAAGTTAGGAGGAAAAAAAAACAGTAATATTCATAGAATCTTGACCCAACCAAGAACAACTATCATTTGATATGCTCAGTCTGCTGACCCATATTTTCTATTTTAATGATAAAAACCTTTAAGAGTATGAATTTATCTCCAAGTACAACTGCACCCTTAAGGTTTTACTATGCAATATTCTCATTTTTGTTATTTTCTAAATACAGCTGTCTGTTATTGCAGTAATATCCATCTAGGCTAAAGGGATACTTAGGAGTGTGTTCATTTCCAGGCATTTGGTACTAGTTATTAATATTTACTTTCACAGACAGGGCTTAGATCATGAGGAATGTGGAATGCCCACTTTTTGATTACACAGTTTTCAATTCAAAATGTGAACAAATTTATAAGGGCAATACGATTACCTGAAAGGACAGAGAACTCATATGTGAATCTCTAATACACATTAGTTCTACCTTAATATACTATCAAATCCAATGTCTATCTTCCGCCCACTTTGTCTAATGTATGCAAAGTAATGTTTAAAATCTCCTATCAGAATTATAATTTGTTTTTTCTTATATTTCCTCAAGTTTTTTCATTTATACATATTTTTGCCATATCTTAAGATTCATTATCAGATCTTTACGATAGATTGCATTATCTAAATTAGAAGTATCTTTATTTGATCTACTTATGTTTTGAAAACTTAATTTTTTTTGTTCCTATTCAACCAATAAACCATGCCCAACCTTAAAAGCCAGGCATGAAATGACTGGAAAGCATACAGTGCATTTTTACTCTGTACATTTATTTCTGGTAACATAATATAAAGAACAAAGTCTTAATTGCTAAAATGCACTGACCTCCAAAGTAGTAAAATCACTTACAGTAGGTAAATTTAGACACCTCCCTAATCAAGAAAATGCTAATAGAACCACTTTAGGAATAGTTGTAGAGTGTTTAAGACATTCTAAATCTAAGAAAGTCATAGTAAACACTTCTAGAACACTTTTCATTCGTGCTACCTTTAAGTAACATGACAAACTGTTTAAAGCTAATTTTAAAGTGGCAAAGAATTACCTTTTTATGATTAGAAACCCTCCTAAGATTGTCCTCTTCAATGTGAGGGAGCTGCAGAAGGGGAGACTTAAACTGCTGAAGGCCCTGCACAGCCATCTGGGAAAGCTTCATGCAGTTTTCTAGGGATGCCAAAGTTGGAGCACGAAACTCCCTTTCTTAGAAAGAACAGGAATAAAAGAAAAAACAAGGCTGGACTTTTTATGTGTTCCAGAGTACACAACTCATCACGAAAACATGACTCATATGAATATCGTTAACACCTCAAATTTTAAGATCATAGTGTTGATTTTCCTTTAAAAGTTGTAAAATCCAGTATGGAGGTTCCTCAAAAAGTTAAAATTAGAACTACCCTATGACCCAGCAATTGCACTACTATGTATTTACCCAAAGGATACAAAAACAGATTCGAAGGGATACATGTACCCTGATGTTTACAGCAGTGTTATCAACAATAGCCAAACTATAGAGAGAGCCCAAATGTCCATCGACCAATGAATGGGTAAAGAAGATGTGGTGTATATATACAAAATGGAATATTACTCAGCTATCAAAAAGCATGAACTCTTGCCATTTGCAACGATGTGGACAGAGCCAGAGTATATTATGCTAAGTGAAATAAGTCAGAGAAAGATAAATACCACATGATCTCATTCATATGTGGAATTTTAAGAAAGAAAACAGATGAACATATGGGAAGGGGGGAAAAGAAAAAAAAAATAAAAGCCATAAGAAACTCTTAATGATAGAGAACAAACTGAGGGTTGATGGAGCAAGGTGGGTGGGGGATAGGCTAAATGGTGATGGTTATTAAAGAGGGCACTTGTGATGAGCACTGGGTGTTGTATGTAAGTGATGAATCACTGAATTCTACTCCAGAAACCAATGTTGCACTGTATGTTAACTACCTAAAATTTAAATTAAAAAAAAAAGTTATAAGATACCAAAAATATACAAACATGTTCAAATGCAACAACCATTATCCAGCAACAAGCACTGGTTTAACAGAAAAATTCTTTGCATCACCTCCCAAAACAGTAAATTATCAGTATCAATAACATACTGATACCATGCCAAGAACTGACATCAGCCATAACAACAAACCACAACCATTATCTCCTTTCTTAAGGGTCTCCCTTTCCATTACTGACCACAAACTCTTTCTTTTTTCTTTCCCCTCATTCTTTTCTCCCTTCATGCAAAAAACACTACATGTCAGATGAGTCATTATTACATCACTTAAAGAATTATTTCAAACTCATTGTTAAAATACAGAATAACCTAACTCTAAAAATATTCAAAGGAAGGAAAAGGTATCTTAAATCTCTACAAACAATAAGTGACAACAAACAATAAAACAATAAATAAATGCAAAAACGTGAATTGTGATAAAGACTTTACAAAACGGAACATACAGGAAAGAAGTAAGAAAAACCATGAATAAAAGTGGGAAATCTGATTCAACTTATATAATATATAGGCAGAATTACTGTAGGTACTCAAAAATCCTAAAACTGTAAGTATAATCTGCAGGAGCTTGCAAGAAAAAGTACAACATAAGTAATTACATTTCCACCTCACCTTCACGGCTCCGGGCCATTATTATTAGCTGGCAGATTACATTAACCATTTCTTGAAGTAGGGCAGGGCATTTTTTCAACATAAATTGCTGATCTGCAAAACAAATGAAAACCTGAAACAAATCATTCCACTTTTATAGTTAAAACATCTTTATCATCTATAGTCCAAGACTGATACTAAATTCAAGTTGTCCCATAAATATTTCAGATGACCTCAGAATTTTACAGGTTGAACACAACAGTTTCTCCTAAGCAGGACTGTCAAAAATCAGTCAGAAAACCCTAGATCAGATTAGATGTTTCAAAGGCAAATTTTTAATATTATGGTGTGCTTCATAAGTTAACTTCCTTTTTTGGAAGAATAGTCTTAAACTTAATTCTAATCTTACTATATTTAAGAACCTTAAGAATCTTCTTCTTGTGCACCTAAGTTTCTATAACTATGAATAAGTCCAAAGACTAAGATTGAGAATAAATCTTAACTCAATGCAGAAAGAGAAGGGGGAGAAAGAGGAAGGAGACAGACTCATTTTTACTGCATGTAATGGTTAACTATTAAGATCATCCACTGGGGTTAGTACTCAACCTAAAAAAATATTTGTTCCCTGTTACTTAGATAATTGGTAAAAAATGGAGATGGTTTCATATCTGTACAGAATATTAGAAAAATCAGAATTACTGGTTAATTTGCAACTCCAACAACAATGCCTAAATAGTGATCCTTCATTCCATCCTAAGTATCCTATCTTATCACCAATTACTGAGCATCAGCTAGCCTTGTTTTTGGAGGCATTTGGTTTTATTATTGGCTTTAAAAAGGGACAGAAGAAGAGGAGCTTCATTCAGAAAGAACATTTATTCCCTAGGTATAATAATTTTCTTTTAAAACTTCAAATGAAGTAATGCAAGTAAAGAAGAAATGACACTCAAATTCATGACGTCCCTGGAAACAGCACTGTCCCAATCCACTGCTTTTCTTTTACATAGAGAGGTGGCTTCAAGCAATTTAGGAAGCTTTCAATAAAAATTAAATCCTTTATCAGCAATTACTGCTGGAAGTGATGGTAGTAGTGGTGGTTGACTGAGATATTTGTTGTGAAATCCATTTTTTCTTCCCCCGAAAAGCTTAAAAAGCTTACAAAATCTTTTTTAAAAAGTCACTAGAAATTACTATATAATCTGCAACTGAATAAACATTTCTCAGAGTCTTCTCTCACCTTGAAATACTAAATTTTAACATTTGTCAAAGTATCTGACTTTAACCTTAGACTTTCAAAATATTTGTGAATTATGTAGCATAAAGTTTTCTTTTTAAAAGGTCCTTGAGCAATTATTTGATTGAGCAAAAAAGAACAGGGCCAAAACACTGCACATGAGGTCTAATTAAATCCACTGCTTTTGTACTATTAAAACCCTGCCAAGGGGCGCCTGGGTGGCTCAGTCAGTTAAGCATCTGACTCTTGGTTTCAGCTCAGGTCATGATCTCAGGTTCGTGAGATCAAGCCCCACCCCAGGCTCCATCCTCAGCTCCAAGTCTGCTTGAGATTCTTTCCCCTATCCTCTCCCTCCCCCAGCTCGCGTGTGCTCTCTCTCTAAAATAAATAAATGTTAAAAAAAAAACAAAAAACCCTGCAGATATTAGAATCTTACCTTCTTCAAGGGTCTCAGGAATTTTCATTCTAGCAAGATGAGACAGTAAAAGAACTCTGGCTTTCAGGCTATATGGGCAGGTAAGTGGAGGCTCATTCTTCTTTAGATTAATGCTGCCAATTTCTCTGATTAGCTAGAGTAAATAAAATAATTATTAAAAAATATATACCTAAAAAAGCATTAACTTTAATACCTAAATGCTTATATCAAGGAATCTGGGAGTTAGGCCTAACCTGAGGTATTAGAATATTATCTGTTGGTCTGCTTGTGGCATCTTTATTATACTGAGGATCAAATTCAGAGGCTCCAGCCAAAACCATGATAAGACCTAAGAAAACAAAAGTAATATGAAGGTAAATAAATACATTTGCTCACCTATTAACTTCCTCTCCTATGATATTTCATTAATCCTACACTGAGGCAATTTTCCACTTGCATGGAAAGCTAAAAATCATCCGAACTCCATTAACAAGTATTCATTTTTCCCATAAAAAAGAAACATTTCACTTTTTAAAATATGTACAATATTACCTATCACAAGTAAATAGAAATATCCATCAAATTAAGGGCCCCAAAGCACTGGATGCATTAAAATCAGTTTAAATAGCATCTGTTTCTAGACTTAAGCATGTGTTCCACAGAAACTTTCTACAGAGCAATTATTAAGTATCCCATGTGATCTTAATAACTATTAAGTGAAATAAAGAGGGGCTCCATAGTTAAACAAGGCCGAGAAACAATGAGTTAGAGAGAGTTTTAGGTCTGATGACTGGCACTACAGTCATGAATCTCACCTTCCAGCAGAAAATGCACGCAATGTATTCACAAAAAGCAGGACAGTACAGAGGTTAAGAACACAGACCCCAGAGTTCCACTCCCTAACTAAATGACCTAGGACAATATTCTTCACCTCTCTATGGGCTTCAGTTTCTTCAGATGTGCCTGACACACAGTAAGCACAGTAGTATGTGTGAGCCACTAACTACCATCACTACCCTCAAATGTTTCATGAAACATCTACTCCTAAAACAGCTGTATAATAAATGATGCCAACACTAAAGTAATCAAGGATGTATAACCAAGCCCACCAGCAACTAAACAGTGCTTTTCTCATAGAACTGTGTAAGGCTAAGTGTCACTGTCAGAAATAAAATAGGAATCAAGATCACTGACGCAAAAAAACACATTAAAACACACCATAAACATGAAACACTTTCATAAGGGGGTTTCTATATTAATATCTCAATTCAACATAAGGAAAAGTGATATATGTGTGTAAAAGGGAGAGTAACAACCACTTATTCCTCAGAAATAAAAGACCTGCTCATTCCAAAAATACTCCAAAAATAAAAGATCTGTTCACATAGTTACATGATTCTGAGAAGTCTCTTTCTCATTACCAAAAAAATTAATAAAACTGGCAAATCCAAACTACAGAAAACTCAATTTAGGTTTTGGAACAAAAATGTATTCTACAGTGAGGCACAATTTAAAACTTTTTAAAACTTGTGTCTTCTTTTTTTTTTTCCCCCAAGGAGGGGAAGCAGGGTTTTTCTATGATATGTCTGTAAGTTCTGCAGAGCAGTGATTCTGAAATGCAACATTATATATTCCAAGGATAAAATTCATACTGTTAGCTTTATGGAATCAAAGAAAGTATTTTAAATGGAACTTTTTTTTTCCATAAAGAAATTCTGAAATAAGAATCTGGGAATTAAATATTCTGGCAATTTTCTTTCAACACATCCAAGACCTCTACTTATTTTATTGAGACTAATACAGTATAACGTACTGATTTAGGGCTTGGGAACCAGACCTCTTGAGTTTGATCCTAACTCTACCACTTACTGTATGTATCCTTAAGCTCAGTTTCCCCATCTATAAAATGTGCTTAAAAACAGAAACTTACTTATGGGAGCAAAATAAAGATTGAATTAACACATACGTAATCCCTAGCAATGCCTGGTATATAATACTCAAGAAATATTAGCTAGTATTATTACAAAATTAACCCACATGAAGCTTTACCATACAATTTCTAGGGGGAAAAAAAAAATATATATATATATAGCTGAGTAAATGGGAATAATAGAAACACAATACATGTGGGCGCCTGGGTGGCTCAGTTGGTTAAGCAACTGCCTTTGGCTCAGGTCATGATCCCGGGGTCCTGGGATCGAGTCCCACATCAGGCTCCCCCTGCTCTGTGGGAAGCCTACTTCTCCCTCTGCCTCTGCCTGCCACTCCCCCTGCTTGTGCTCTCTCTCTCTCTGTCAAATAAATAAATAAAATCCTTAAAAAAAAAAAAAAAGAAATACATGTGATAAAGGGTGTTAGCATTCTCCTCCAGCTTTAGTTATATGAACAGAATATAAAACTGAAATGAAATGTCTCCAGTTGAATATATATCACATAAATGACTTGGAAAATAATCTAATATCACAGCTACTTAAATTTACTTACGTTTCATATCCATATTTCGGGTTTTATAAACGAAATATGTATAAATCTGTGTTGTGCGTATTAGAATCTGGTCTCCACTATAACGTATTGAGCGATACCACCAAGAACCCTAAAATGCAAATAAAATTAAACAATAAATAAAGCATCAAAACCACAATAAATATTAGGTTTGATGCAGAATATGTTTCTGGTCAAATTTTCTAAATGTTCATAAAACAAGTAACAATACCTGAACTTTAGAACAAATGCTTTGTTACATATTTCAAATTATTTAGCAAGTATTCATACTGGCCAACACCTAAACACCAACCTACCTCACTACATATATATGATTAAAACATTTATGGTTCAGTTAGAAGCTGAAGACAAAACAGAAACAAAACAACCCATTGCTATAAAAGCAACAAGCTGGTTTCTGACAGTTAGTATTTAATAAATATTTGATAAATAAGTGCAGGAGCACTTTTACAGTTGATATACTACTTTCATTCACATGATTCCATATAGCTGGATCCTCACACAACAAACCTATGAAGAAGGCAAGACAAGTTAATTATCAGTCTCACTATGGGACTCAGAGGAACTATAAGACCAGAAAGAAAACCACCCAGTCACAAAAGAAACAGTAAAATCATAAACTTTATGTTATCTCCATATTGAGGTGTTATGCAATAGTTTTTAAAATGAGTTTGCTCTATATGTTGTGCCTCCAATATAGGAAGCAAAAAAAGTCACAGAACAATACATACAGTAAGATGACATTTTTTTTTTTAAGTGTGTGTGTATATACAATCCATAGAAAAATCTCTGAAAGGGGCACCTAGGTGCCTCAGCTGGTTAAGCGTCCAACTCTTGATTTCGGCTCAGGTCATGATCTCAGAGCTCCATGCCCAGCAGGGAGTCTGCTTGAAATTCTTTCTCTCCCTCTCCCCTGTCCCTCCCCCTCCTCAAAAATAAATAAATAAATATTTTTTAAAAAAATCTGAAAGGGAGAACACCAAACTTATCAGTGATTATCTCTAATGAAGAAATGAAGTTGAGGGAGGTGATGAAGGAAGACATTCTAAACTCTAAATACATCTGTATTATTTCAGTTGTGTAACTTTTGTATTGGGAGGAGATATACTCTAACATACTCAAATGATATCACCTTTAGAAGACCTTTAAAGTATACTTGAATATAAGATTCTTAAAATTCAAGGATCAATGGATTATATTCTAATACAAATTGCAATCTTACAGGGAGATTCTAAAGCATGCCACCAATTCCCTTTCCAAAAATTGTTAATAAAAAGAGTTAGAACTTACTACAACAACTGGAAGGATAACCATGAATGCTAATCCATATACAAGTAAAACCTAGAATGGAAAAGAAAATAATTATGCCTTTCACAGGTCAATTATAATACCTAAGAACACTTATTTTTAGGTTTACATGGGAGAGGCACTATCAAAAGCACTCCTCATGTATTATTTCATTTAATCCTTATTTTCAAACTCTATGAGAAAGGTACCATTATTATTTTCCTTTTGCAAATACAGAACCTGCAGCAAACACAGGTTACATGACTTGTCCCAAGTCACACAGCTAGTAAGTGGTGGAGCCAGGATTGGAATCCAGGCATTTCAACTCTAAAATTTTATGCTTTTATCCACTATAATAAATTACCTTTTAATCTGCTCTGTAGATAACACCAGCAAAACAGCCTTATAAATGGTATTTTCCGTCCAGTCAGGTATTTATACATGCACACCTTCGCAAGTAGTTAGTGTCTTAGAAATAAATAATAGAAGCCTGGTTCCTTATCAAGGAACAACTTCATAATGTTCTGTTTACAAGTAATTTCTATCTATTGATCTTAGATTTTTCTCCTACTACTTGATCCCAAATCAGGTAGCTAACTATCTTTCTCTTCTCCAGTATTCCCACAGTAATCCTAAGCATGACAGACACTCTTATATATGAAACCACATATCCCTTAAGATAATGTTCGTCAGCCATAAAATAACATTAAACAGCCATTTTCAAAACAAATTACAGACTATATGAATTTTCTTTTTTATTGCTTCAAAGACAGCTCCTAATCATTTTTAAGAAATGTGAAACAGGGAAACATCTATTCCTGAACAATAGGTTAAGGTAATTCCCAACGTTTTAGAGTTGCAGCGTCTATCACTGATTAAAAGTCTGATATCCTGGGGTGCCTGGGTGGCTCAGTTGGTTGAGTGTCCAACTCTTGGTTTTGGCTCAGGTCATGATCTCACAGTCATGGGACTGAGCCCCCACGTTGGGCTCCACACTCAGTGCGGAGTCTGCTTCAGATTCTTTCTCCCTCCCCCTATGCCCCTCATCTCTCTCTCTCTCTTTCTCTCTCAGGTAAATAAAATCTTAAAAAAAAAAAAAGTCTGATATCCTACTGCCTCCCTAAGTACCATACAGAATATATACAGCATTAATTTAGCATATATTATAACATTAATTTAGCTTGGATAAATGTAAAATGAAGGATAATTCCAATTTTGAGTACTACTTAGGATACCATATAAAACCAAAGTTCTCCAAACCAATGGTAAGACTTGACCTGAAACTGCCTCCAAAAGAAATCACAACTTTAAGGTTTTAAAACTACATTTAGAACACACTGCCCAAATAGCAACCTAATAATGAGAACCAATTCTTTTCTCCATTATGTAAAAAGTTTTCACAATACACAGTTACATTAAAAACAGCACTGCAGTATTTTTTTATAGCTCCCTTTATATTACTAAGCTATATCTAACACATTATAATGTGTCTTATTTACATGCACTCACCAAAATTGAGTTTTTCTGGTCGACTATCCAAGCTGGCAAGGCAATTCCAAAGCTTGTGGCTAAAACAGAAAGAGTATTTCTGAAGAATCTCCACTTTCAGTTTTATTATTTAGTTATATCCCAAAATTCTTCCTCCCAACTCCCCCCAACCCAAAAAAAGCTTTAAGAAAGATTATATTATGTGTGTTCCCATTACATAAAAGTTAATGGATTTTTCCAGAAGGTGGGGGGGGGAGAAACTCAACCAAAGTACATGAATTCCTTATTAAATCTAAATTCTTTTATATGTCCTGGGTACTGTAAACACTGTGAATATACAAGAAAATGTTTTAAAGTCAATAAAGAAAAACAGATTGTTTTCATCCAACTTTTATCAACTGCTAGTTGGAAATGATGAATAATTACAGTGATTACTCTTCTCATCAACCCGATCTAAGTTCTATCTTTCAAACTAGTTGCTAGAAAGAAAAATAAAGTAAAAATTAGCTAAAGAGAGCTCATTTAAATATCTATTTAGCTCCTTGAGGTTATAATTTTCCTATTAACTAAGAAAATCAAAATATTCTTTTCAATCTACTAATATTTTCATTATACACACACATACACACACACATATATACACCATATCACCAGTAATTTGTAGTTATTATTTACCACACCTTGAGGGCCATCTGGATTTCCAAACTCTTCCCAATTTTTCCGCGACTCTTCATCAGTTAAACTAGCATTAAAAGAACAAAATTGCAAAATTAGAAAGGCACATCTGAAAAGTACTCATATATACAAACTCTATCTAACCAACTCATTTCTTATAGATATTAATTTTAGAAAATCAAGAAAAGCCTCTCTGAAATCAGAAAAAAAGAGAGAGAGGAAAGCAAGGAGTTCTACATTAAAGCAAATGAGAACTACTGAGCCTTTACAGAAATTCCTGGTTGGCCCGTGGTTTCTCAAGTTTTGCGAGTTCAAGCAGGAAGATAAAACTTTAAAGGTTACTACATTTTCTGAGAAGGCAGGGAGGATTACAGGTGACTTTCTTCTTATATTTCTTCTTATATCCTCATATATTTTCCAAAATTTCTTCAATGAGCACTGTTTAGACTTTAATAATAATATATACCTATTTATAAACTTAATACAAATTAATAATAATAATCCCCCCAAAACTGGTACCACATTCTCAAAGAAAAAAATGAATACCTGTAAAATTCCATTGCTATAGAAAAGGTCATTTGCATTGTGCTGAGGTCACAATTTTCTCCTAAACCAACTGCCAGAAGGACTAGGATAATACCTGCTAAAGCAACAGCTTCCTAACCCAGCAATATAAAAATGACAGAGTGATTTTTTTAAACACATAAAAAGAAATATTACCCTTGATCTGGGCCATGGCTCAAGGCACAAAATGAGAGTGGTTTTATTCCAGGTCCCAAAATAGATGTTAAAAAAATACTAAAAGAAAATTTCAATTCCTTCAAAAACTTTACAATGTTGTTAAGCAGACAAGGCAGACACACACAAAATGACCAGTAGTATCATAAGAAAGGCATTTTTTGAAGACTAAGTGGCAAAAGATTATGTTTATATCCAAACCTAATTTTAACATTCCCAGAATATACACACAAATGTAGTTTTCTATTCAATAAAGCTCCACATTAAGAGTGAAAATGCAGAAGTATCTTTAAAAACTAGCAAAAATTTTCAATGAGTTCAAATTTTTTTCCTCTAAACCATTCTATTTTTTATTATTTTTTTTAAGTAAGCTCTACATCCAATGTGGGGCTTACACACTATACTGACTCAGCCAGCCAGGTGCCCCCTAATTTTTTTTTAACTGAAGTACAGTTAACACACAATATTACATTAGTTTCAGGTGTACAAAATAGAGATTGACAAGTTTCTAAGTTATGCTATGCTCACAAGTGTAGCTACCATCTTTCACTATACAATGCTATTATAATAACATTGACTGTATTTCCTATGACTTATTTTTAAAATATTCCCTTTTATTCCTATGACTTATTTCTTCTGTAAATCTGTATCTCCTACTCCCCTTTACCCATTTGCCCATCCTCCCATCCCTTGTCCTCTGGCAACCTCAGTTTGTTCTCTGTATTAATGGGTCTGTTTCTGCTTTTTGGTTATTTGTTTTGTTTTTTAAGCTCCACATATAAGTGAAATCATATGGTCTGTCTTTCTCTGCCTTATTTCATTTAGCATAATACCCTCTAGGTCCATCCATGTTGTCACAAATGGCAAGATCACAACCTTTTTTATGGACAATAGTCGTGTGTGTGTGTGTGTGTGTGTGTGTGTACCACATCTTCTTTATCCATTCATTTATCAATGGACACTTGGGTTGCTTCCATATCTTGGCTATTGTAAATAATACTGCAATAAACATAGGGGTGCATATATCTTTTTGAATGAATGTTTTTGTTTTCTTTGGGTAAAAACTCAATAGCGGAATTACTGGATCATACGGTATTTCTATTTTTAATGTTTTGAGGAACCTCCACACTGTTTTCCACAGTGGCTTTACCAATTTACATTCCCAACAACAGTGCACGGAAACTTCCACATCCTCACCAACACTTATTTTTCTTTTTGACTGTAGCCATTTTGACAGGTGAACGGTGATAACTCACTGTGGTTTTGATTTGCATTTCCCTGATGATTAGTGCTGTTGAGCATCTTTTCATGTGTTTACTGACCACCTATATGTCTTCTTTGGAAAAATGTCTATTAAGGTCTTCTGCCCATTTTTTAATTGTATTGTTGGTTTTTTGGTGTTGAATTATGTAAGTTCTTTATATATTTTCGATATTAACCCCTTACTGAATATGTCATTTGCAAGTATCTTCTCCCATTCAGTAGTTTGCCTTTTTATTGGTTTCCTCCACTGTACAAAAGCTTTTCATTTTGGTGTAGTCCCAATAGTTCATTTTTGCTTTTGTTTCCCTTGCCTTATAATTTTTTGAATCTTTTTAAGTAGGCTCCATGCCCAGTGTGGAGCTTCAACTCACAACCCTGAGATCGAGTCCCATGCTCTATTGACTGAGCCAGCCAGGCACCCTGCCTTATGAATTTTATCTAGAAAAATGTTGCTATGGTGGATCTCAAAGAAATTACTGCCTATGTTCTTCTAGGTGTTTTATGGTTTCAGGTCTCATAACTAGGTCTTTAATCTATTTTGAGTTTATTTTCGTGTATGATGTAAGAAAGTGGTCCAGTTCCATTCTTTTGCATGTAACTGTCCAGTTTTCCCAGCACCATTTTTTGAAGAGACTGACTTTCCCCATTGTATATTCTTGCCTTCTTTGTCAGAAATTGACCATATAAATGCAGGTTTATTTCTGGGCTCTCTATTCTGTTCCACTGATCTGTGTGTCTATTTTTGTGCCAATACTATACAGTTTAGTTACTATAGCTTTGTAGTATATCTTGAAATCTGGAATTGTTATACTTCCAACTTTGTTCTCCTTCCTCACGATTGCTCTGGCTATTCGGGGTCTCTTGTGGTTCCGTATAAATTTTAGAATTATTTATTCTAGTTCTGTGAAAAACGCTATTGGTATTTTGATAGGGATTATATGGAATTTGTAGATTGCTTTGGGTAATACAGACATTTTAACAATATTAATTCTTCAATCCATGAGCATGGAATATCTTTCCATTTCTTTGTGTCATCTTTAATGTCTTTCATCAGTGTTTTATATAGAGTACAGAGGTCTTTCACCTCCTTAAGCTTATTTCTAGGTATTTCATTCTTTTTAATGTAATTGTAAATGAAATTGTTTTCTTAAATTCTTTCTGCTATTTCATTATTAGTGTGTAAAAATGCAACCAATTTCTAGGTATTAATTTTGTACCCTGCAACTTTACAGGGTTCATTTATTTATTATTTATTTATTCATTTATTACTTTTAAAAGTTTTTTGGTGGTCTTTAAGGTTTTCTATGTATAGTATCATGCCATCTGCAAAAGGTTACAGTTTAACTTCTTCCTTACCAATATGGATGTCTTTTATTTATTTTTCTTGTCTGACTGTTGTGGCTAGCACTTCCAGTACTATGTTGAATAAAAGTGGTGAGAGTGGACATCCTTGTCTTAGCTCAGTTTTTCACCACTGAGTATGATGTTAGCTGTGGGTTTTTCATATATGACCTTCATTATGTTGAGCTATGTTCCCTCTAAGAGTTGAGGGAGAGTTTTATCATAAAACAGATGTTGAATTTTGTGAAATGCTTTTTCCGAATCTACTGAGATGATATCTGATTTTTATTCTTCGTTCTATCAATGTGGTCTATCACCCTGACTGATTTTGCAAATACTGAGACGTCCTTGCATCCCCAGAATAAATCCTACTTGATTGTGGTGAATGATCCTTCTAATATATTGTTGAATGTGACTTGGTAATACTTTGTTGAGGATTTCCGCATTTATGTTCGTCAGGAATTGAAAATATTTTTAAACTTATCAATTTGGTCATTTATGAAAACAAGTACATTGACATCTTCAGTCCCTTTTTAACTTTAACTCCACTTATACTATTTGACCTAAGTCCACAGTAAAATACAGAAGCCAACAAAAAGCACTGTAGAGAGGTTCATAAGGACGGTGCTTATGGTGGCTCTTTTCTGCTAAGGGAAGGATATTTCTCAAAAAATTTTGCCCTGGTTTCCCTGTACAACTTTGCACTTATCCAGGGGTTTTGCTATTATTTTTCTCAATATTCTGTCCTCTAATCAGATTCTTTTCCCAAAAATAATTATCTGTCCGCTCTACCTTTTTAATGATGGCAGCATAATAAACTGCTTTGTTCTCTATACAATGCCCTCGATTTTGCAAAATAAAGCATAGCTCACATCATAGAAGCACTTGATTTTTTCAAACTGCATACACAGCTGATTACCATTCCATTAATTCACTCATTAAGCTGACTTGTACAACTGGTGTGTGACAGGCACCATGCTCCATACTCAATGAAATTAAAAGAACTTTATCATAAACTTTTTAAAAGTGTAAGAAAGCAACATTTTTGGCTACTTATTAGTGCTTCAGTATACCACTCCTAAGACAAAACACTTAAAAGTTATGTAATTTTAGGGGGCGCCTGGGTGGCTCAGATGGTTAAGCGTCTGCCTTCAGCTCAGGTCATGATCTCTAGGTCCTGGGATCGAGCCCCGCATCAGGCTCCCTGCTCAGCGGGGAGTCTGCTTCTCCCTCTCCCTCTCTCCCTGCTTGTGCTGGCTTTCTTGCTCTCTCTCTCAAATGAATAAATAAAAAATCTTAAAAAAAAAAAAGTTATGTCATTTTAGTATAATTCATATATAATAAGCTTAAACAAGACCAATAATATTAACATAATTTTTAAAAATTCAAGGAGTATAAAGTTTCCTAAACATGATTAGATCCCTTAACTTTGCAGGTGGGAGGTTGTGTCATAGATCCTGTTACAAATCTGATAAAATCTCTAACCCTTCTGGCCCTGGAAAAATGCATAGTTAACAAATACACATAAATTCTGTATACAGTTTCAGGGGTCCCAGATTTTACATCCTGATCTAGAGAATGTTTTCATTAGATTATAGGTGAATGACCCTGAGTTGACTACGTAAAGCTAAGTTACATATTCATGCATAGAACACACAAAAACACGGTTTTTTTTAAAAAATAGCTTTAAAGTAACATCTATGTTGTCCACTTGTTATAAAGTAGCTTAAACATAGGTTTTACACCCAAAAGCCAAATCCCAACTATATCCAAGAGAAACCAGAAACTATGAACCAGAAAATTCAATAGTTGGTCTAACTCCTCGAAACTAACCACCTTCTTTCCTTTAAGTTAGAAACTGGTATGAAGAAATAGGAATGACCCAGCTTGTTATTATAATGGGCAAATAAGGGAAGAGAAAATATCCTGAACAGCCAAAGCAAATTCTAAAAAACTTTGCAGTTCAAAGCCTATAAATGCATTCCAAAAGCTGCTTGAGTTATACTTAGGCTGCTAGAACTATGCATAAAATGGGAACTTCAATCACCCAGAACTTATATTTATCTAATCCATTTATACTTATACAAGTTACAAGATCTCAAAGTTCTGGGTCCCATAATTATTTTACTCTTTCATTTGTCTTACGGACCATCAACTATTTAAGACATTTTACTTAAAAAAAGCATTCTATAGCTTGATCATATAATTGAGTTAAAACCAAAGGCCATATATTCTTCTTCTGTACTTTTTAGAATAGTGACCATACAACATAAAGAGTCAGATTTCCAGTAACGTGAGAACAAAATCATGAACTTAAGAATGTTACAATACCTGAAAACTGAGCGGGGAGGGGGGAACAAAGGGACTAAAATTAAAACTACCAATTAAACAATCTTAGCTACCTGACTTCCTCTGGGTATCTTCAGTTCTTCTCAAATTACCTGAAGACAGCAACTAAAGCACTGTAACACTTGTGCAATGAGAGTAAATGCTTGGAAGAGACACAATGAAAAAAGGGGAGACACCAACTGAAAGACAGCAATCTGGAGGACATCTGCCATGCAGAAAACAAAATGTAGTACACACTTCAGAAGTTCCTGAAGGCACTGCTTTATCGCAGAATCATACTCACATATGTAACAAGCAACTCACAAAAAAGAGGGGAGAGGAGACACAGTCAATATACTTTTATTAAGCACAAAATGAGTATTTCCCAAACTTCTGTAAGTCATATACCACTTCTACTTGCTATTACATCTGAGTATCCTATTAACCTTTTTTTTCTTTTAAGATTTTATTTATTTATTTGACATAGAGATAGAGAGGGCGCACAAGCAGGGCAAGTGGCAGGCAAAGGGAGAGGGAGAAGCAGGTTCTGCACTGATCAGGGAGCCCGATGCAGGGCTCGATCCCAGGACCCTGGGATCATGATCTGAGCCAAAGGCAGATGCTTAACCAACTGAGCCACCCAGGCGCCCGTCCTATTATTTACTTCTATTTTTAAAATCAGCACAAAATTATACATCACTGAGTCCTCTAAAAATAGACAACATTTTGTCTGTATTTTACTCTTTAACATAAGAGTTGTGTTGGGATATGCCTATGAGTCCTGAAGAATCCAGTTAACTTTTATCTCTTGTAATATTAACACTCAAGGAAAGACTATCTCTAATTTTATATACCCTTATCTTGTTTCCCAAAAATTAAACTAGTCTTTAGATAGCTTAATAAGATAAGCTACATTTCCAAAATAAGAGAAATAGATCTAGTCTAAAAAAAGCCTAGATATGAAAACAAGGTGTAAGTATATCCTCTTCTAATCAGAATGCTTAGAAAATAACTCAATTAACATATTACCTACTACTGAATTTAACTAACTTCACAGGGCAAAAGCACTACTCTAAGTTACTTAAAATTCAAGTTTAGTTAAATTAGCAGTTTAGGGTTGTCAGGCAGTTCCATAAATAATAGACTCAACATATAAGGTCAGCATTTAAAAGCTTATGACAACTATTTTATTCAAATAAAAAACTATCTTTACCACTCCTAAAAATGTGTAATGGGTCCTATGATACTTACGCTGCATAAGCTTTTGCTATCCTCATGAACATAACTTCATCACCTCCTTTATCTGGATGATATTTAAGTGACAGCAAACGATACTGTTTCTTAATTTCTGCTACTGTTGCCCCCTAAAAGGAAAGCTTTGTTTTAGTTAAAATAAGCACAATGCTGTAAAAACATAATTCACCCTATTTTGAACTTTAAATATAAACTATTCGGGTATTTTCAGAAAGAGAAAACGTTTTCATCCTATATATTTGTCCCATAAGTTTCATCCCATGTATTTTTTAAATAAAAATATACTTATTTTGTCCAATATGTTTATTTTATTGAGCACCTACTGGGTGTTGTGTAACACCAGGCACCAAGGATTTAAGGATGAAACCACACAATGCCATATTAAAGTAAAATAAAAAGATAGCAACATTTAAATATCAAAGTGATCACAGTAAATTAAGTCTGTCTGAAGAAACTCTCAAATCAAAGGTTAACTCCTTTTCTAAGAAATAATCAGAAGAATATTTGGTTTCATTTGTTTATCAATACTTTAATATTAAACACTTAAGAAGTTTACCTACCTGTTTCCTAATTAGACTCAATTTCTATTAATAAATTTTTCATATTGAATTTTATGGCATTAAATTGTCCCCCCAAAATCTTTTAATCTTAAAAAAAAATCTCTCTTGATCATGATCATCGCAATAAGAAAAATCAGATGATATGATGCAAATTTTGCTTCTACAAAACCATTAACAATGCAACCAGTTCTTTGTAAGACAGAAAGACTTAACACACTGCTTTAGTGTCAACTAACACAGGATCATGAGATTTTTACCATCCAACTAACATAAATGAACCCCCTGGTTTTAACTTTGCATTAAGCCAATCTTATAAAAGTCTTTTAAAAATATACTAACTTCTCATCTCATCTTCAAACATTCTTGTATTTATCAATTTCAAACCAAGCCTTACTAGGATGGAATTTAACATCTGCAGCTTAAAAAACATATATACATTAGAATAATAATGGATTACACATCCAAAGTCTGATTTCTTTAGGCACAACCCAATTCCTTTTAGGATATGGGCTTACAGTATTTTCACAGGGTCAATAAACTAATGTGCATTGTAGAAAAATACTACTTACAGGATCCAAATTTAATACTTCATAAGGATTGTATTCTTGATATTCTCGGTCTGTTTTGGAAACTTTGTATGCAAGGAATAAGAACAATGCCCATCCCGCAAGCAGAACTATTTTCCTGTTTAGGAAAAAGATAAGTGAAGTATAAATAAATATACCTATATGGGTTTCCTTTAAGAATCTGTAAAGACATATGGCAGAACAAAGCAACAAAACAATCTAAAGTATCCTACATCGCTATGATATTGACTCAATTCTATAATCTCTGAGTTGTAAACTCCTGTCACAACCAGAACAGCGCCTTTTTTTACCTTTGAATTCTCTAGAATCTAGTAGTCTGCACCTAGAATCTTACATGTAATATTCCCTCAATTACTATTTGCAGAATTTTATGTATAGAACTTAATTCAACTTATTGGTCTCATTATATTAGATCAAAATATATTAATACTAAGTATTCAATAAACCATTTATGTAAAAAAAAAAAAAAGAGCTGCTCTTAACCTAATAATTAGACTTTGAGTAAGATAAACTGCAAAAAATAATGGGTGAATGAATAGCCTTGTTTATAACAGTAAAACTTTAGAAACACATTAAATATCCATTTATATGGGACTAATTAAATAAACCATTTATAGGAGACTAATAAACCAAGACACAGCCAAATAATTAGCCAATACAGATATAGAAAGATGTACATAATTGGATAAAAAGGGATATAAAGGAATATATAGTTTAAAAAAAACAACAAACCTAACCTCTTCTCTCCAATATGCTCTGTTTAGTAAAAATATTTAAAAGACTGATATTACCAGTGTTGGAGAGGCTAAAAAAAAAAAAGGAACACTCATACCCTTTACACTCTGAAGGACTGTCTGGCAACAAGGTATCAAAACCCTGAAGAAGTACATACCCTTTTAACTATTTCAAGAAATTTAGAAGGAAGTAAACTAGAATTAGGTATATAAAGTATAAAAAGCTGGTTACAGATATATAACAGAAATAATACACAGAATACACAGAAATAACAACAGAAAACACACACAGAGATGTCCATCAATAGAGTAGTAAACAAATTAACGGTATATTAATAAAGTGAAATACCATCTAGCCAATAAAAACAATATTTGCTGTGGAAGATCATTAAATTAAATTAAAACAAGAAAAACAGCTTTCCAAGATATATGTATAATATGTATAATATGCTATTTTTAATAAATAAAAGTTTATTAAAAATATAGAAGGTAAATCATCTTAATAGTGGCTATCTTTAAGTGATGAAATTGAGTAATTTTATTTTTTTATTTTACTAACTTTATATCACAATTTGTTATGCTAAGTAGGAACCGTTAAAGACATAAAATGAATCCTACGAGGCCTAATCAAACAAAATTGGAGTGACCTTCTTTTCAAAGACAGAAAATATTCCATGTGTTTAAGCTCATTTGGTAGAAACCTAGCTTAAAAATATTTATTTGGAATGAACCTCTAGGATCAAGTTTAAATCCACCTACTGACCTTTATCACCCAAATTAAAAAAAAAAAAACAAAAAACAAAAAACAAAATCCCCATCTCCCAAAGTTCCCTAAGCTTTTCCTACCATCATGCTTTCGCTCTTGAATCTTTCCACCTAAAATTCCCATTCCCCATTTCTGCCTATCCAAACTCTATTCATCCTTCAAGACTCACCTCAAAGCAGTCCTTACCCTTGTCAAAGTGATCAATGGGGAAACCAGGGTTACAGTCACTAAGAAGCAAAACCCATGACTTTTCTCCTCTAACTCACTGCAAGCTCCTTGAGCATGTGGACAGGATCTTACTGAGTTTTTGACTAACCCCAGAGTAGCTTAAACAGGGTTGGCATTCAGATACAAATTTCTTTCCATCTAGCCAAAATAATGTTCTAATCCTTATTAAATACCTAATACTGCAAACTTCTTTCCATACTGCCTATATCCCCAAAGAGGAAAAGAATGCCCTACCTGGAACACTCCCACTTTTACCTAGCTATCTAGGGAGAGGTAATTAAGAACACAGGCTCTGGAAAACTACGTGAGATCAAATCCCACCCAGCTTGACCACTTCTTAACTTAGAGATCTTGGAAAGTTGCTTTGTCCTTTACAACTCAGTTTCCAATTTATAGAGTGGGTTTGAGAATTAAAAGAGATTAGGTATGTAAAGCACCTAGAAGGTATCTCACAGATAGTAAACAATTCCTGTTAGCTGTTCTCAGGATGTCTTACCCAATCTCAGCCCTGACCTCACTCGGAGAAGCCTTCTCTGTCTCAAGCCAGAAGGCCCTTCCTCTGCTCTGTCATGGCACACCCCTCACAGCCCTTACTAAACTCTATTATCATTACTTGTTTACTTGCCAGTTTCTCCCACAACTGTTAAGTTGCTGAACCACATCTATTTGTTAATCACAATATATCAGTTCCTGGTATATTACCTGACACATAAATAATCGGCACACAATGACTACTTATTGAATGAATAAGGAGAATAATTTACATAGTAATTTTTAACTCAAACCCAAAGTTTGCCATACCTTCGATATGCTACAGAACACTTGAAAATCTACAAGTTAATAATTCCACATTTTGTTTTGCCAATACCCCAAAAGGCTAAGAAAGCTCAGAAAACAAAGATAAAAGTAAAATTGAAAACCACTAAAACAAGACTTAAAAGCAAACAAGGGTAGCAGGGAGAGAAATCAAAACACCTAGGATATACTATACCCCACGACAGATGCTCTCCATGTTGCACCTGGCTCTCTAAGCTCAAGAATGAAGAGAGGATTAGAGAAGCTCGTCATAGAACCCCCCAGGCTGATGAAAACTGTAACAACCAATAACACTATGCTTTAATTTCCTGAAAGCCAAAGCAAAGGTGGAAACATAATGGATTTCATCATGATCTACACCCAATTTTTTAAAAACATATTTAGGTCCTGTGAAAAGATAAGCGTTTTTCCCTACATATAGCGTCAGTGATCAACTTGTGAAGTCTTGTGTTTTTACTCTAAGTATATTTTAAAGGTCATTTTGGAAGCAACTTGCTGAAATTAGAGCATCACACAATGACTGCTTAATTGTGAACAATGCTTTAAGGTTAAGCAGCACAAAGGTTTTGATGTTTCTGACCTTATCTAAATTGTTACCAGTTATCTATTTAATTCTTCCTCACTTATAAACATCCCTTAATTTGTGTTTCCATTTACATAAATCAGTTTACTAATCACTAAAGAGAACTTCACAGAGTTGGGTTTTTTCCTTGAAAACTGTGGTTCAGATACCCACAAAGTATTGACCAAAACCAAAAAAGGAAGAGATTAGGAGGCCACAACTATTTGCCTTGCTACCTCATAAAACTTTAAAATGAGAAGCAAAAGCAAAGAATAAACAGTGAACATAAAACTACTCTTCTAAACACTAATTTTGCCTTTTAGTTTCGCATCAATGAAGAACTCTTAACACCAAAGCTAAAATTTCCCTCCCTCTGCAAAGGAACCAAACTAGGCAGAGTAAAACCTTACCAAGAAAAACCATTTAAGCCCCCTGAAGTTACACAGATATGTTGAAAACTATCATCATCATTTAAACCAAAATTAAAAAATCAATGGCTCTACCTTTACTAATTATCACTGCTAGTTCTTCCCCTCCTATCTACTGGATAGATAGATATAAGTAATTCACAAGATACAATCCTCCAATAATAGCAACTCTTTCACCTTACAGATTCACCTACTACCTCAAAATTGATGACTCAGGGTGAAGACCCAAAGCCTAGGCTCTAAACCAGCATACCCCATAGCCTCACAAAATCAAATAAGCCTCCTCTAATTAAACATGCTAATGGCCTGTTTAATCAGATGGGCCTGCCAAAATAAAAGGTCCCCGGCTCTACCACTTCTAGCTCCAGGACCCTGGTCAAGTTACCTCATCTTCCTCTTAATTTCTTCATCTGACAAAATAGCAAGAACATCTACTTTGAAGTTAATAATAAAATTATGAGATAACACATAAAGCCCTAGCACAGCATCTGGCATACAGTATGTGCTCAATAAACTTTAATTATCACTATGAAATGCAAACTTGATTATGTCACCTCCCTGCTTTTGATAATCTTTAAAGATTCTCCCATAGTCTTTAAGGCAAAATGCAAATCCTGACAAGATGCACAAGGTCTTCCTTCAGGATTTGACTTCCCTTTCTCCCTTCCTCCCCCAAGTCAGAAGTACATTCTCTCCTTTGAACTTCTAAATCACTGTTTAGAAAGCTCCCAAATTCACATCTTACTTCTACCTAAGGCTACAATTTCTTTAAACATATGGTTTATTTATCATTATACCCATATTTTATATGTTACCTAGCAAAGAGTAAGCACTAAGTATTTTTTTTTATTGAAACCAATTACTTACTTTACTGTAGGAATAATATTTGGCTGGGGTTTTAATAACCGTAAACGATACCACATACATCTTCCATATACTTTTCTGATATTCTTTAATCGAATTTGCTCTGTCAAAAAAAAATAAATAAATAAGGTGGTAAGTTAAAGCATTTTTCACATGAAGGCAAAACCAGTTAATACCATACTAACCTTCATTACCATGCTAAAATTTTACTGGAATATAAAAGACTACCTACTCAAATAACTTTTAAGAAAAATTGACAATATAGGTTAATTTTTCTGCCACTCAGAACAAATGATCTATGTGGAAAATCTTGTTCAACTACCAGGCAACCATTTTCATGTGAGACTTAAATAACTTCTAATTGAAAACACAAAAACTGACTTGAACCCAAAATATTTAGTCACATAATCAGCAATTTCTGAGAAATGCTCTCTTCCTTTCCCTTTTGCTATAGAAGGTACAAAAAGTATAAAATAGCTGAAACATGCAGCTTATTAAAGGAAGCTAAGCAGAAATGGTACTATTCAATTATGAGAATAATTACGTTAAATTAGAAAAGTCACCCAAACCCGTAAGAAGTTAAAATAGGTTCATATAGGAGTTATAAGAAAAGGCATTATTTTAGTCGCCAGGAAAAATCTGCAATTCAATTAAAGAGGAATTAAACCAAAGCCAAAATACCATGTATTGTTTTACTAAACTCACTACCATCACTTGAATAACTTTCCTAAGTTAAAAAAAAAATTAAGTTTTAAAATAAAAATGTATCTTTTCACGAAGATGGCATGCAGAAAGCAAAGGGAAAAAACCCTCCCCTTCCCAAAGCTGAAGCCAAAACAAAGGCTTGGAAGGCCAACAAGGCAATGCTAAAAGGCAACCCCAGCCTCCCCCCCCCCACACACACACACAAAAGATCTGCATGTCACCCACCTTCTGGTGGCCCAAGATACTCCAAAGGCAGCCCAAATATTTTCCCTGGAAGAGCAACAAGCTTGACCACTATGCCATCATCAAGTTCCCCCTGAGCAATGAGTCAGCCATGAAGAAGATAGAAGACAACAATAATTGTTGTGTTCATTATGGATGTCAAGGCCAACAAGCACCAGATCAAACAGATTATGAAGAAGCTCTATGACATTGAAAAGGGCCAAGGTCAACACCTGATCAGGCCTGATGGGAGAAGAAGGCATATGGTCCACTGGCTCCTGACTATAATGCTTTGGTTGTTGCCAACAAAACTGAGATCACCTACACTGAGTCCAGCTGGCTAATACTAAATAGAAATTTTTTCACAATACTAGAAACAACAAAACTGCAGTGCTTAAATGAGATGTTAAATAAGTAAAAGAACTTTGCATATAATAGAATGCTCCAAAGCCACCATGTAAGTAAGAACCCCAACTACCCTGTTACCACCAGGCTTTGAGGAAAGCACCCACATAGGAGAGGTATGTGGTAGGAGGTATCAGAACCAGGTGTGATGACAATGGATCCATATACGGGAAGGGGTGGTGACAGCAAAGGAGACTGGTAATATGCAGGGGGACTGATCAAATAAGTTAACATATAAAAGATAACTGGGGTCAGTTTTCACTGTCAGAGAAGGGAGTTACACATATGAAAAAATCGAAAATAACGAATCCTGTGGTACTGCATTGGAACTGAAGATTTCGGTATGAACTAGTATCTTTCAATGTAGAAATACAGATGTATTCTATACATATATATTCCCCAACAGTACTAAGGGAGCCTAGGAGCAGTGTGTAAGATCAATAGCAGTGAGCACATTAACACCCAGATCTAGTTTCTAAATACCACTCTCCACCAACAAGAACAAGGGATCCAAGTGTCTTTCCACAAAATATTACAAAAGGGAAAAGAATAATTTTACAGTGGGAAAATATGGTAGGCTGAACGACTGCCACCCAAAATGTCCACATCCTAATATCCTGAACTGGTGAATACATTATCTTACATAGCAAAAAAGACTTCACAGATCCAACCAAATTAAGATGAGATGGGGAGATGTATCCTACGTTATCTGGATGGGCACAATACAATCACAGGGATCCTTAAAAGGAGGATGCAGGAGGGTTAAAGACAAAGAAGGTGATATGACAATGGGAGCAGATGTTGGAGTGATGTCCTCTGAAGATGGAGGGAAGAGTCATAAGCCAAGGAACACAGGCTGTCTCTAGAAGCTAAAAAAGGCAAGAAAACAGACTCAACTCTAGAGCTTCCAAGAAGAACCAGTTCTACCAACCCCATGATTAGCCCGGTGAAATTGATTTTGGACTTCCAGCCTGCTGAACTGTAAGAGAATAAATTTGTGTTGTAATAAGCCATTAAGGTTGTAGTAATCTGTTACAGCAGCAACAGGAAACTAATACAGAAAGGCTGGCAGACATTATCTTAATCAGGTGATCAGTGAACATCAACAGCAATGGGACAAAATGCAACCATATATGATCTGATAGAATGCAATAAGAGACACACAGAATCAGTTTTGTAAAATTCCTGCCTAAGATATATAACCTGAATCTAATCATGAGAAAACACCAGACAACCCGCAGGTTCATTCTACAAAATAATTGGCCTATAATCTTCAAAGTCAACAAGCTGAAGAACTGTTCCAGACTGAAGGAGATTAAAGAAACATGTCAACTAAACGTCATGTGTGATTCTGAACTGGATCTTTTGCTATAAAGAACTTCACTGAGACAAAACTTAAATAGGGTCTGAGAATGAAGTGGTAGTGATGTTAATTTTTTTATTTTCATGGTTAAATTATGGACACTTTTGAAAATATCACCCGTGATTTTTTAATCTGTATTTCATTAAATTAAGCCTCCACAGTCTTCCATTTTCAACTATAAAACCAAGGAAATGTTTGATAAGGTTATAAGAGCAACGCTGAAGTTTCTATTAACAGATGACTTGATCTATTCAAAGGAATGATATTCTCCCAATGTCTCTGGCCCAAAAAAAAGTACACATGGTTTTCAGCCCCGTAGTTTTTCACAATGTGTACATGTACATTTTATGCCTCACTCTTCCAATCCAAAACTTAAATCTTAACTTTTTAGGATAATACTGAAGACAATCAATAAGTACTACAAGCTATGGTTTACACAGTAACACACTGGCATTTAGATTTCCAGCACAACTAAATATTGAGAGCACACATTCCAAATCTCTACATGAATGACCTCAAGTCAAAGTAAATATCACAAGTGAAGTCCTTCCAGACAGTTTTTTAGAAGACACTTAGGAAAAAAAAAAAAAAAGTTCATTTATAAACTTCTAGTTTGTACAATTACTAGTGTCATGGCCAGTAAAAATTATATTAATAATACCATTAACTTATAGTTTTTAAAGAAATCATCCACATTTATAGAAAAAGGAAATTACAAAGTCGTAAAACAATTCTGTGGTTTAAAAAACAATATAACATATTACGATTGCTCTCAGCAGCTGAACATAAAGTTTTTAAGTCTGTGGAAATAGTACAGGTTTGGGGGAAGGTTATTATGGTTGTTTTTCATAAGCTATACAATGTCTTTGCTAAAATAGTCACAACCATCTGTCCATACCAGAATGATCTGCCAGGGTGTAGTATATCTGAGTGAACTCCTAGCACCATATTCCTTGAAGCCAAAGAACTGAAAGAATGCTAGCCAGAATTGAAGTCTTCAAACCTGTTTGCCTGATTACAGCAAAAAGAATTTTTAAAAATCATATTATCTACTTGTAGATTTCTAATTTGGCATCTCAAATTTTTTATCAGAAGTCTGAAGAGTTGCAAAAGATGTCATTTTTGACATGGAGTTGACATTTTAAAATAAAATAGTTCCATCACTTTTAAACACACCAATGAAATCTAAATACCACAGCAATTTCATAGCCACCATCATCCATTTACAAAACTTCATGAACAAGCCAACCCCTCATTTTACTTCCCCCACATAATTTTATCCTAATGTAACATATTTTTATCCTGATAAGTCATTTCTTTTTTTTTTTTTTTAAAGATTTTATTTATTCATTTGACAGAGAGAGACACAGCGAGAGAGGGAACATAAGCAGGGAGAGTGGGAGAGGGAGAAGCAGGCGCCCCGCGGAGCAGGGAGCCCGATGCGGGGCTCAATCCCAGGACCCCAGGATCATGACCTGAGCCGAAGGCAGACGCTTAACGACTAAGCCACCCAGGCGCCCCATGATAAGTCATTTCTTATGATACTGACAAATGTCTCTTAAAATTAATTTTTGTTCCCCGTGACTATTTTTTCCTAACTTTTTATTTCAAAAATCTTCAAACCTTCAGAAAAGTTCAAAGAATATTACAATGAACAATACCTTTCACCGAATATTAACATTTTGCAGCTCTTAGCCTTACCTCTAGTTTCCTTTTTCCCCTCCCACTCTTTTTTATCTGAACTATCTTCCTGTAAACTGCAGACATCAAGATGCCTCACCTCTAAATGCTTTAGCACATATTGCCAAAGAACATCAGTAAGTTTATCATACTCAGGTTTGACATCTATAAACTTTCAGATGTTAAAATGTGATGCTACTTTTTTGGTGTTATCAAGAAAACATAAATATTTTAAGTTGATAAATTACTAAAATGAGAGTAAAAGATCTGCTATGCTGTCACTTATAAGCTTATAAATATCCCATAAATACCAAAACTTATTTTTAAAAATGAAAAGTACATTTTTGCCAATCCGACACATCAGACAAAATAGCTTTATCTTCTAATTTAAGTATAGTTTGTTGAAACTTGGAAGCTGCAGATTACCTTAAATCATTCAATTTATAGAAAACATACCCTATATAACCAAATTGGCAAAGGCAGCCCTCATTTTAATTAAATCAATTAGACAAATCAAACTTGGTCAAAAAAAAAGTATGACTTCATTTTTCAGTTCAAATAAATATATCAATATATATTTTGATATTGTGAAAATTATAAAAATCACTGAGAAACAAATTTTGGAATGCCTTATAATATAGATTACTTAAATTAACAAGGCTAAATGATATAGAGAGAACATAATTTATTTAAAAGAAAAAAGTACCACACTTCTCTTTCCAAAATTCAGTGACTACTAAAACTATTCCTAAATCCCTCGGGGGTCCAAGAAAATAGTACCAAGAGTTAAAAGGTTATATTCAATAATCCAAAAAGTCTAAAAGACATTATACATTAGTTTTCTAGCTACCCAAAGTCCTTCTGCAGCTAGTTGAGACTATATCACCTCACCATGATGATACTGGCTCACTCACTGTTGGGACAATTTCGTTTTATTAATTTTAAAAAATAGGAAAACACATTTTACTATAATAGTGCGGTTTGGTTCCCAGAATGCTGCAAAAGAGAAGAGGCATGAGAATGATAATCTGTTAGTGAAAAATTGAGACTCACTGCTCTAGACCTCCAAAACTATAGCTCACCTAAATCATCCTAATCTCAAAATACACTAAGAGAAACTAAAGCTTCTGTTATGATCTTAACTTGAATCTGAATAGGTAGCCAAAATGTGTCATTCTCAAGGTGAGGTCAGAACCATTTGGATTTGGGATGAACAGAGGACTGACTAAACACTACTCACCACCACCAGTGCACACAATCACAGATTATCTAAATCGGAAGGTTTCAGAAACTTGGGTTCATCTGCCACCTACACACGAGAAGGAAACCTAGGTAACTTATTAAATGCTGTACTGAAAGTAAAAAACAGAATGGGCATATAGTATGGAATGGCTGTAAGTGTGTCAGTCGTTTACCCCCATGATCACATAGCTGACTGGGAGCTGTGGTTCACTGCTGCCCAGCATCATGAGAGTACTGTACCACGTACCGCCAGCCCAGAAAAAGACCAAAATTCAAAATTCGAAGCACAGTTTCCACTGAATGTGTATCAATTTCACACTTTACAGTCCAAATATCATAAGTTGAACCATTATGACCCGGGACCATCCGTATGATATTTTATAGTATGTGATTTTTTAAATATGCAACTAGAATTTTTTAATTAAACATTTTAAGTAGAAAAGACATCGTCTGTAAAAGGATAAATAAGCAAGGTGGCCAAAAACTATTTTCATCTCATTAAGAAATAGGAGAATATTAAGTCAAGATCTTGTCACTTCTCTGCTTAAAAACCTTCAATAGCTTCCCATTGAACTTAAAATCCAAGCTTCTTACCCTGGCTTACAAACATGCTCTGCACCCCAGCTCCCTCTCTGACTTTATCCCAGATTATTCTCTTCAGCTGGCAAACCCCTGCCACTCTGGTCTTCTCTGTTCATGGACTATGACCAACTTGTTTTTGGCTTAAAGGCTCTTGTACACACACAACTGTTCATCCAGGCAGTAACAGGCTTTTCCCGCCCAATTCAGATCTCTGAATGACTGGCTTCCTTACATCACTCGGCTTGAAGGAACATTCCCAAGAAGACTTTCTCTGAATATTCTACTTCTCTATACAGTATATATCACTATCTAATATTCTACTGTTTACATGTAGTATGTCAATCATCTCCCCCACACTAGGAGGTAAGCTTCAAGAGAATAGAGATCCCACCTACATTGTTTACCCCACATTCCACTGCCTAACACAATGCCTGGCAAATAGTACATGCCTAATAAATATTTGTTAAATGCATGAATTTTCTCATTAAGATGTCCTAATAATCCTGGGGATATATATGTACGTATTATACTTAAAAAACTGAGGCTCAGAGAAGTTAAGTAACTTGCCTACAGTTACAAATGGTACAAAGGAATAGCAAATAATCACTAAAGAATAGATATAGGATAAGGAAAATAAAAGTGAAAATAAACTATTGGGACTACACCAAAATAAAAAGCTTTTGCACAGCAAAGAAAACCAACAAAAAGGAAATGCAACCTACTAAATGGGAGAAGACATGTGCAAATGATGTATCCAACAAGGGGTTAATATCCAAAATATAAAGAACTTACACAACTCAACACCTAAACCGTAATTCTCTTACAAAAAAAATATAGGGATAAATTTTCACAACCTTGGATTTGCAATAGATTCTTAGATATGACAACAAAAACACAAGCAATAAAAAAAATAAATTGGACTTCATCAAAATTAAAAACTCGGGTGCATCAAAGGGCATAATCAAGTAAGTGAAAGGACAATCTACAGAATGGAAGAAAATATTTTCAAGCCATGTATTTAATAAGGGATTCATATCCAGAATATATGAAGAACACCTTCAAGTAAACAAAAAAAAAATTAACAACTCAATTTAAAAATGGGCAAAGGATTTGAATGGACATTTCTCCAAAGAACATACACAAATGGCCAACAGACAAAGGAAATGATGCTCAACATCATTAGCTACTTGGGAAATGCAAATCAAAACCATAGTGAAATACCACTTCATCACATCTATTACAATGGCTACAATTTTTTAAAAAAGAAAAATAAGTGTTGAAGAGTATATGCAGAAATTGGAACCCATGTATGCTGCTGGTAGAAATGTAAATGGTGCAGCTACTGTGGCAAACAGTTTGGCAGTTCCTCAAAAAGCTAAACATAGAATTACCATATGACCCGGCAATTCCACTCCTAGGAATATACCCAAAAGACCTGAAAATAAGTACTTAGACAGATACCTGTATGGCAATGTTCACTACAGCATTATTCACAATAGACAAAGAGGGGAAACAACCCAAGTGTTCATCAATAGGTGAATAAAAATGTGGTATATCCATACAATGGAATATTATTCAGCCATAAAAAGAATGAAGTTCTGATACATACTACAACATGGATGAATCCTGAAAACATTATGCTAAATGAAATAAGCTAGACACAAAAGGACAAATATTGTATGATTCCACCTACATGAGGTATCTAGAATAGGCAAATTTATAGAGACAAAGAATAAATTAGAGTTTTTCAGGGGCTGTAGGAAAGAAAGAATGGGGAGTTACTGCTCAACAGGTAGAGTTTGGGGTGATGAAAAATGTAAACAGCAGTGATGGCTGCACAACATTGTAAATGTAATTAATGTTATTGAATTGTTCATTTAAAATGGCTAAAACTAGGGCACCTGGGTGGCTCAGTCGTTAGGCGTCTGCCTTCGGCTCAGGTCATGATCCCAGGGTCCTGGGATCGAGTCCCCCATTGGGCTCCCTGCTTGGCAGGAAGCCTGCTTCTCCCTCTCCCACTCCCCCTGCTTGTGTTCCTGCTCTCACTATCTCTCTCTCTGTCAAATAAATAAATAAAATCTTAAAAAATAAAATAAAAATAAAAAAAATAAAATGGCTAAAACTATAAATTTTACATTATATATACCTTACCAACATAATTAAAAAAAAAAAAAGAAAGATTCCACCTCAGTAACATCTCAAGTATGTCACTTATCTTCCTATTGCCACGACCACTGTTCAGGCCCTCATTATCTCCTGTCTGCTTCTTAATCTCTGTTCTTTCTCATTCTATGAGATGTTATTACATTAATTCATATACACCACAACTGTAAAAATACATTCTAAAATGTCCCAAAATGACATACTGTCAACCAAATCACACATAAACTCTTCAGCTAGGCATATAAGATTCTCCACCATATGACTTAAATCAACTTTTCCGGCCTTTTCTCACTTATTCCCTGAATGAATTCTGCTTCAACTGATCTGTACTTTGAATACATTCCATGCTTTCCAGCCTCTGTACTTTTCCTCATGTGATTTTTTTTTATTTAAGATTTTATTTTTAAGTAATCTCTACACCCAACGTGGGGCTTCAAACTCATGACTCTGAGATCAAGAGTCACATGCTGAACCAACTGAGCCAGCCAGGTGCCTCCCTCATGTGATTTCTTTGCACTACCAACCCCACCATTCTACCCATTAAATCTTTCTTATCCTTTAATAGTTTAGTCAAAATACCTCTAGATCCCCACTATCATTCCCAACCAGATGTAAATACTTAATCTAGCTAACTTCCACAGCACTTGTTTTCACTTTTCTTACATTTCCTTTGTTGTGCTCTGGATATAATAATTCATGTATTTGTCTAATCCTAATCCTCCCACCCTACCTGGATTGCAAATGCTATCAAAATAAAATCTTGTAAACAAGATATACACTGCATTCATATTCTTATCTTCTGCCTTCCCAGTATAGGCAAACAGTGAAGGTTCAATCAATAACTACTAGATTTAACTAAACAAGCAAAAAACCTAAAGCCAAAAAAATCTGGAATCTACATGAGAAAATCCCTTCCATCCATACTGACACAAACACAATTCTCAAAATGTAAGAAACACCTTCTTAAGAGAATGAATAACCAATAACACTTTTCAAAGAAACAATGTGATGGTGAGATGGTGCAGATAGTCTGATAATAGTAAACATTCTTTAAAATGAAGTCCAATTACAATATAGATATATTTGTTGTGACCTCCTCTATGTCTAAATAAAAAGTATGACTAAGGGAACAAATATCTGAGAAAATGAAAATAAGCCTATCTTTGTTTTTCAGGTTCTTCCAAGATCAAGCAAGTATGCAAAATGACCTTTAAATAAAAACAATTGTACGCAATGCATTTACTAATCCATTGTTTGTCACCACATCTACAAAGCCTAAATGTTGTACCATAATTCATACTGCCAACGTGCCTGCTGGTCCCCTCTACAGTGTAGGACTTAAGTGCACATACAGTACATGTCTGATACCCCTTTCTGTCAGGATAGAACACAGAGGGGAATGACTTTATTTTAAAATGACTCAAACTGGGGCACCTGGGTGGCTCAGTTGGTTAAGCATCTGCCTTCCCCTCAAGTCATGATCCCAGGGTTCTGGGATGGAGCCCCTCGCATCTCCCTCTCCCACACCCCGACCCCCACCCCCGCTCATACTCTCTCTTGCTCTCTCAAATAAAAAAATAACCTTAAAATAAATAAATAAAATGACTCAAACTTCTCAGATCTCTAGTATCCCTTCAAGATCTAAAGTCTTAGGAAGAATATATGCTCTAAATAAAGTATGAACATTCATAAAATATTCTCCTGTGAACACAAAGCTGATATTAGCCAGTTTTTTTCTGTTAAAATCCACTCAACAAGAGCTTGAGATAATCAACTCTACTGTAATTAGAAATCAAGATAAATCAATAAATAAGGCCAATATTTCATTTTAAATAAAAATGATCATCCCCATCTTTTTCCCTGCACTCAATCCCCAAACTGATAAAAGTAGGTTATTATTGAGCCAAACACCAAACAGCTTTTAAGAGAGGGAGAAATAAGCAAAGACAGAAATAAGTGAAAATTCAAAATCTGCACTCCACTCTCTCATTCCCTCCAAGGTACTTCTATATTCCATATAAATAGTCCAAGCTGTCTTAGAATTCTCTTTCTAATCTGCCCATTCCCCTACATTTCAATGGACTAATAAGCCTCTGAAATGGACTCCTCCTCCATCTAGTTCCCTACCCAGCAACCACCACCTTCCACCCTCTTCTGCCAAATCATTCTCCACACAATGCTCCACAAAAGCAAAACTGACCAAGTCATTACCCTACTTTAAAAACTCTACTGTCTACCCAATATCTTACAAGATAAAATATAAGCTTCCTAAAATGGCAAAACTGACCATGTCATTAACTATTTAGAAACTTCCACTGTTTACCCAAAACTTACAAAACAAAGTATAAGCTTCCTTAAAATGGCTGATTTACTCTTAAGGGCACATTAAATTTTTACCATTTATTGAACATCTCCATGCTTTTGCATATACTTTCTCCTACATAAGGAATACACTTCCCCACTTACCCTTTATGACCTATCTCAAATCACCTTCTCTGCATGAAACACCCAAATCCCCAAACAGAATTATTCATTCCTTCTTCTGTGCTCCCACAGCACTTTCCACTTACCATTTTAATACTTACTATAATGCGCTATATTAATTACAGAAGGCAGTATAAGAGTAATGGCTAACAAGAAAAACTCTAGCATTAAAACAGGTTTGGATCCAACACCCAATCTTCCAACCAGAGGCTATATGGGTTTAGGTAAATTGGCTTCCTTCTCTAGGACTTAGTTTTCTCATTAGTAAAACTGGGATAATACCCGAGTCTAGCTCAAAGTGCTATTGTGAGTGCTTTCAGCATACCCACCTTGGGGCTAGCAAATATTCAAATGGACAGCAGCAGAGCTGAGATGAGGACAATCACTATTATCTGTCTCAAGCTGGAGGGGGGGTGTAGGGCCTTCCCCACCAAGAGGAAGGACCGTGTTTAAAGTCATCCCCACAGGATGAAAAAAAGAGAGGTACATACACCAAAATGTTTCATTACCTCTGGGTGATGGGATTACAAGCAATGTTTGTTCTGTTTTTGTGTGTGCTTTTCTGCACTGTGTATATACAACTTATTAAGAAAAATGTTATATGCGCTGAAAAGATCTGATCCATCACCTAGAAGCAGCATCTAGCACAGAGTTAATGCCCTATAAATATCTACTAAATGAAGGAATTTCTACACTGTGTTTGGTTTTGCAAGCATGTTTATATGCATTTATTGCTTTGCTTCTCATAATCAGTTCTTATAGGGCATATTATTATTATTGTACCTAGAAAATGAGACTGAGTTCAGAAATAACAAAATAGGGACTGGGCTGGAACTTAAAACCAAAACTTCTAACTTTCCAAATTCAGAGTTTTCTTACTACACTAGTAAGCACTAAAAGTGGACTCCTACTCACATTCCCATCAGAAAGCTGAATCACTTGTACACTGCTTGAGAGGGGGCAAGCAAAGAATAAAGAAATGTAACTTTTTTGGGGGCGCCTGGGTGGCTCAGTTGGTTAAGCGACTGCCTTCCGCTCAGGTCATGATCCTGGAGACTCAGGATCGAGTCCCGCATCGGGCTCCCTGCTCAGCAGGGAGTCTGCTTCTCCCTCTGACCCTCCCCCCTCTCATGTGCTCTCTCTCTCATTCTCTCTCTCAAATAAATAAATAAAATCTTTAAAAAAAAAAAAAAAGAAATGTAACTTTTTTTAAAGTTTCATTAATCCTTTCAAACCATGGGGAAAAAACCTGAGTACAGTATATCTATTTGTTTAATCCTCATTTTAATTCTGTAAAACAAAAAACTCACTGTCTCTATTTTATAGATGAGTAAACTAAAAACACAGAAGTTAAATAACTTGCCTAAGATCACACTGTTAGCAAAGCAGCAGATCCAGACAGGTTTCAAAACCAGGCAGTTTTGAAAAAGATACGGGGTAAGGTCAAATAAGTTTAAAAAAAATACAGTCAAGGAGTTAAAAAAACAAAAACTTGGAAAAGGTAATGATATAATTTATCTCAATTCAAAGGATCAATAAGCCTTCACCTATGGGACAAATAAAAGCATGTTCTTGATTATTTGAAATTCTAATAATTACAAGCAGTTTCCTCTTGTCAAATACCATTGTAAACCTATATTATTAACGTTGTTTTAAGATATATATTCGGCTTTCAACTACAGGAACTTTACAGCACTGTTCTACAATAAGTGCTTCTTAACTATGTAAAACAAAAAGGCTAAGGCATTAGTGATTTTTGTTTTTTAGCAAAGAGCACATATAAAAATACACCATCTCCCAAAATGACAACTCCGGCAAAAGACCACTACCAAGGGAGTTCTCCCCTTTGCTAGCTACAATTTACAATCACATAGGGACCTTTTAAAAAACCAATACACAGCACCCACTCCAGACCAATTAAATCAGAATATCTGGGGGTGCGTAAAAGTGTTTTTAAAAGCTCCCCAAGTGATTCTAATGTGGAGCCAGGGTTGAGAACCACTGTTTTAAGGAAATCTAAACCCTCTGTTATTACTTCATCCAGAGCTTTTGTCCATAATGGTCTGAAAAAGTATTCAGTCAACTTATTCAGCCAATTTGCAAACAACCAGGAGAGTAAGATAAATAGGACCCCTCAACTACTAAAAGGGGTATTAATTGTGTGCACTTAGCCCAGATTAGACAAAAATCGAGGCAAAAGGATTCCATTAGTGTTCCGGATAATAGAGTAACTTCAATTAACATATCAAATATGCCAATGACCAAGCTACTTCTATTTCTCAAACCCTAGATTTTACCGTCTGTGAAATGGTGCCATGCTAATGGACTCAAGAGCCCAATAATTCCAGAGGAGCAACACTGAAACAACTAAACCTTGAAACTAAAAGACCCACATGTATCATCTTTTTAAAAAACTAAACAAAGATTACTTACACTGGACTTTAAAAATGTACACTTACTGGCAAAGAAAACCTTTTCATGCTTTCCTACAGAGAGTATCTCTGAAAAGTCAAGATTGCCATAAGAACTCTGAAATTCAAACTCCTATGCCAACATTTTTGTATTTGGTTACTTATAGTTTCACAGGAAAATGAAATAAAATAAGCTTCAAAATCAAGTATTAAAATATCCTGTTGTGGGGCGCCTGGGTGGCTCAGATGGTTAAGCATCTGCCTTCGGCTCAGGTCATGATCTCAGGGTCCTGGGATCGAGTCCCGCATCGGGCTCCCTGCTCCTTGGGAGCCTGCTTCTCCCTCTGCCTCTCTCTCTCTCTGTCTCTCATGAATAAATAAATAAAATCTTAAAAAAATAAAATAAAATAAAATATCCTGTTGTGTTAATCAAAAATATTACTACAGGTCCACATCCTTTTTTCAAAACCCTTGAGGAAATATGTATTTCAGAATTGTTAAGATTTCAGAAAGACAGTACAGTGTCTCTACCTTTACAAGCCCTCGAGGGTCTAAAACAGCAGCAATAATCAAACAAATTAATATTCCAAATTAATATGCCATATTAATGACTATTTTCTAAGTGAGAAGAATCAAGATTTTAAGTAGCCTCCTGTTGATACAAGTCACCAAATTATTTTGCTGCAAACATCTAAAAAAAAAAAAACCTTTTTCAGAGCTTTGGGTGAACCTATTAATTCTAAGATTTCTCTTTGATATTCAAGACACTGCAAACTGAACTTCAGAAAAAAAGTCATTATGATAAAAACATCCTTTTAATAGCACTGTAATCCTAAAGAAACAACTCAATTATGGTAGATACACAAAAATAGTCCAAGTGGTGTCCACCAATTTTCATGATGATTAGAATAGCATTTAAGGGGCGCCTGGGTGGCTCAGTCGGTTAAGCGGCTGCCTTCGGCTCAGGTCATGATCCCGGGGTCCTGGGATCGAGCCCCGCGTCGGGCTCCCTGCTCAGTGGAGAGTCTGCTTCTCCCTCTCCCTCTGCCTTCCTCTCTGCCTGCCTCTCTGCCTACTTGTGCGCTCTCTCTCTCTCGATCTCTGTCAAATAAATAAATAAAATCTTTAAAAAAAAAAAAAAAAAGAATAGCATTTAAGTGTCCACCTTAATCTTCACAGTGCAGTTGTGAGCAAAACCAAACAAATACATCAACACATGCACATTTACTAAGGCAAGCCTGAAGCAGAGAGCCAGAGGTAAAGTAGGAGAAATCAACACCTTTCTATCTAGCAATATGGAGACAACAGAGGACTTTGAAGCTAAGCAGACTGAGCTCCACCACGAAGAAGAAAGTTACTTAAGCTCTCTAAACTCCAGTTTCTTCACATAAGGATAGAGATAATAATAATAGTACCTACTTCAATGTGTTTTAAGAGGATTAAATAAAGTGACATTTGAAGGCCATAACTTATAGTCACTATTAATTCCCTACCACTTTTCCAAAGACCAACTATATGCTGAAGGAGCTCAAGTATAACTTGCCTGTAAGTTATCAGGCAAATTTCATAATTTCATAAATAAAACCCACCACAAAAATAGGACTTTCAAATTTCAGAAATCCAGTGTAGATTAAAATGACTAATTTCTGAAACCAGCAGCTTCTCGTAACACATTCTAACCAAACCCACCTACTCTCCCAATACCCTTTTGTCTTCCACACAACCAGATGCACACACAAAGGGTTAAGTGAAAATAAACTACTATACTGAAAAGTGCATTTTTAATTCAAAATAAAATTATTAGAATGGCCTAGGTTTTGCAGATAAGGGAAACCATTACAATATTAAGACTTAATCATTTATATACAACCACTGTCCAAAGAACCCATTTAAATTTAAATACACTTAGGAAAAGAAGGCACAAGAGTCCAAAATCCAATTTTCATAAACTGTCCACTGAATAAGAAAACTGGTAACTTTGGGCAGATTTCTGCACCTAATGGATATTTAAACTATAGAATGTACTAAAAAATGGAATCCTTTGCTATTTATCCTAAACTCAATTTAATTCCATTATGTAACTCAAGAATTTTACAGGGCATTTGAGTCAGTCTTAAAGCATAACAAGTTCTGAGCTGATTCAATGCTTCACTGTTAACAATCTCCCCCAAACAGAATATATAACCTGGACAACCTAGACTTCCACCACACCCAACTTCAAAGAAGACGCTTAATCAAGTTAGCGTACCTCCTTTCCCTAAATGTTAATACTCAAAACCTACTAGTTACTGTTAAATAACCTATTAGGGCCTGGCAGTTCCATCAGCTTTAAGATTATCACTTGTCATATATCCTAGTACAGTGCAACATAAAATGCCTCCAAAAGAATCTATATTATTTTGTGTTCTAATCCCACGTGTTTAATGTCTAAAGATTTAGAACTAAAAGCGAATGCACCAGCTACCTAACAACTACCTACTAGACTTAATCCTTCATACTTGCACTTTTTCCGCCATAAACAGGAAACTCCAAAGAAAAGGAAATAGAGAACAGCCTATTGTTGCTAAGGGGAATAACTGCATTGCTTCCAACCCCACAGTGTTAGTGAACAAATGAAAGAGCAACAGGGGAAAGGGACGGGGGGAGGGGCGACTGGTGAGCTCAGTTGGGAGTCCAAAGCATGCCACCCAGCTCAGACGGTGCCCAAAACATCTGTAACGACAGCTGCAAGAGGGAAACAGGGGTGTGAGGGAAGAGGACCCTGGCTAAGGGGCTCAGAGTTGTGCCTGCACATTCGGCTTCCTCCTTTGCCAACTCTTCTCTCACCTCCCAATTCCCATCCTCCCCATCCCATCCTGCTCCCTCCATATAGAAAAATAACCAATAAAATCAGAGGCAGAGAAGACAAAGAGGCAGGAGGAGGCTGCAAGGAGCGCCCAGAACAATGGGTTAGAGGGAGCGAAGCGAAACTCCTGAAAAAGACAATGAAACGGGGGATGGAGAGGAGCTCCGAGAGAAACCGAGGGAAACACCGCCGAGCCGGGCCCCGCCAGCGGCGGACGCCTGGACGCTAGGCTCGGCCGGGCTGGATGATCACCCCGACGCTGGGGGCTGGGCTGGGCTGGGCTGGGCTGGGCGGGGGCGGCGCGGCCCAGACGGGCCGGCGGGGCCTGCGCGGGTCCGCGGGCAGCTGCCGGCAAGACTCACCGGCATTCTGGTCTCGGGGCCAGAGGTAGTATGTGGCCGGGATCACGATGAGCCCCACGAATGAGGTGAGGAAATAGAAGAAGGTGTTCCCGCTGTCATCGTACTGGAACTGCTGTCCCGCCATGGCACCCCCCCCCTCCGCCTCTCTCTTCTCACCACCGCCGCCACGACCCCGCTCTGCGCTCCAGCACCCAGCACCCCTGCCCTGTGTGGCGTAACTCGGACGCTGCCGCCGCCTCTCCTCCCCGCCCCCACGCTACTCTCAGGGACACGCCGCTGCCACCGCCGCTGCCGTCGCCAACTCTCGCGAGAAGAGATAGTTCCCGCCCCGTTCGGTTTTTCCCTCCCTCTGACTCTCCCCTACACACTTGCTAAGGAAGACGTGGCGCGCGCAGCCGTGGAACTCAGAGATGTCCCGCCCTTGATCCCGCCCCCAAGCCACAGCCCCGCCCCTCGCGCTTCTGTAGATCCTCCCCTAGAGCTCCGCCCCTAGCCTTAGAGTTCACCCGCTCTCCCCGCCCTTTTTCCTCCTCCTCCTTTCCCAGCGTCCCACCAGGGTCTCGGGGGTCCCAGCAAAGACTCGCGGAACAGTGGGTGCGCGCGGTTCACCTGGCTGCTCCTGGAGCCGCAGCTTTTCCGAGCAGAGCTGAGGCTTCCTTGCTTCTCCCTTCTCCCATCCTTACCTCACCTTGTCTGCCCTCTCGCTTATTTAATTTCCCTGGTTGATAATACTTCTTTAGGTTCCAGATCCGTTCCTCCAGTCCGCACATTTTGAAAACAAGGGTCATTCAGAATTGGGCGGCGCGGGTGGGGGCGGGGGGTTGTTGTGGTTTGTTTGCAAAGTAATGTTTGCTACCAAAAGACTGCGATCTACACTGCACCCATTTTGCAGATGGAGATGGAGATGCAGATGGAGATTCCCCAAGCCGATAGAGACAGTGATCTACCCATCCCAGAGGCAATACTTTTAGACACCAGGTCACCAGTGTTTTCTTCGACCCAGGCAGTAGGCTAAGTAAGACCTTTATTGCTTTTTTTTTTTTTTTTTTATGACAAGCAGGCAGGTAAGAACAGCCTTGCAAAGCATGACCACTCCTCCCAGGGAGAGCTGACTCCAGGATAAAGGAGGCTGGAGTGTGGAGAAAGAAGGGGGATTCAAGGACCACCAGGCATGCTTGGAAATCCTGACTCATGGGGATGACATCTGCTAAACTCTCCTGTTTGTGGTTAGCCCAGGCATCACTCAGAAAGGGGTGAAGATTCACACGCTCCTTTTGGGAAGGAAGACTCGTGTCTTGTTCTGCTCAGGCTGCCATAACAGCATACCACAGAGTCTGGGAGCCTTAGACTACACACATCGATTTCTCACAGTTCTTTTTTTTTTTAATTGGAATATGAATATATTTCTTTATTAGGATGCTCACAAGAAATGACACACTAGCACTGTCCTTCTGATGTGATAAAGAATACATACATCTGACCCACATCATGGCAGGAAACAGGAGTCAGGGCTCTCAGAGCTGGTACCAAGTGTCCACTGAAGACATCTCCATTCCTTGATTCCAACATCTCTGCTGTAGCTTCCAATCAGGTCTCTATGACTTGCCCAGACTTCTTCACTCCAGCATCAGCTGACCCTCTTTTTTTCTAGCCACTGTGGACTCCTTCAAGGCCTAGGTCAGCTGCCTCATGTCTAACTGGCCCAGGTAGCCTCTGGAATTCTGCAGCACATCTCTTTGGTATGCTGCTGCCCTGCCACCCTCAGGGGCATGGTTGGGAGTTGGGGGTGAGGGGGAATAACATCACATGACCAAAGCAGACAGCAGGGGTGTATTGGCAAATGACACTTGGACATACACCTAACAACCTCACAGAATACATGCTTTCTCCCCAAATGATACATAACCCCCTAGAGGGCAAACACATATGGAATGATTCTGTACTCCAGGCACAAGGGATACAAAGTGAATGGCATTTACATCCATCAGGTCCTACACACAACAGGAAGTTAGCGCCTGAATGTTCGAACCACATCTCTATCCTGGCTCTTCCCTGCCTTTGAATGGTGTCACCACTCTGTTTCCACCTGTTTTCAGCATTAGTTCATTTTTCAAAAGAGAGGATAGGACGGCAGAGAGAGTAGAATGGGAGATTGGGGTGGGGGGCTAATATGTGGCTAACAGCCTATACAACAAAACAAAAATAATACAAAAATGCAAAACCCAGATTTAGTACTAGAATCTAATGAGAAGGTAGCTGGTGAAACCACACGCCAACACAGACAAGCCCCTTGGAATAAATCAAAGCATGCTCGCTCTCCAGATGAGGAAATTGAGGGTCAGAGAGATTGCCTAAAGTCATGCATAGTGAAGAAAGGTCTGGGGATTCAAACTCAGATCACTCTGACGCCACAAAGCCGGTACCTTTAGCCACCACCTCGTCGTGGACCTTAACATTTCCCTCGGAGCGGCTGGCTCTCCTTGCAAGGTGTGGGCATGATATGTGCTTCTAAAGGGACGGCTAAGGAAGCAGTAGCTCTCAGGAGCCTCTCTCTTGGCTGCCTCTGAGGTCTCAGAGGCCAGAGTCAGCTGAGCTGGGAGCGGGAGGACTGGTGCCCTGATCTGGGAGTGACCCCACGGTCCCACTGCAGCCCCACCTGAGGCTTATCCCAGTGTCTCCATCTCGCCTCTATGGATCAAAAGGAAAGACCCACCCGAACTACCTCACGGAGTGGTTGTGAAGATTAAAGTGAATTATAGTGAAAATACTTTGAAAAAATGTAATAAGAAAATACCACACATTACACTGTTTTTTTAAAACACGTTTTAAGACTACCATCTATTTACTAACTTTCTTTCAATATGCCTTCCATTGTTGGAAGAGAAATCTGGTCACATGTCTTTTATTTTATGTCCTCAAAATTAGCATTTATCATAATCGGTAAAGCTTTTCTTCATAATGGATTATTTTCACATGTATTGTCTCTTCCCTTTCAAGTGTCCTACCTACCCATTTTGAAAGGAAATTTTTAAAAATCGTCTTCTCTGCATTTCCCTCCTCACTTTTTTCTATATAAAGTTTTCAAAGGCTGTATTAGAGGTGAAAAAATAAAAGAGAAGTGAGGGGAAGAGGATTGAACTATGAAGTCAGCACCACATTCTGATTACCCCAATGCAGATATGCACAGAACAATTTGCCTTGCTTCAGAAACAAATTAGCCATAAAATTGCCTCAACTGAAGTGGGTGGTTCCTTAAGTTTCTTTTGTTTATGTTGAATTTGTTATTAAGTCTTCTTAGGTTTTAATAATGCTGAACAGGTTATTTTTTATTACTCTGATTATATATTTTCATCAGCATTTGTGCAAATACATCAGTTTTATAACCTTGTGATAATAGAAATTATTGATGATAAATATTCTTCTGACTTTTTTCCTGCAGGAATAATCTTTTCACTGCAGCTTTGGGTTCATGCATAAGAGTGGCTTGAACAGAACCAAACCATAAAATAATATTTTGAACAAATCGTACTTATTTGCTAACCTCCCGACCAATCTAAAACATGACTTTTTTAAAGCAGATTAAAGAATGTGAAGGCTGTTGTTGGAAAGATATTAGGGCTTGATTATGCTCAACTCTGAAATCATGAAAACAACTTTATGGAGGGATTGAGGGCTGTGGTTTGTCCTTTAGTATTGGGAGCAGGTCTATATTTTGGCTCCTCTCTTTTCATAGGTATCTTCTGTTTTTAAAGATATAAAGACATTTTATCCTAGAACTTAAGGTTACTGAACATAAATAAACTCAGATCACCCAAATATTCTCCAAAGCAAATCTGAACTATACCTTTAATTAATCACAATTTCTAATTCAGTGGTATTTTTAAATTAACACAATGGTTTCTTTCAAAGATCATTTTAATGAAATATTTAGTAATAGTAAGTGAATATGTAGAACCAGATCTACAAACACATTTTGTTCTTAATCTAACAGCATGTTTTAAAGGGCATTTTTGTATTGTCTATGTGTCTTTAAATCAATATTTTAATCAACTTCATTACAATTGCTAGGTAGATAATTCCTCTCAAGTATAGAAAGCCTCACTATTTTTAGGTTCTTCTTAATAATTTACCTTTTCCTTAGAGCAAATCTGTCCTTCATTCCAAATCATCCTCATACTGCTGGTGTTGACTTATATTTATACGTACCAAAATACATTTGTGTGGCCATAATCAATATTATTTAATATTCCATTTAATGGAATTAACCTCAAAGAGACAGGAAAGACCCAAATTATTAGGTAGGTACATGCAATTATTTCTAGTTCTTTTCTCCCTCCCCCCACCTTACAATAACCTTCACTGCCAAAGCCTAGCAAATCATCTTTAATGTTAAACCCCTTATTACTTTGTTTCAGAGTTAGGATTTTCTTCCATTAAGAGCTAAATCTCAGGTGCCTAGGTGGCTCAGTCGGTTAAGTGTCTGACTCTTGATTTCAGCTCATGATCTCAGACTTATGATCTCAGGTCATGAGATTGAGCCCCATATGGGGCTCGGTGCTCAGTGAGGAGTCTGCTTGAGGTTCTCTCCCTCTGCCACTTCCTCCGCGCTTGCACTCTCTCTCTCAAATAAATAAAAATTTTTTAAAAGAGCTAAATCTCTTCTAATACAAAGTAACCAATTCTTTTTTATTTGTCCTAACAGAGATGAAGAGTTACCCCCCACCGTAGTAATGACAAATCGTTAAACATTACATTAAACTTTGTAATCAACAAAGTAATATTTGTACAAGACTTATGATTTACAAAAAGCTTCCATGACATTATTACAGTTAAAATTTTAGATCATGACCTATATGTTGGAACTTTGACTAGATAAAATGTATCAAACCATTTTAATCCTTTCATTCTCTACCCCTGTAAGGCCGTTAGGATGCAATGAAACCACAGTCTTATACTTGGAGAGAATGTAAAGGGAGGTATGGGTTGGAAAAGTGTTCGGACTTGATTATACTCAACTCCAGAACCATGAAAACAATTTTTAAAAAAAAGATTTTATGTATTTATTCAAGGGAGAAAGAGCATGAGTGAGAGAGAGCATGAGCAGTGGGGAGGGGCAGAGGGAGAAGCAGACTCCCCACCGAGCAGGGAGCCCGATGTGGGGCTCTGTCCCAGGACCCTGGGATCATGACCTGAGCCAAAGGCAGACACTTAACCCACTGAGCCACCCAGGTGCCCCATGAAAACAATTTTAAAAGAGGAATTGAGGGCAGTGGCTTTTCTTAAGTATTGGGAGTAGGTCTGTATTTTGGCTCCTCTCTTTTCATGAGTATGTTAGACTTGTCAACATTGTTCTTACTCTATCCCTACTTTTGTGATTACAAAGCTGAGAATTTATTTTACTAAAACCAGTTGTCAATGATGTATCAAGAAACTCAGCCCTGGTGGCTCAGTCGTTAAGCATCTGCCTTCGGCTCAGGTCATGATCCCAGGGTCCTGGGATCGAGTCCCACATCAGGCTCCCTGCTCAGCAGGAAGGCTGCTTCTCCCTCTCCCACTCCCCCTGCTTGTGTTCCTGCTCTCGCTCTCTCTCTCTCTGTCAAATAAATAAATAAAATCTTAAAAAAAAAAAAAAGAAACTCAGGTCATTCTTTTATGAATTAATTGCGAACATATCCAAATTGCTTGATTAAAAAAAATAATGATTGACATTGTTCAGTAAGCCATAAAATAGCTCTTGATGAGAGTTCCCACCCAGATTGAAATACAACTTGGAAGAATGGCCATAAATAAACAGAAGAGTTCACTATGGGCAAATTTCAAAGCCATGTATTTGGGTAAGAAGAAAAAAATTCTCAGTAAAGATTAGAACTTCAGGAAAAAACAAATCATCTTGTTGAAAAGCAAATATTTGTGGGTCTTGAAGCATATAAGATGGGGGGACCCTAATTAGGAAAAATAATATAAATTATGATTATAAAATTAGGTACAAAAGTTAATATTTGCTATGGACTTTGGATAATAATAATGTGTCAATGTGGGTTCATCAGTTGTAACAAAGGTACCACTTTATGGGGGGACATTGATAATGGGAGAGGCTATGCATGAGTGGGGGCAGAAATCATATGAGAAATCTCTGTACCTTCCATTCCATTATGCTGTGAACCTAAATCTGCTCCAAAAGAAAATAATAAAGTCTACTAAAAATAGTTAATATTCATAATAATTATAATTGCTATAGGTTTGTGTACTACAAATGGAAGAATTCTAATAAATTTTATTTGCATGATTTCCATTAGGATTTTTTAAAACTATGGTACATTTATAATTGTATACATTGCATATTGAATATATTCCTACTAAGAGAGATTTTCCTTTTTGAAAAGCCTCAACGAGAACCAAATCCTCTGCCTACAATTTTAACACCTACTAAGTGGAAGAATTTTCCATAGAGTAGTTTCTGGCTCTGTATATTTCAAAATATGTTTCTCCTTTACTACCTTTATACTTCAGGTGCCAGGCCTCCTGGGATACATTCATATCTTGAATCAAGATGTATCACTCTTTCATGTTACAATAGGGCTTGACTTTGCCCAGAGGGTGAGGTAGAAGGAGTATTCCTGAAGGTGGTAACAACCATACACAGAAGTAACTGTACACTACATAAAAATACCTCCCTAACTCCAAAATGAATGTACCCCCTAATCTCCAAATATGCAGATTATTATAAAGAAGAAATTCAGGGAGGCGCCTGTGTGGCTCAGTTGGTTAAGCGTCTGCCTTCGGGTCAGGTCATGATCTCAGTGTCCTGGGATCGAGTCCCATGTCGGGCTCCCTGCTCAGTGGGGACTCTGCTTCTGCCCCTCCCCACTGCTCATGCTTGCTTTCTCTCTCTCTCTCTTTCTCTCTCTTAAATAAATAAATAAATACAAACTTTTTTTAAAAAGAAGAAGAAGCAATTCATTCGTTCAACATTTAACATCCACAGAGCTCACACACTATTAGTCAGTGTGGAGAATGTAAGTGTGGTGAGTTTAAAACAGCGTTTCTGACCTCTGGAAATTCACCTACAATTTAATGAAGAGGACATACTATCTCAGTAAGTAGCAAAAACCCAAGGAAGGAAGTGATACATGCTATAAGAGGTATACTGATAAAAATATTTGCGAAGTTCACAGGAAAGAAGTATTTCTTTTGTCAGAGAACATCAGAGCGCTTCAAGGAAGAGATGGCAATTGAGCTAGGCCTCAAAACTTAAATAGAAATTGAATTTAAAAATCCAGGTGGAGTCAGCTCAAAGAACATTTGGAGAATAGCATAAAGTCCAGTCTGTCTGTGAATGGGACGAACAGAGTTGAAAAAATACTTTTAAGTCCAGCTTCCAGGTTACAAGCTACATATTAGCAATATTGCTTTTAAAATTAACTTTGGTAAAGGAGTGCATGAGCGCGAGACATTGCAATCCCCTTGGGATGCCTTAAAGAAAGAGGAAAAAAGGAATGGTTTGAACTAGCATGGTTGAAGGACAGTCCTGCAGGAAACAAGAGGGTGAATTAGGTCACCATTTCTATTATGTTCTTCTTTCTTCTCTACCCAGAATATAGTTTCCACTCTTTGATATCAATCAAATCTTCTTAAGATCGAATACAAAAGTTATGTCCCCAAAAAGACTTCTTTGACACACCTTACCTCACTTGGCTGGCTCTTCCGTTTCACATCCTGTTACCCTCTCTCCTTTCAATCTTGTTGCCCACCTCTGTCACGCCTCACGTCTGTCCTCTACACAGCAGCCAGGGATCCTTTTTTTTTTTTTCTCCCTCCTTTCAACTTTCGATTTTGAAATATAGATTCACAAGAAGTTGCAAAAATAGTAGAGAGAGAGAAGCCTATGTACCCTTCAGTCAGCCTCCTCCAATGGTAACATCTTCTATAACTAAAATACAGTATCAGAATCAGAAAATTGACATTGGTACCATCTATAGATCTTACTCGGATTTCACCAGTTTTATATAACACACATCTGGGTGTATATGTATGTAAGATCCTTCAAAACCCTGTAAAATCATTTAAAAGCCTCCTTTCCTCAAAATCCTCCACAGTCTTCCTATCTCACTAGAATGAAAGCCGAGTGTTTGGGTCTGCAATGTCCTAAGTCATCTGCCCTATGTCCCAGCTCTCCCAGTCCATGGCCACCACTGCCCCCTCATTAACTTACTCCAGCCACACTGGCCTCCTTGTTGTCCTCAGGGCCTTTGCGCATAGTGAGTTTTTCTGCCTGGAATATTCTTCCCCCAGCTATCCCAGTGGTCCCCTTTGAAGCCCTCAGCATTCAGGTCTCTGATCAAATATTACTTTTTCAGACAAGCCTTACCTGATCTCCTTATAAAATAGCATCTGGGGCGCCTGGGTAGCTCAGTTGGTTGGGCGACTGACTCTTGATTTCAGCTCAGGTCTTGATCTCAGGGTCATGAGGTCGAACCCTGAGTTGGGCTCCACGCTGGGTGTGGAGCCTACTTAACAAAAAAATAAAGTAGCATCCTCCTTCATTTTCTATCTCCTTATTTGCTTTTATTTTTCTTCAAGGCATGTCTCACAAGTAATATATTCTATATGGATTTGTTTATTTATTGAATTTCTTCCCCCACTACTCAACAAAATTATTTTGATTTTAGATTTGATTTTTAAGTAATCTCTACACCCAGAGTAGGGTGCAAACCCACAACTGTGAGATCAAGAGTCACATGCTCTACTGACTAAGCCAGCCAGGTGCCCCAAAATTGGTTTGGTGTTTTTTTAAAGATTTTATTTATTTATTTGACAGAGAGAGACAGCGAGAGAGGGAACACAAGCAGGGGGAGTGGAAGAGGGAGAAGCAGGCTTCCCGCTGAGCAAGGAGCCCGATGCGGGGCTCGATCCCAGGACCCTGGGATCATGACCTGAGCCGAAGGCAGATGCTTAACGACTGAGCCACCCAGATGCCCCTATAATTGTTTTTATTTGTTATATTCTATATGTTCTATCCTCTTACCTGCTATGTAAATTCATGTTAATTGTTACAATCTCAGAAACTGTATTTTCTGCTTAAACTTGAGCAAAAGCCTGATCAAAATCTTCCACTTAAAACAAGTTTCAGGGGCACCTGGGTGGCTTAGTTGGTTAAACGTCTGCCTTCAGCTCAGGTCATGATCCCAGGGTCCTGGAATAGAGCCCTGCATTGGGCTCCCTTCTCAGCTGGGAACCTGCTTCTCCCTCTGCCACTTTCTCTGCTTGTGCTCTCTCTCGCTCTCTGTCAAAAAAAGAAAATCTAAAAAAATAATAATAATAAAACAAGCTTCACTGGGACACCTGGGTGGCTCAGTCGGTTAAGTGTCTGCCTTTAGCTCAGGTCATGGTCCCAGGGTCCTGGGATGGAGCCCCACATCAGGCTCCTTGCTCAGTAGCAGGGGGGGCTGCTTCTCCCTCTCCTTCTGCTGCTGCCCCTGCTTGTGCTCTCTCTCTCTCTCTCTCTGACAAATAAATAAATAAAATCTTTAAAATAAATAAAACAAGCTTCACTGACTCTTTTTTCCCTTTTCTTCCTTTCCTGTTTCTCCCCACTTTACCTCGTTCACACTATGGAACAGCAGAACATGTAGGTAACAAGAAGTAGTGTGTGTTGTGGGATTTTTGCATTTGTATAGAGTTGGAGACTTAAGTCATACAGTTGTGCCCACTTGGTGGGTCTGGGTCACAGCCATGCCGTAGTTGCAGGGGAGACTGGGAAAGTGGGTATTTGGTGAGATGAGGAAGTGAGTATCTTCTATGCTGAGATGAAGGTTCTGCCTCACAAGATGGGAGATTCCCAAATTTTGGAAGGGGTACAGAAACTGGGCAGTTAAATGGTGAGATCCTCTAGCCATTACTTCCTGGGCTGCAGTTGGCATCTGGCTGAGACCCTTAATTGAAAGATATTGGAAGTTTGACCTCTCTGGGTTGCTAAGGTTGGCAACCTTTGCCTGGCAGCCTGAGACGAGGGCAAGCAGCTGGGTTGGGAGCCTGCTTTGTCACTGGGCTATGGAGGGGTGAGTGGTTACGGTCAGCTCTCATGGCTCACTCAGATTAGCACAGACTCAGAGTAGCCACCTTGAGCTGAATGATCACGAGCCAAGATGTTTCAGCATCAGGGGCATTTCCAGTCCACCAAAAGCACATTTCTATGGGTCATCCCTGCCAACACTAACTACTCAGACAGAGGGAGGGAAACTTTGACCTATAGGCTGCCTAGATTCAACCCTCATTTTAACTTCTTATTCACTGGACAAGTTGGCAAGAGACCCTAATTGTTGAATAAATGAATAAACTTGCCCGACAGGTTAAGTTGGTGCCTTGCTTTGACGGGTAATGAGACAGACTAGACCTCTACGACAATAGAACCCTAACACATAATCTTCACAGCAACCAATCCAGGAAATCAAAACACAGTCTCTTCAGCAATCAGCCCAGAACATCAGGACTAGGTCAAAAACTGCCAGCTTCCAGTTTTTTGCCCCCATTTTCAAATCGGGATCAACTAGCCAAATTTTTTTTTTTTTTTAAAGATTTTATTTATTTATTTGAGAGAGAGAAAGCATGAGAGGGGGGAGGGTCAGAAGGAGAAGCAGACTCCCTGCCGAGCAGGGAGCCCGATGCGGGACTCGATCCCGGGACTCCAGGATCATGACCTGAGCTGAAGGCAGTCGCTTAACCAACTGAGCCACCCAGGCGCCCTCAACTAGCCAAATATGCTGCCTAAGCCAATCACACAGGATGACCCGCTCTGAGTTAGCCTGGCTCCAGCTTCTCCATGCCAACCACCCCTAATCAGAGCATACGTGAAGCCTTCCCTTCTTTGCACTATAAAGCTTCCCCATTCCCCTGCCTGGCTTTAAGTCCCTGCCAAACCCAAGTGATGGTGGCAGAATCTCTTGCTGTGGCAAGCTCTGAATAAATAGCCTCTGCTTGTTCTCATTTGGATGCCCTTCATTCGTTTCCACATTAGGAAATGCTAAATGAATTATTTTTCGCAGTATTATGCACATACTAGTAGCCTAGCGTACGTGTCTTAATTATCTGCCAATGTCTGCATTTCCTCTCACCAAAACCCAGACACTCTGGGAAAAACAACTGACCAACCTGGGAAGGCAACTTGCTGCTTGAAATCTGAGGCAGGACCACAGAAATAGAAAGCCTTTTTAGAACGTAAGGAATGTTCTTTCTTAGCAGGGATTACTGATTTGATCCTTATAATGAGCCCTTCTGCATACCTATTTACATGACACTCTCTGTTCACATGCATGAGAACTGCCAAACCTTGTACCATATGCAGCTGTGCTTTTCAAACTGCTTTTGACCATTATTCATAGCAAGAAATATATTTTATATTACGGCTCAGCATATTACCGGAAAAAAAGATCAAAAAAAGAGAACTTAACTCTCACCCTGTGCAGTATGCTGTGATATTTTTCTATCTCACACTATAAAACTATTCAGGTTAAATATAAGCAAATTATACTTATTTATATATAAAGTGCTTTCTTAAAGAAATACTCAACTACGGTGTACAAGCTTTCTGAAGATGCATAGGGATACTTGATCAGAGAATACAGCTAAGGTCCCCTCTGGCAACAAGTGTATTCTTGGACATCCTTTGTCTCGTTTGTTGTGGGGAATGTCTCATGTAAAGAATTAGTCTGGTACAGTAGGTCTCAAACTTTAGTTGTAAGAGAATCACCTGAAAGGCTTTTTAAAACACAGATTGCTAGACCCCATAACCCAGAGTTTCTGATTCAGGCTCTACAGCGTGGCCTGAAAATTTGCATTTCTCGTGAGTTCCCAGGTGATGCTGATTCTGCTAGTCTGGGAAATACACTGCTTTAATGAATCCTCTGTAAATCAAGTCAGCCTTTTGTGAAATGAATAACCACTTCCTAATTTATCTATTTGTCATATGTCAAGTTTACTGAAGTAAACTTCCTGACTCAAAAGTCAGAATTTAAGGGAGTTAGTCTGCTTGCTGGTTCCTTCTTCCAGCCACTCTGGTGCTCCTTTTCAGAGTTATTTTACCACTCACTAATTTATTTAACAAATATTTGAGACCCTGTGCCAAGAGCTGTGCTAAGCTCTAGATTACAGTCAGCCTGAGCACTTTATAAGAAAACATTTCCCTTTAAAAAGCTGTAGAACGATACCAAGACCGTTTTTTTACACTTTTAAACCCAAGGAGTTCCTGATGGGCAAAGATCAGGTGCCCTTCCAGAAACAAGAAAATGATAAAAGCAGGCACCTGCTACAGGGTTTAGAGCTTCTAATCCACTGGTCTTTGGAAGCAGTATCTTCCAAATCCCCTCTATGAGGAGGAGCACAGCACCTAGGTGCTGGTTAAAATTACAGCTCCCAGACCCTTGGTGATTCTCACTCAGTGAGTTGGGAATAAGGCCTGATTATTTTATTTTTAGCAATTACCCCAGGTGAGTCTTAAAATCAAGTATAGGAAAGCCTGTGTTACCTTTGAATATAACATAGACCCTAGAATTATATTAACTGAAAGAAGGTATTCACAGTAGTTCAGTGGTCCTCAAACTTTGCTACATATAAGAACCACTTGGGGAACTTAAGAAATTTCCAATGCCTAGGCCATTCTCTATACCAGTTATATCAGAATTGTTCTCCCCACCTCCCACTCTGATTCCAATTGGTGGCCTTATTTTAGAATGACTACGATCATTTATAAAATTAAGCTCCTCTTCATGTTGAAGCACCTTTCACAGTCTTTTCCCATGGTGGTTGCCTCCAATTACCATGAAAACCTACAGCCTGCTTAAGTGTTGGGGGCTTAAGGGTTGGGGTAGGTGATACCCCATCAGGTGATTTTGAGGGGCTTTTGAGGTGCTGAGCAGCAACGTATTAGCTTTAGAAAGCTCTGTACTTTGGGGTAGGAACTACCCCAAAGCTTGGTGGCTTCAGGGATTCTGCTCAAAGTTATAGACTAGTGCCTCTCAAAATCTGGTGTGCATATGAATCCCCTGGGGACCTTATTAAAATTAAGGTTCTAATTCAGTAAGTTTGGGGTGGGATCTGTGATTCCTCATTTCTTTTTTTTTTTTTTAATTTTTTTGAAGATGTTATTTATTTATTTATTTGAGAGAGAGAGAGTGAGAGCACAAGTGGGGGGAAGGGTAGAGGGAGAGGAAGAAATAGATTTCCCACTGAGTGAGGAACCCAGGGGGGCTCGATCCCAAGACCCTGAAATCATGACCTGAGCCAAAGTCAGACACTTAACTGAGTAAGCCACCCAGGCGCCCCTGTGATTCCTCATTTCTAACAAACTCCAGGCGATGCTTACTTAGCTGGACCATGAACTACACTTTGAGTAGGAAAGCTGTAGATTTTCCCCCAAATCCGCTGTCAGTAGATAAAAGCTGCAAAAGTCTATAGTGAAGGCTAATATAGAAGGGACTGGTGACTATGACTCCCATGTAGGCAAGGCACTATATGCCTACTGAACCTCAAAAAAGGCAGTACTTTAGGAAACAAAAGTAGGAAGAACTGTAGACCAAACTGATAAGATAGATTTGAGACAAAGTTAAAGAGTGTGTGCAATACTGGAAGATATGGCTGGAAGTATAGATAGAGAAAAGCAGACTAGCATAGAAGGGAAGGGTTTGGACTTCCAGATCAGCTTACAATTCAAAACCCGGCTCTACCTCTTCCTACCCATGTGATCTTAGGCAAATGGCTTAACTTCCTCTGTAAAATGGGAATAACTTTTTCATGTATGCTTAGTAAATGAAAGATGCCCAACCCAGGGCCTGGCAACAGTAGGTCCTCAATAAATGATTGCTACTAGTGTATAAATGTAGCCTAAGGGCCTAGAGCTTCCCCAGATTTAGGTTCATTCACCCAATTTTGATGGCTCTCCATCCCTGCTTGGCAGGCTGTAGGAAATCCAGCCTCATGCAGAAGTTGCACAAATGACCGGGGGAGCTCTCTTGTGTACCCATTTTGGACTTGCAAATTGCTCTCCACCATGGCTAAGGAGGTTACAGCCCTGCAGGCTCAGACCACAGTGGAATCCAGAGGGGCCATTGCCCAACCTGCACCACGACTGTTGCCACTGCTTAAGTGCTAGAACCTTTGCATCTGATTGTTGAAGTCCATGTCATTGCTCTTGCAAAAAGAATATACCCCAATATTACTATGTTGCTTGGTGATGGCAGTAGAGTGTTCTCTGAAGTTGGGGGTGGGGGGATAGAAGAGCCAATGGAGGAGTCCACAGAAAGGATTCTTGAGTGCCAAGGAATCACAGAACCTTCAGTTCATAGACAAAGGCATTTTCTCACCAGAGCACACAAATAAAGTGCAGTTCCAAGGTCAATTTCCACTCTCTGCAGACCTGCTCCTATAAACTCCTTGATGCTAAATTAGCCTTATAGCTGATAACAGGAATTTTACTGATAACAGGAACTGCTGAATACTATACATACATTAGGTCATTTCATTCCCAAACAACTCTATGAAGTAGGTACTAGAACTGCACCCATTTTCGACATGAGGAACAGGAGGCTTAGAGAGATGAAGAAATGTGCCCAGGGACACACAGGTGGTAAGCAGTGGAGGTGAGTTTTTAATCCAGGCAGTCAGAGTGCAGGACAGGGACATTCCTCTGTGCATCTGCTCCCTACCCTGCTCCCTGCATCCAGATTCCCCTTACTTACCAATGTGCTCTCTCAGCTTCCACCTGGGACCCCCAGTCAATCAGACTTGTCTGTACATGTCTTTACCTCAACTGTGGACAGGGTTCAAGTGTTTTATCCAGAGGGCTCCTCATTTCTGGCACATGCAAATGTAAATAGTTACAAAGTAAAGAAGGCCATTAGGCTCCACTGTCCTAGGGCATCTGATTCTTAGGTCTGTTCCAGCAAAGTCACCTGGTTATGGGATTAAGATGATATTGGTGGAGCCAGTTTGTAAAGGGTTTTGAAGATCAAAATAAGGAATCTGGACTTTATCGTCAAATTCTAAGACTATATCATTAATATAATGTCAGAGGGTAAGGAGGATTTTTAAAAAGGGCAAAAGGAAGAAAAAAATTAATCTCAGTTTCATTTGTTCAGGCTGCCTTATTCCCATCCCTGCTATAGCTGCGGTGACCCACCCCTCACGGGCAGGTGTCAGATGAAGGGGTCCTGAACTGGAATCACGCAGGAAGAGAGAACAAAGAGAAGAGAGGAGATTGAAACCCTTGATATGTTAACAAGAATATAAATCTCTAAGATGAAGGATAAGATGTGAGGTTTCCCAAAGTATTTGACCATTTCCCCCTTTTAAAAAATGCACGTAGGGGCACCTGGGTGGCTCAGTCATTAAGCGTCTGCCTTTGGCTCAGGTCATGATCCCAGAGTCCTGGGATCGAGCCCCTCATCGGGCTCCCTGCTCAGTGGGAAACCTGCTTCTCCCTCTTCCACTCCCCCTGCTTGTGTTCCCTCTCTCATTGTCTCTCTCTCTGTCAAATAAATGAATAAAATTAAAATAAATAAATAAATAAATAAATGCATGTAACAAGGGTCTGCGGAAACGCATTTTGGGAAATGTTGGTCTAGTAGGTACAGCAAGGTGGCTGCCACGGATGGATGACTTTAAATAAATAAATAAATAAATAAATAAATAAATAAATAAATAAGACTTTGCCATGTTCGTATAACATGCTCTCAGCCCCTCTGTTTTCTTTCCCTCATAGGATGCATCTAGCAGCTTTTTCAGGTGGAACATAATAGAAATTACTCCTGCTGCCCTCCTCTGGGGCAGGGCCCCTCCTGGTCAGCCATGAGGTTCCTAGGCCCACGATGAAGGGGCCCGAGTCCTCAGTTTTAGATACAGCCTTATCTTCAATCCCTACAGAAGGTTTAAGCAATAATTTATCCAAAGGTTCAGGAAAGAGGTCCAGAACCAAACTTTACAGAGGATGGGAGACGGGGAGGAGGTTGGTTAAGGTAAGTATCCTCAGACCTCTAACCAGATACTTTGCTCCAAGGCACCATTCACAAAGCAAATCCCCAGCGTGGGGTTTCTGAAATCCTACAGTCTCAAAGCCTCTGGCTTTGGCCCTCAATGTCCAGGGAAGGGCCGATCTCTGGTCCCTTGGATGAAGAGGAGAATAAATGCTACTATCTGCTCTTAACAGATCTGACATTCGGGGATGTTGCTAATTCCCTCTGACCTAGAGCATCTAAAATCAAGCACATTTAATCATTTTGGGTTTTTTTGTTCTTTAAAAGATTTTATTTATTTATTTGACAGAGAGAGACACAGCGAGAGAGGGAACACAAGCAGGGGGAGTGGGAGAGGGAGAAGCAGGCTTCCTGCTGAGCAGGGAGCCTGATGTGGGGCTTGATCCCAGGACCCCGGGATCATGACCTGAGCCGAAGGCAGATGCTTAACCGACTGAGTCACCCAGGCGCCCCACATTTAATCACTTTGAAGACTGATTTTCAGACCCTGTGTAGTCACCTTAAGAAATCCATATCTCCCTTACTAACTGCACTCTGACTCTCTGTCTTGAGAGCTAATGACTTGGTCTCATTCAGTTAAGACAGTAAGTGCCTCTTCCCTGTGCTAATTAAGAGGCATGTGATGCCTTCTCTGTAATTCCTGGAGTCTGTATGTGAGGGTGTCGGTGTCTGGAAAAGTTAGGGAATAGGGAAAGACAGGGAGAAGGAAGGAGCCTGTGGAGTGAGCGGAATCAAAGATACAGAAGAAAAGATCATCTGAAGATTTATTTAGGACTGCTAAACTGTTTTTCACTCTAATAATTAATATAGTTTTATAAATAGGCTTGGCCAGAAAAATACATAGAATTTATTACCCCAGAGACAAAAATACAAAACTTTAAAAACAGGTGTTAGTTCTGAATAATAATGGTAGTTAACTTTGTGACCTTGCACAAGTCACTTTACCTTGCACTTCACAGCTGTGTGTGTTTGTGTTTGTCTAAGAATGATATAATATTACACACCTTATCTCCCTCACAGGGATGCATGCCATGGAGGTCGAACCAGATTACATTAAAATAGTTATAATTACTTACATTTGCATAGTACCTTATCATGCACAAAGCACTTCTGCATATATTATTCCATTTGCATGAAAGAGCTTTGAAAAGTTATAAAGTGCTATAAAAGGACAAACCTGGGTATGAACACCAGCTCCATCTTGCTCTACTTCAATGTTCTCATCAGTAAAATGGGGATAATACCAGTATCTACCCAATCGGTTATTAAGAGGATCAAGTAACATGCACATCTAAACTCAGTGCCGCATCAGAGAAATACTGACAAAATGCACTTTGTTCAGGTCTCTGTGCATGTGTCACCCCCTAAAGGCCTTCCCGGGCCTCTCATCTACGATAGTCCCTCCTTTTTCTGAGTAACACTTAGCACTATCTGAGATCACATTGACTTATTTGCTCACTGCCTGTCTCCCCATTAGAATAGAATCTCCATGAAGACAGAGATGTTGTCTGTTTCTCTGTATCCGCAGCATCTAAACTGTAGTAGGTCGTCAACAACTACTTGTTCCGTGAATGAAGTGAGGGGTTATAATTGTTATTGTTGTCATTCTCTAAGGCCCCTCTCACTTTGCCCTTTCTGATACAGCTCCATGCATAGGACAACTCTGCTTCGGGAAAGATCCCTCCCCCCCCCCCCCCCGCGCCCCCCACCCCCACCGCCCACACCCATCTGGAAAAACAGCTTTCTTGAGATATAATTCACATACCATAACATCCATCCTATTAAAGTGTACAATTCCTTGGTTTTCACATAGTCACGGCGTTGTGCAACCAGCATCACTATCTAATTTCAGAACTTGCCATCACCCCAAAAAGAAATCCTGTATCCAGTAGCACCACTGGTATTCTCCCTCGTCTCTCCCCAGCCTGTGGCAACCACTATAACCTCCTTTCTGTCTGTGAATTTGCCCATCCTGCATACTTCATATAAACACAATACATAATGTGGTCTTTTATGACCAGCTTCTTTCAATTTGTACAGTGTTTTCAAGGTTCATCCGCATTGTAGCACGCATCCGTACTTCATTCCTTTCTATGGCTGAATAATATTCCAGAATATGGCCATTCCATGTTTTGTTTATCCAATCATTGGTTGACAGACATTTGGGTTGTTATGAATAATGCTGCTATGAGCGCTCATGGACAAGTTTTTTGTATGGAGGTATGCTTTCCGTTCTCTTGGGTATGTACCTAGGAGCTGAACTGCTAGGTCATCTAGTAACTACGTTTAACATTTTGAGGAACTTTCAAACTGTTTTCCAAAGTGGCTGCACCATTTACACTCCCACCAGCATTGGATGGTAGTGACCCAGTATGAAGGTCACAATTTCTTCACATCCTCATCAACATTTGTTATCATCTATCTTTTTTATTTTAGCCATTCTAGTGGGCTTGAGTGGTATCGAATTGTAGTTTTGACTTGCAGGTGCCTAATGACTAATGATGTTGATCATCTTGTCATAGGCTTATTGGCCATTTATATGTCCTCTTTAGAGATGCGTCTATCCAAAACCTTTGCCCTTTAAAAAAATCAGGTTATGGGGCACCTGGGTGGCTCAGTCGGTTAAGTGTCAGCCTTCGGCTCAGGTCATGATCCCAGGGGCCTGGGAGCGAGTCCTGTGCCGGGCTTCCTGCTCAGCGGGGAGCCTGCTTCTCCCTCACCCTCTGCCATTTCCCCCACTTGTGCTCTCAGGCTCTCTCTATCTCTGTGTCAACTAAACAAATAAAACCTTTTTTAAAAAACTGAGTTGGGCTCCTGGGTGGCTCAGTTGGTTAAGCAACTGCCTTCAGCTCAGGTCATGATCCTGGAGTCCTGGGATCGAGTCCGACATCGGGCTCCCTGCTCGGCAGGGAGTCTGCTTCTCCCTCTGACCCTCCTCCCTCTCATGCTCTCTGTCTCTCGTTCTCTCTCTCGCAAATAAATAAAATCTTAAAAAAAAATTTTTTTTTTAAACTGAGTTACTTGTCTTTTTATTGTTATGTTGTAAAAGTTCTTTATATACTTGATGAAAGTCCCATATTAGATATGGGAGTTAAAAGTATTTTCTCCCATTCTGTGGGTTGTCTTTTCATTTTTTTTTTTTAATTTTTTATTGTTATGTTAATCCCCATACATTACATCATTAGTTTTAGATATAGTGTTCCATGATTCATTGTTTGTGCATAACACCCAGTGCTCCATGCAGAATGTGCCCTCCTCAATACCCATCACCAGGCTAACCCATCCTCCCACCCCCCTCCCCTCTAGAACCCTCAGTTTGTTTTTCAGAGTCCATCGTCTCTCATGGTTCTTCTCCCCCTCCGATTTCCCCCCCTTCATTCTTCCCCTCCTGCTACATTCTTCTTCTTCTTTTTTTCTTTCTTAACATATATTGCATTATTTGTTTCAGAGGT